>NW_022436953.1:6877935-6885042 GCF_009761245.1 Sapajus apella | reverse complement strand
GATGAGGCGGTAGATAAGAGTCATGGAAAAAAACAGAAAAAAAAAAAAAAAAAAACAAAACAAAACAAAACAAAACAAAAAAAAATAAAGATACTCTTTATCTTTTGTTAAGTTTTTGGGATGACTGATACTGGTTGTTCCTTTCTGTGTGTAGTGCTTCTTTCAGAAGCTCTTGTAAAGCAGGCCTGGTGGTAATGAAATCTCTGAGTGCTTGCTTCTTCATGAAAAATTTTATTTTTCCTTCATTTATGAAACTTGGTTTGGCTGGATATGAGATTCTGGGTTGAAAATTCTTTTCTTTGAGGATATTGAATATTAACCCCCACTCTCTTCTAGCTTGTAGGGTCTCTGCTGAGAGATCTGCTGTGAGTCTGATAGGTTTCCCTTTATGGGTAACCTGATCTTTCTCTCTTGCTGCTCTTAGAATTTTCTCCTTTATATCAACCCTGGTGAATCTAACGATTATGTGTCTTGGGGTTGCTCTTCTTGAGGAATATCTTTGTGGTGTTCTCTGTATTGCCTGAAGTTGAGTATTGTCTTGCCTTACTAGATTAGGAAAGTTTTCCTAAATAATATCTTGAAAAATATTTTCCAGCTTGGATTCATTCTCTTCATGACATTCAGGTACACCTATCAAATGTAAATTAGGTCTTTTCACATAGTCCCATATTTCCTGTACACTTTGCTCATTCCTTTTTACTTTTTCTTCTCTAATCTTGCCTTCTAGTTTCATTTCATTAAGTTGGTCTTCGACCGCTGATATCCTTTCTTCTACTTGATCAATTCGAGTGTTAAAACCTGTACATACTTCTCGAAGTTCTCTTATTGTATTCTTCAGTTCCGTTAATTCACTTATATTCCTCTCTAAATTGTCTGTTCTCGTTAGGATTTCGTCAGACCTTTTTTCAAGGTTCTTAGTTTCCTTACATTGGGCTAAAACATGTTCCTTTAACTCCCAGAAGTTTCTTATTATCCAATTTCTGAAGCCTAATTCTGTTATTGGAACGCACTCATTCTCTGTCAAGCCTTGTTCCCTTGTTGATGAGGAACTGTGATCCCCTGTGGAGGGAGAAGCATTCTGATTTTGAGTATTCTCAGCCTTTTTACGCAGTTTTCTTCCTATCATTGTAAATTTATCCACCTGTCGTCATAATTACCAACTTTCAAATTAGGTCACTGAGTGGACGTCCAACTTGTTGATTCCCCGCACTGAAATCCGAGCAACCCACTGCGCCAGCCAAAACAGCGGTGCCAAGACTCCTGGTGCTTTTCTGCCCGGGAATCTCCGGTCTGGCTTCCCTCCTGGATCCCCCTTTCAATCAGCTGAATGGGCGACTCTGCCTTCCTGGAGCTCCAAACATCGACCAAAAGGGGAATCAGTCCCGTTCACTCCGCACCGGGAACCGCCACACTGGCAACAAGAGTCGCGCTGGCGACCCGTGAGGCTCCTCCGCTGGGAATCTCCTGGTCTGTGAGCGAAAAAAATTCATCTGAAACTGTGGCATCCTCTCGTTCTCTGCGCTTTCACTGGGAGCTACAATCCCAAGCTGCTAGTAATCGGCCATCTTGGATCTCTCTCAAGTCTTATTAAAATGTATATACACAACAATATTCTCTCTAGAGAATTCTGTATAAAAGTCAGTATATTGGCCAGGGCACAGTGTTTCACACCTGTGTTTTGGGAGGCCAAGGCAGGAGGATCTCTTAAGACTAGGAGTTTGAGACCAACCTGGGCAATATACCAAGACCCTGTCTCTACAAAATTTTTTTTAAAAAACCAATTAACCAGATGTGGTGGCACACACCTGTAGTCCCAGCTACTTGGGTGGCCAAGGTGGGAGGATTGCTTCAGCCTAGGAGTTTGAGGTTGCAGTGAGCTATGATTGGGCCCCAGCACTCCAGCCTGGGTGACAGAGTGACACCTTGTCTGGAGATATATCTTAGAGCTTTGCAATTACCAAAGGGCTGAAAAGACCTTGTTGAGATTGTTCATCTGCAAAACAGTTTCCTTAGTGCGTACTTTAAGTCAGTGTTGTACTTTGGTTTATATGGCATCGTTGAAAAAGATACTCAAATAATGAATGATTGCCTTTTAAAGCATTAATACGTTTTAATGATTTTTATCACAGATATTTATTTTGTTTTCGTTCTTTTTTTTTCTTTTCTTTTTTTATCACAGATATTTAAAAAGATGCATACTTTCCTGGGCCATCTGATGCTAAATACATCCAACATGACTTAATTTCTTTGAGATTCAGGGAAATCATTTTGAATATCAATTGTACTGTGCTGTTGTCCTGCCATATCCTCTATCTAATGCTCTTCCCATGTTACCTTATTAATTCTATAAAAAGTTTCTAAAACTCTCTTTTCAGGAGTGTTTAATCAGCCTAACATAAAATAGCAAAATCTAGTTTGGAAACAATTCTGTTGATTTTTACCTTCATTTCTTCAGATGGTGTTTTGAAGCAAGAAAGCAATCTAATACTGTCTTCATGTCCATAGGTAGATATCATCTGTGGTGATCACCTGTTGGAACAGTATCAAACTCTAAGGGAAATCCGACGTGCAATAGGTGATGCAGCCATGCAGGTAGGTTCTAGACATTCCCATGTCTAACAGATAAGTTACTTAGTGAAAGAACAAAGCTCCATGTTATCAGTAAGTTTCCATAAATATTCTACAATTATCTTAAAATTTCTTAGACTATAAATAAATCTATTTAATATTTATCAAATGCTTACTGCGTGTCACATGCTATTCTAAGTAGTTTAGATAGATTAGCTTATTTGTTCTTCATAATTATTCTAAGAAAGCAGGCAGGTTTTTTTTTTTTCTTTTTCATTTTAAAGATAAAGGAAACTAAGATACAGTAAGGACATGTAACTTCCTACAGTCAGTGAGTGAGACAGGGCCTAGACTCTAGGCAGTTTGATTCTAGAAGCCTTGTTTTTTTTTTTTCCCTATCCAGTGCTATAATAAAATTTTGAAGGCTATTAAGCCAGTATATCAAGAAGGGCATTTCAAGAAAAACTTGCAAGTACTCATCAAGCTTTAGAGCAAGTTTGTCCAGCCAGTGGCGCAGGATAGCTTTGAATGGGGCCCAACAGAAATTCATAAACTTTCTTAAAACATGATGAGACTTTTTTTTTTTTTTTACGATCAGCTACTGTTTGTATTAGCTTGCTTATTTATTTATTTGTTTGTTTATTTAAAACAGGGTTCTTGCTCTGTTGCCCAGGCTAGAGTCCAGTGGCACTGTCTCAGCTCACTGCAGCCTCTGCCTCCCAGGTTCAAGCAGTTCTCCTGCCTCAGTCTGCCTAGTAGCTGGGATTACAGGCATGTGCCACCACACCCAGCTGATTTTTATATTTTTAGTAGAGACAGGGTTTTACCATGTTGGCCAGGCTGGTCTCGAACTCCTGACCTCAAGTGATTCGCTCACCTCGCCCTCCCAAAGTGGCAGGATTACAGGTATGAGCCACACTGCGCCTGGCCTGTATTAGCATCTTTTATGTTGGCCCAACACAAATCTTTCAAGTGTGGCCCAGGGAAGCCAAAAGATTGAACACCTCTGCTTTAGAGATTTCACATAGCTTTTCTTGTTCAGTAGATAACTCAAGGTGCCTATTTTGATGTTTTAATTAACCTATAATGTGAGTGGGAATATAATGTGAAGTCTCCTAGTCAAAATAATAAAAAGCAAAACAGGATCTACAAGTTTAATGAAGAGAAAGTAGGACCACATATTCTAATGTATTCCAGAACCTATAGTGGAAAATCGTTTTTTGTTTTGTTTGCCAGGCTGGAGTGCAGGGGCGCCATCTCGGCCAACTGCATCTTCCTCCTCCTGGGTTCAAGCATTTCTTCTGCCTCAGCCTCCTGAGTAGCTGGGACTACAGGTGTGCACCAGCACTCCCAGCTAATTTTTGTAGTTTCAGTGGAGATGGAATTTCACCATGTTGGCCAGGATGATCTCAATCTCTTGACCTTGTGATCTGCCCGTCTCGGCCTCCCAAAGCGCTAGGAATACAGGCATGACCCACTGCGCCTAGCTGGAAAATTGTTTTGAGAACTATATGACTCTGAGAAGCTTATGAAGTACTAATGATTGATTTGATGAACTCTCAAACAAATGTTTGTTTGCTAGAAATAAAATTCTTGCTGGGCGCGGTGGCTCACGCCTATAATCCCAGCACTTTGGGAGGCCGAGGCGGGTGGATCATGAGGTCAAGAGATCGAGACCATCCTGGTCAACATGGTGAAACCCCGTCTCTACTAAAACTACAAAAAATTAGCTGGGCATGGTGGCGCTTGCCTGTAATCCCAGCTACTCAGGAGGCTGAGGCAGGAGAATTGCCTGAACCCAGGAGGCGGAGGTTGCGGTGAGCCGAGATCGCGCCATTGCACTCCAGCCTGGGTAACAAGACCGAAACTCTGTCTCAAAAAAAAAAAAAAAAAAGAAAGAAAGAAATACAATTCTTGGGAATAAAAAAGGCGCTTCTATGGCAGGGTGTGGTGGCTGACATCTGTAATACCAGCACTTTGGGAGGCTGAGGTGGGCAGATCACTTGAAGTCAGGAGTTTGAGACCAGCTTGGCCAGCATGGTGAAACCTCATCTCTACTAAAAATACAAAAAACATTAGCTGGGTGTGGTGGTGGATGCCTATAGTCCCAGCTACTTGGGAGACTGAGACAGGAGAATGACTTGAATGTGGGAGATGGAAGTTGCAGTGAGCCGAGATTGCATCACTGCACTCCATCCTGGGCCACATAGCAAGACACCATCTCAAAAAAAAAGTTAGGGGGGGCTTCTATTGTGAGGGGCACACATACGGCATCGTTTACTCTTTGTGGAGAATCAACATCAAGAGATTTCAGCAGCATGATTTTTTGGTATTTGGGTAGCTGGTGATCATTGGTCCTAGAGCCCTTATTTGTTGTGTAAGTTAGACACTTGTGACTTTTTTTTTTTTCTTTTTTTTTTTTTTTGAGGCAAAGTCTTGTTCTATCACCCAGGCTGGAGTGTAGTAGCGTGATTTCAGCTCACTGCACTTCCTTCTCCTGGGGTCAAGTGATGCTAATACCTCAGCCTCCCAAATAGCTGGGACTGTAGGTATACCACCACACCCAGCTAATTTTTGTATTTTTAGTAGAGATGGGGTTTCGCCATGTTGGCCAGGCTGGTCTTGAACTCCTGGCCTCAAGTGGTCCGCCCACCTCAACCTCCCAAAGTGCTGGGATTACAGGCGTGAGCCATCACACCTGGCTGACAGTCATGGCCTTCTGAGTAAATCCAGGTTTCTGCTCCCTCTTAGGGCTCTGTGGTGTGATACACTGTTTATAGGTTATGTGATTATGTGGATTGTTTTATTAAATGTTGTGGGTGATTATAACACAAGGACAAACATCTTGTGTATGTAAGTATAGAAAACATACGGTAAAGATCTCTATAAAAGACAAGAAATTCAGCAAGGCATGGTGGTGACTCGTGTCTGTAATCCCAGCACTTTGGGAGGTGAGGTGGACGAATCGCTTCAAGCCTGGGAGGTCTTGGCTGCAATTAGCCATGAGTGGCTCAGTACTCTAGCCTGGGCAACAGAGCAGAACCATGTCAAAAAAAAGAAAAAGAAAAAAGAGGCCGGGTGTGGTGGCTCATGCTGTAATCCCAGCACTTTGGGAGGCAGAGGCGGGCAGATTACTTGAGATCAGGAGAGACCAGCCTGGTCAACATCCTGAAGCCCCATCTCTACTAAAAACATAAAAAATAGCTTGGACTGAGCACGGTGGCTCATGCCTGTAATCCCAGCACTTTGGGAGGCAGAGGTGGGCAGATCATTTGAGGTCAGGAGTTTGAGACCAGACTGGCCAACATCCTGAAACCTCATCTCTGCTAAAAATAGAAAAAATAGCTTGGGCTGGGCACTGTGGCTCACACCTGTAATCCCAGCACTTTGGGAGGCCAAGGTGGGTAGATCACGAAGTCAGGAGTTTGAGACCAGCCTGGCCAACATAGTGAAACCCCATCTCTACCAAAACTACACAGCCAGGCGCAGTGGCTGACACCTGTAATCCCAACACTTTGGGAGGCCGAGGTGGGTGGATCATTAGGTCAGGAGTTTGAGACCAGCCTGGCCAACATAGTGAAAACCTGTCTCTACCAAAAAATACAAAAAATTAGCTAGGCACAGTGGTGGGCACCTGTGATCCCAGCTACTCAGGAGACTGAGACAGGAGAATTGCAGAGGTTGCAGTGAGCTGAGATTGCATCACTGCACTCCAGCCCAGGCGACAGTGTGAGACTCTGTCTCAAAAAAAGAAAAAAAAAATACACAAATTATCCCAGTGTGGTGGCACACGCTTGTAGTTCCAGCTACTCAGGAGGCTGAGGCAGGAGAATCGCTTGAACCCAGGATGTGCAGTGAGCCGAGACTGTGCCATTGCACTCCAACCTGGGTGACAGTGAGACTCCACCTCAGAAAAAAAAAAAAATTAGCTGGGCGTGGTGGTGGGTGCCTGTAATTTCAGCAACTTGGTAGGCTGAGGCAGGAGAATCACTTGAACCTGGGAGGCAGAGTTTACAGTGAGCCAAGACTGCACCACTGCACTCCAGCCTGGAAGAGCAAGACTCCATTTCAAAAAGAAAAGAGAAGTAATTCTTGGCCAGGCATGGTGGCTTGCTCCTGTAATTCCAACACTTTGTGGGGCAGAAATGGGAGTATAATTTGATCCCAGGAGTTTAAGACTAGCCTGGGCAATATAGCCAGTCCCCAGTCTCTACAAAGAATAAAAAAATTAGCAGACATGTTTGTGCATACCTGTGGTCCCAGTTACTGGGGAGGCTGAGGCAAGGGGATTGTTTGAGCCCAAGGGTTCAAGACCAGCTTAAGCAACAAGATGAAACCCCATCTCAATAAAAAATACAAAAATTCGCCAGGTGTGGTGGCACATGCCTATAGTTCCAACTACTTTGGTGGCTGATGTGGGGGAGATTGATTGACCCAGGAGGCTAAGGTTGCAGTGATTCATGATCACACCACTGCACTGTAGCTTGGGCGACAGAGTGAGACCCTTTTTCAAAAAAAAAAAAAAAAAAAAAAAAAAAA
>NW_022436953.1:6874837-6877535 GCF_009761245.1 Sapajus apella | reverse complement strand
GCTGGGATTACAGGCATGCGCCACCATGCCCAGCTAATTTTTTGTAGTTTTAGTAGAGACGGGGTTTCACCATGTTGACCAGGGTGGTCTCGATCTCTTGACCTCGTGATCCACCCGCCTCGGCCTCCCACAGTGCTGGGATTACAGGCTTGAGCCACCGCGCCCGGCCTCTAAGAATTATTTTCTTAATGTAAATTATACAGTTCCTTGGAAAAAGCAGAAAATATACACACATGCACAGTTATATGTGCATACATACATATGATATGTTTTAATTGACGTAATGCAATGCACGAGTTTCAACAAATACCTAGCTGTTTAACTCAAACCCCTCCTTGACATACATAACATTTCTGTCACTCCTGGAGAGTTCTTTCCGCTCCTTCTCAGTTAATTCTTCTCCCTACCACCAAGGCACCCATTGTTCAGATTTTTTTCACCAGAGGTTAGTTTTTTCTTTTCTTTTCTTCCTTTTTTTTTTTTAAGACAAAGTCAGGCTGGGCATGGTGGCTCATGCCTGTAATCCCAGCACTTTGGGAGGCCGAGGTGAACAGATCACCTGAGGTCAGGAGTTTGAGACCAGCTTGGCCAACATGGTCAAATCCCATCTTTACTAAAAATACAAAAAAATTAGCTGGGTATGGTGGCAGGCACCTGTAATCCGAGCTGCTTGGGAGGCTGAGGCAGGGAATTGCTTGAACCCAGGAGGCAGAGGTTACAGTAAGCCAAGATCATGCCATTGTAGTCCTGGGCAAACAAGAGTGAGATTTTGTCTCAAAAAAAAAAATGACGGCCGGGCGTGGTGGCTCATGCCTGTAATCCAGGAGGCCAAGGCGGGCGGACCACCTGAGGTCGGGAGTTCAAGACCAGCCTGACCAACATGGTGAAACCCCGTCTTTAAAAAAAAAAAAAAAAAGTCCGGGCGCGGTGGCTCAAGCCTGTAATCCCAGCACTTTGGGAGGCCGAGGCGGGTGGATCACGAGGTCAAGAGATCGAGACCATCCTGGTCAACATGGTGAAACCCCGTCTCTACTAAAACTACAAAAAATTAGCTGGGCATGGTGGCGCGTGCCTGTAATCCCAGCTACTCAGGAGGCTGAGGCAGGAGAATTGCCTGAACCCAGGAGGCGGAGGTTGCGGTGAGCCGAGATCGCGCCATTGCACTCCAGCCTGGGTAACAAGAGTGAAACTCCGTCCCAAAAAAAAAAAAAAAAAAAAAAAGGCAAGGTCTCACTCTGTTGCCCAGGGTAGAATGCAGTGGCATAATCATGGCTCACTGTAGCCTCAGCCTGGAGGGCTCATCTTCCCACCTCAGCCTTCCAAGTAGCTGGGACTATAGACGCGCACCACCACAACTGGCTAATTTTTAAATTTTTGTAGAGATGGGTTTTTGCCATGTTGTTCAGACTGGGTTTGAACTCCTGAGATCAAGTAATCTGCCCATCTTAGCCTCCCAAAGTGCTGGGATTATAGGTGTGAACCATCATGCCTGACCTTTGTTTTTTAAAATAACAATTTTATTAAGATGTAATTGACATACTGTATTAGTCCATTCTCACATTGCTCTGAAGAAATACCTGAGACTGGGTAATTTATTAATTGTCTCACAGTTCTGCGTGCTGTACAGGAATCATAGGGGCTTAGCTTCCAATCATGGCAGAAGGCAAAGACATGACAGGAACTAGGAGCAAGAGAGTACGAGGGGGGAAGCGTTATATACACTTTTAAACAACCAGATCGTACGAGATGTTCTTTTCTTTTGTGAGGACAGTACCAAGGTAAGTGGTGCTGAACCATTCATGAGAAATCCAATCCCGTGATCCAGTCACCTCCCACCAGGCCCCACCTCCAACATTGGGGATTACATTTCAACATGAGGTTTGTTCGGGACACAGATCCAAACCATATCAATACATCCCTGCCTCCCCCAATCACATGTCCTCACATTTCAAAATACAATCATGATTTCCCAATAGTTTCCCAAAGTCTTATTTCCAGCATTAACTGAAAATTCTGAAGTCTCATCTGAGACAAGGCTAGTCCCTACTGCCTATTGAGCCTATAAAATCAAAAACAAGTTAGTTACTTCCAAGATACAAGGAGGGTATAGATATTGGGCAAATAACTCGCATTTCAAAAGGGAGACATTGACCAAAAGAATGGGGCTACAGGTGGGTACGGTGGCTCACGCCTATAATCCCAGCATTTTGGGAGGCAAAGGCAGGAAGATCACCTGAGGTTAAGAGTTCGAGACCAGCCTGGCCAACATGGCAAAATCCTCTCTCTAGTAAAAATACAAAGATTGCTGGGCATGGTGGCTTATGCCTGTAATCCCAGCACTTTGGGAGGCCGAGGCAGGTGGATCATGAAGTTAAGAGTTCAAGACCAGCCTGGCCAACATAGTGAAACCCCGTCTCTACTGAAAATACAAAAATTAGCTGGGTGTGGTGGTGCACGCCTGTAGTCCCAGCCACCGGGGAGGCTGAGGCAGGAGAATCACTCGAACCTGGGAGGCACAGGTTGCTGTGAGCTGAGACCATGCCATTATACTCCAGCCTGGGTGAGAGTGAGACTCCTTCTCAAAAAAAAAATTTAAAAATTAGCTGGGCGTGGTGGTATGCGCCTGTAATCACAGCTACTCGGGAGGCTGAGGCAGGAGAATTGCTTGATCCCAGGAGGCAGAGGTTGCAGTGAGCCA
>NW_022436953.1:6854794-6874737 GCF_009761245.1 Sapajus apella | reverse complement strand
AAAAAAAAAAAAAAAAAAAAAAAAAAAAAAAAAGACACATTCACAAGGAGTGTTTGGTGAATAAGAAACTCTGTGGTCCACTTATTTTCTTTAAATTGAGTAATTTCACCTTAGTGTTAGATTATTTTAAAAATAAATAAATAAGCCAAATAATTGACTTAATCATTTGGATTACTGGTTTGAAAGAACTGCAAAATTGTTTTTTTCTTCCCTTTTCAGGATGGTCTGCTTGTCCTTCATTATGGTCTTGTGGTTTCTCCTCTGAAGATAACTTGAAGATTCTAGGCATATTATGAGGGAAACAAAGGAGGCTTCTGTAGGACTGTATCTCACCAAAGATTTTAATGAAATGTAATTGCTACCACTTTGCTGTTTGAGACACAACTTACCTATTTTTAGCACCAAGAATTATAGCATTTATAAGTACAACTTGGAACGATGGAATGCATCTGTTACTAGAGACTGTATATAAAAAGCAGCTAAAACTCAGGGGAAATTTTTCAAAAATTGAATTTTAAAATTCCTTGTGATTTTAAATACTTCGTCATTGATTTTTGTTCCCCATCCTTGAGGTAATTGGTTAGTTTTCTTTGTTCAGCCATTTCAAGTTGGTAGTTGGGATGTCTGCTCTCTGGAATGGCATCAGTTGGGCAGTCATCCTTTTGGAAAAGAAGTGTGCTTTTGAATGGAAGATTCAAAGCCAGTCTTTGTTAAACTGCAGGGTGTACTCTCAGACAAAGACCAGAACTATTGGCCACTTTTGTGTGTTGCCAGCATATTTTGAACTTGTATCTTTTTAATACCAGCAACACTACAAAGAAGATGTTATTCACTTCAAAATGGATGAATTGTTATTCTGTGTGAAGAGACTCTGAGTTGATGGTCTGTGCCATAAGCTTTCAGTGTAGTAAAACTTCTTTAATATATCTTCCAACAAGGGATGCTTCTTTGTGACAATATTTTTATTTCTGACATTCATTTTATTTGGGTACATAGTGTGATTCTTGATACCTTGCAATTTTGTTGCTTCTGAAAGTAATAAAAAATTTTAGGAGGATTTGAGACGTTTACAGAATTACTTATTGATTGTTTTCTTATTAAGTTAGTTTAATGTTTATTTTCTCATTATTTTGTCACTGAAATAAAGAATAAGGGTGTTTGAGCTCACCTCCATGCAAAGACTTCAGTTTTAAACATGATTTTGCCTGAAATTAGCATTGTGATGCTTTCTAAAAGAAATATTTTATAAACCCTATTTCACAGGAGAATTTCCAAATCTGTGTAGAGACTACTACAGAATTGGAGAAGGATTGGCAATTCTTTATAAAGAATTTGTGAGTTGTATATAAATTTCTTCTAACATTTAATAAAAATTTATTTTAACCTATTTGGAAATGTTAGTGTTTACTGTGGATTTAAAAAATAATAATAATAACCAAGCCAGAGCTGGGTGCAGTGGCTCATGCCTGTAATCCCAGCACTTTGGGAGGCTGAGGTGGGCGGATCACTTCAGGTCAGGAGTTCGAAACCCGCCTGACAAACATGGTTAAGCCCCATCTCTACTAAAAATACAAAAATTAGCTGGGCATGGTGGCGGGCACCTGTAATCCCAGCTACTTGGGAAGCTGAGGCAGGAGAATTGCTTGAACCTGAGAGGCAGAGGTTGCAGTGAGCCAAGATTACACCATTGCATTCCAGCCTGGGAGACAGAGAAAGACTTCATCTCAAAAAAAAACCAGGCATGGTGATACATGCCTGTATTCCCAGCTACTTAGGAGGCTGAGGCAGGAGAATCACTTGGGCCCAGGAGACAGAGGTTGCAGTGAGCCGAGATCATGCCACTGCACTCCAGCCTGGGTGACACAGTGAGTGAGACTCCATCTCAAAAAAAACTTAAAATGAGCTGAGTACAGTGGCTCACACCTGTAATCCCAGCACTTTGGGAGCCCGCGGTGGATGGATCATGAGCTCAGGAGTTTGAGATCAGCCTAGGCAACACAGCAAGATCCCATCTCTATGGAAAAAATAAATGCAAAAACCAAAAATTACCTGGGCATGGTAATGCATGCCTGTAGTCCCAGCTACTCAGGAGGATCAATTGAGTCTGGGAGGTCAAGGCTTTGAGCTATGATCCTGCTGCTACACTCCAGCAAGACCCTGTCTCAAAAAATAGTCTGATCTTTAGTAGCTGCTTAGAATGTGCCATTTGTAACAAGAGAGCTGACCAAGAGTTGAAGAGATGTTAATGTTTAAAGATTATTGTCAGGCTGGGTGTGGTGGCTCACGCCTATAATCCAAGCACTTTGGAGGCCAAGGCGGGCGGATCACCTGAGGTTGGTAGTTCAAGACCAGCCTGACCAACATGGTGAAACACCGTCTTTAAAAAAAATAAAAAATAAAAAAATAAAGATTATTGTCTTTAGAACCCAGATTTGGCTGTTTTCAAGTATTATAGATTTTCTTTTTTTGGAGACAGAGCCTCAAGGCTATCACCCAGGCTGGAGTGCAGTGATGCAATCTCACCTCAGTGTTACCTCTGCCTCCCAGATTCAAGCAATTCTTGTGCCTCAGCCTCCCTAGTAGCTGGGATTACAGGCATGTGCCACCACACCCAGCTAAATTTTTTTTTTTTTTTTTTTTTTTTTTTTTGAGATGGAACCTTGCTCTGTTGCCCAGGCTGGAGTGCAATGGCGCGATCTCACTGTTACCTCTGCCTCCCGAGTTCAAGCAACTCTGCCTCAACCTCCTGAGTAGCTGGGATTACAGGTATGTACCACCCATGCCTGGCTAATTTTTGTATTTTTAGTAGAGATGGGGTTTCACCATGTTGGTCAGGCTGGTCTCAAACTCCTGACCTCTTTTTTTTTTTTTTTTTTGAGACAGTCTCAATTTGTCACCTAGGCTGGAGTGCAGTGACATGATCTCGGCTTACTGCAATCTCCGCCTCCTGGGTTCAAGTGATTCTCCTGCCTCAGCCTCCTGAGTAGCTGAGATTACAGGCGTGCAACACCCATGCCCGGCTAATTTTTGTATTTTTAGTACAGACGGGGTTTCACCATGATGGTCAGGCTAGTATCGAACTCCTGACCTCATGATCTGCCTGCCTCACCTCAGCCTCCCAAAGCACTGGTATTACAAGCGTGAACCACTGCACCCGGCCTAATTTTTGTTTTTTGTTTTTTGTTTTTTTTTGGGACGGAGTTTCGCTCTTGTTACCCAGGCTGGAGTGCAATGGCGCGATCTCGGCTCACCGCAACTTCCGCCTCCTGGGTTCAGGCAATTCTCCTGCCTCAGCCTCCTGAGTAGCTGGGATTACAGATACGCGCCACCATGCCCAGCTAATTTTTTAGTAGAGACGGGGTTTCACCGTGTTGACCAGGATGGTCTCAATCGCTTGACCTCGTGATCCACCCGCCTCGGCCTCACAAAGTGCTGGGATTACAGGCGTGAGCCACTGCGCCCGGCCAATTTTTGTATTTTTTAGCAGAGACGGGTTTCGCCCTGTTGGCCAGGCTGGTCTCAAACTCCTGGCCTCAAATGACCTTCCCCGCTTGGTCTCCCAAAGTGCTGGGATTACAGGTTTGAGCCACTGTGGCTAGCCACATTACAGATTTTACCATTTCAGAGAAGAGATTATCCCTACAGAGACTCAAATGTAGACTTGGAGTAAGCATTTACTTTCCCCTTATTTTCCTCAAGTAACCAACCCATTCATGACTATAACATGGGAAAATACTTATCTCCTTAAAAGTAGAATATTAAACGTAATTATTTGATAAACACTTCTGTTATGAGCAGGTCAAGAGTATCACTTGTTAGATGTGTAAACAAGAAGATTCAAAGAGGAGTGATCTATCTTCAAGGAACTCACAGCCTGTGGGTTACAACATCTCTAAGAATCTAATGAAAAGCAGTTATTAGTAAGTACTGTGAGTCACAAAAAACTCTACCTTTTCTTTTTTTTTTTTTTTTTTTTTTTTTTTGAGACGGAGTCTTACCCTGTCACCCAGGCTGGAGTGCAGTGGCACAGTCTCAGCTCACTGCAACTTCTGCCTCCCAGGTTCAAGTGTTTCTCCTGCCTCAGCTGCCCAAGTAGCAGGGATTACAAGTATGCAGCACCAACCCCAGCTTATTTTTGTATTTTTATTAGAGACAGCATTTCACCATGTTGGCCAGGCTGATCTCAAACTCCTGACCTCAAGTGATCTGCCCACCTCAGCCTCTCAATGTGCTGGGATTACAGGCGTGAGCAACGGTGCCCAGCCTACCTTTTCTTTTTCCACCTTCCTGGACTTGACCTCCCAAAATTGCAAAGAACTAAGTAGATACCTGGTTAAATCTGCTTGGCCTGTAAATTAAGAATGCCAAGTGATTGCTGTACAAATCTGTAGCTATTCCCAAAACCAGTGTGTTCATGGGCTACAGTAACAGAAACACAGTTTCACATCAAGGAGTTAAAAGTTATTTGTTGGCCGGGCGCGGTGGCTCAAGCCTGTAATCCCAGCACTGTGGGAGGCTGAGGCGGGTGGATCACGAGGTCAAGAGATCGAGACCATCCTGGTCAACGTGGTGAAACCCCGTCTCTACTAAAAATACAAAAAAAATTAGCTGGGCATGGTGGCGCGTGCCTGTAATCCCAGTGACTCAGGAGGCTGGGGCAGGAGAATTGCCTGAACCCGGGAGGCGGAGGTTGCGGTAAGCCGATATCGCGCCATTGCACTCCAGCCTGGGTAACAAGAGCGAAACTCCGTCTCAAAAAAAAAAAAGTTATTTGTTGTTTTTGAGACAGAGTCTTGCTCTGTTGCCTAGGCTGGAGTGCAGTGGCGCAATCTCAGCTCACTGCAACCTCTGCCTCCCAGATTCAACCGATTCTTCTGCCTCAGCCTCGCAAGTAGCTGGGACTACAGGGTCATGCCACCATGCCCAGCTAATTTTTGTATTTTTTATTTTATTTAAGACGGGGTTTCACCATGTTGGTCAGGCTGGTCTTGAATTTCTGACCTCAGGCGATCCGCGCCCGCCTTGGCCTCCAAAGTGCTTGGATTACAGGCGTGAGCCACTGCGCCCGGCCTCCTAATTTTTTTATTTTTTAGTAGAGATGGAGTATCACCATGTTGGTCAGGCTGGTTTTAAACCCTTGGCCTTAAGTGATCTGCCCACCTCAGCCTCCCAAAGTGCCGGGATTACAGGCATGAGCCACCACGCCCTGCCAGGAATTAAAAGGAAAAAAGGGGGGGAAAAAAGGGGGGGGGGAATAATTCTAATCTCTAATCCATCTCTGTCCTGTTCTAGGTAGCATACTTCAAAGGTACTGATAGAAGGGTTTCCAGTAGAAGACAGTAGAATAGAGGATGGTGATGGGGACAGACCCAGAAGCTAAACAAGAATAACGGCTGGGGGCGGGCGTGGTGGCTCACGCCTGTAATCCCAGCGCTTTGAGAGGCTGAGGCAGGTGGATCACCTGAGGTCAGGAGTTCAAGACCAGCCTGGCCAAGATGGTGAAACCCCGTCTCTACTAAAAATACAAAAATTAGCCAGGTGTGGTGGCAGGCACCTGTAGTCCCAGCTACTTGGGAGGCTGAGGCAGGAGAATCGCTTGAACCCAGGAGGCAGAGGTTACAGTGAATTGAGATCGTGCCACCATACTCCAGCCTGGGCAAACAGAGACACTGTCTCAAAAAAAAAAAAAAAAGGGCTAAACAAGTGCCTCTGGTTAACCTAGAGAAGTGAAAATACAGTTGGTGGGAAGGCAATACAGCTGTCTTCAAATAACCAGAAGGTCAAAAACTTAGAGAAAAAAACACAAGCAAAAATAAGCCAGATGCTGGGCACCATGGCTCACGCCTGTAATTCCAGCATTTCAGGAGGCAAATATGGGAGAATCGCCTGAGTCCAGGAGTTCGAGACTAGCCTGGGCAACATGGTGAACCCCTGACTCTATAAAAAATGCAAAAATTACCTGGGCATGGTAATTTTTTTCGAGTATCTGGGCACAAGTCTGTAGTCCCAAATACTTGAGAGGCTGAGTTGGGAGGATCACTTGAGCCCAGGAGGCAGAAGTTGCAGTCACCCGAGATTGCACCACTGCACATAGCCTGGGTGACAGAGGCAGACCCTGTCTCAAAGAGAAAAAAAATTTAAATTAGCTAGTTTAATTTAAATTAGCTGTGCTCCTCTGATCCCAGCTACTTGGGAGGCTGAGGGAAGAAGATTGAGCCCAGAAAGTCTGGTGAGTTACAATCACCCCACTGCACTGCACTCCAGCCAGGTAACAAAGTGAGACTCTTGTCTCTTAAAAAAAAAAAAAAAAGCCCAGTGGTTTTTTTTTCTTTTTTGAGATAAAGTCTCAATCTGTCATCCAAGCTAGAGTGCAGTGGCACAATCTCAGCTCACTGAAACCACCACCTCCTGTATTCAAACGATTATCCTGCGTCAGCCTCCCAAGTAGTTGGAATTATAGGTGCCCGCCGCCACACCCAGCTAATTTTTGTATTTTTAGTAGAGACGAGGTTTTACCAAGTTGACCAGACTGGTGTTGAACTTTGACCTCGTGATTTGCCTGCTTCGGCGTCCCAAAGTGCTGGGATTACAGGCGTGAGCCACCTCGCCCACTGCTCCTAGCTTTTTTATTTTTTTTAAGATAAAGTCTCCCTCTGATTCCCAGACTGGAGCACCATGGCATGATCTCGGCTCACTTCAGGCTCTGTCTCCTGGGGCCAAGCAATCCTCCCACCTCAGCATCCTGAGTAGCTGGGACTACAGGTGCATGCTGCCACACCTGGCTAATTTTTGTATTTTTAGTGGAGATGGGATTTCTCCATGTTACCCAGGCTGGTCTTGAACTCCTGGGCTCAAGCGATCTGCCCACCTCAGCCTCCCAAAGTGCTGGGGTTACAGTCATGAGCCACCATGTCAGGCTCAAATGCCCAGTCTTGATTCACACAGATTCCCCGACTTAACCTGTTCTCACTTTATCTCTGCAGAAGGTGCACAAGGCCCAGATACATGTGTTAGTCTTGTTGTCACCACCAGCAGCATGCATTTAATTTAAAAAATATATATATTTTTTTTTGAGACGGAGTCTCGCTCCGCCACCCGGGCTAGAGTGCAAGTGGTGCAGTCTCGGCTCACTGCAACCTCCATCTCCCGGGTTCAAGCGATTCTCCTGCCTCAGCCACCCAGGTAGCTGGGATTACAAGTGATTCTCCTGCCACAACCTGCTGGGTAGCTGGAATTACAGTCATGAGCCACCACGCCCTGCTAATTTTTTGTATTTTTTGTAAAGATGGGGTTTCACCATGTTGACCAGGCTGGTCTTGAACTCCTGACCTCAAGTGATCTGCCTGCCTTAACCTCAAAAAGTGCTGGGATTACAGGCATGAGCCACCGTGCCTGGCTGAAAGCTTTTTCAAAAGGAGTTTTTACTAGGAACAGAAACAGAAACAGGAACAAAACTAAATACCCAAATCTGCACAAAAGTTTACCCTAGAGCGTATGAAGTACAGACTCTAGAGGCTAACTTCAATGGCTAAAGAAAGATTTGTTTGGCTGGAACAATTCCAGGTCCCTTTGTTTTGCCTAACTGAGGTAATATTAAGCAAAGATGCCCAGAGGAATAGTTCATGGTAGTTTTTTTTTTTTTTTTTGAGACAAGGTCTCACTCTGTTGCCCAGGCTGGAGTGCAATGGTGTGATCTTGGCTCACTGCAACCTCCACCTCTCAGGTTCAAGCGATTCTCCCACCTCAGCCTCCCGAGTAGCTTGGATTACAGGCTCATGCCACTGTGCCCGGCTAATTTTTGTGTTTTTAGTAGAGATAGGGTTTCACCATCTTGGCCAGGCTGGTCTCGAACTCCTGATCTTGTAATCTGCCCGCCTCGGCCTCCCAAAGTGCTGGGATTACAAGCGTGAGCCACCACACTGGGCCAGTAGTTTTTTGTTTGTTTTCGAGACAGAGTATCACTCTATCACCCAGGCTGGAGTGCAGTGGCATGATCTCAGCCGACTGCAGCCTCTGCCTCCAGGGTTCAAGCGATTCTCCTGCCTCAGCCTCCCGAGTAGCTGGGACTACAGGTGCTTGCCATCACTCCCAGCTAAGTTTTGTATTTTTAGTAGAGATGGGGTGTTACTATGTTGGCCAGTCTGGTCTCAAACTCCTGACCTCAGGTGATTCACTCTCCTTGGCTTTCCAAAATGCTGGGATTACAAGCATGAGCCACTGCACCTGGCCATTGGTGGTAGTTTTAATCTGGCAGAATAAGTCTTAGCAGCTTTCTCGTTCCTCCCTTAAATGCCATCACGTTTTCTCTCTAATACAGATCCCAGCCATTTCTGCTGACCTTGGGCTTCACTCTCCTTCCGAACTGCCTTTCTCTCCTGCTTGAGTCAGATGCATTCTTACCTAGTTTCCAACAGTTCTTCTTTTGAACTCCAAGCTAACACAGACCGTGACATACTCTTTCCCCTCTCCTACAGAGACTTGGTTTAGGATTCCTGAAAGTAACACCTTGGACCCATTTATTTGTTCAATTCAGCTTGCCTGAAGTGCATACCCTGTTATCCACTCCTAGATAAGTGTTCTTATAGTTTCACCGGGTCGTAATTGCTCATCAGGTGTATGTGTGACTGATTGTTACAATTTTTATTCTGTTTTTCTTTCCTTTAAAACTCAGCTGGGTGCGGTGGCTCACTCCTGTAATCCCAACACTTTGGGTGGCCGAGGTGGGCAGATCACAAGGTCAGGAGTTTGAGACCAACCTGGCCAACATGGTAAAATCGCATCTCTACTAAAAACAAAAGTCAGTTGGGCATGGTGGCACATGCCTGTAATCCCAGCTATTCGGGAGGCTGAGGCAGGAGAATTGCTTGAACCCAGGAGGCAGATGTGAAGCAAGGTTGCGCTACTGTGCTCCAGCCTGGGCGACAGAGTGAAACTCTGCCTCAAAATAAAAAAAATTGGCCGGGCGCGGTGGCTCAAGCTTGTAATCCCAGCACTTAGGGAGGCCGAGGCGGGTGAATCACAAGGTCAAGAGATCGAGACCATCCTGGTCAACATGGTGAAACCCCGTCTCTACTAAAACTACAAAAAATTAGCTGGGCATGGTGGCACGTGCCTGTAACCCCAGCTACTCAGGAGGCTGAGGCAGGAGAATTGCCTGAACCCAGGAGGCGGAGGTTGCGGTGAGCCGAGATCGCGCCATTGCACTCCAGCCTGGGTAACAAGAGCGAAACTCCGTCTCAAAAAAAAAATAATAATAAAATAAAAAATTTAAAAAATTAAAAAAAATTTAAAAACTTCTCATGATTGCAACCACTATGCTGTATTTTATTTTCTTGGAAACCCCCTGATAACAGAGAAGATTCAATCACATGCTGATTCTGAATGTTCATCTTTGTTTTCTCTAGTAGACCATATCTTAAGAGGAAGTCCTCATTTTTATTCTTTTTCATTATGTTGTTGTGTACATGAGTTTGATTGGCTTCTCTTCAAAACTGGACTACTGAAATCTAAATTTTATTGCCTATAGAGATTAATAGTCCTCTCACAAATGAAATGACATATTGATCTTCCGAAAGCCTGCCAAGTAGTTTCTTACACAGAATGGGTATTATGGGTTAATCAATACTGCATTTTGATTTGGCGTTGCTGGTGTCTGTGCTGGCGTTGCTTCTTATGACACCATTTTCATTGAAAGGAGAAACAATGTTTTTCTTCTAATGTTTCTCAAGAAACATTTTCCCTAAAAGAAAAGCTAGTGGAATAATATATTAAATTAAAAGATGAAATGCCAGACGCAGTGGTTCACGCCTGTAATCCTAGCACTTTGGGAGGCCAAGGTGGGTGGATCAACTGAGGTCAGGAGTTCCAGACCAGCCTGGTCATCATGGTGAAACCCCATCTTTAAAAATTAAATTAAATTAAATTAAAATTAAAAGATGAAGATAAAGGCTGCCAGGAGCATTTTTTTTTTCCCAAATAGAAATAAAGGCAGGGAGGTGGGTGTGGTTCCTCGTGCCTGTAATCCCAGCTACTTCGGAGGATCACTTGAGCCCAGGAGTTCATGGTGGCAATAAGCTATAATTGCACCATTGCACTCCAGTCTGGGTAGCAGAATGAGACCCTGTCTCTGAAAAAAAATAAAGACATACATCATGGAGCCAGACTGCATAGCTTAAAATCCCTGCTTTAGGCCAGGCGCAGTGGCTCACTCCTGTAATCCCAGCACTTTGGGAGGCCAAGGCAGGCAGATCACCAGAGGTCAGGAGCTTGAGACCAGCCTGGCCAACATAGTGAAACCCCGTCTCTACTAAAATTAACAAAAATTAGCTGGGCGTGGTGGCAAGTGCCTGTAGTTGTAGCTCCTCAGGAGTCTGAAGCAGGAGAATCGCTTGAACCCAGGAGGTGGAGGTTGCAGTGAGCCAAGATTGTGCTGCTGCAACTCCATCCTGGGTGACAGAGTGAGACTATCTCTGCTGCAACTCCATCATCCTGGGTGACAGAGTGAGACTATCTCAAAAAAAAAAAAAAAAAAGGCCACGCCACGGTGGCTCACGCCTGTAATCTCAGCACTTTAGGAGGCCAAGGCAGGCGGATCATGAGGTTAGGAGATCTAGGCCAACATGGTAAAACCCCATCTCTACTAAAAATACAAAAATTAGTTGGGTGTGGTGGCACACACCTGTAATCCCAGCTACTCAGGAGGCTGAGGGAGAATTGCTTGAACCCAGGAGGTGGAGACTGCAGTGAGCCGAGACTGCACCACTACACTCCAGCCTAGCAACAGAGCAAGACCATCTCGAAAAAAAACCCCACAAAAACATAAGATCCCAGCTTTGCTGCTTGTAAACTGTGTGATCTTGGACATATTATTTAACTTCTGTAAACTTTAGTTTTCCTTCTCTATAAAAGGGAACAATGGAGAGGCCAGGCTCAGTGGCTCAAATCTGTAATCCCAGCACTTTGGGAGGCCGAGGCAGGCAGATCACAAGGTCAGGAGTTTGAGACCAGCCTGACCAAAATGGAGAAACCCTGTCTCTACTAAAAATATAAAAAATGAGCCAAGCATGGTAGCACGCATCTGTAATCCCAGCTACTCAGGAGGCCGAGGCAGAAGAATTGCTTGAACCTGGGAGGTGGAAGTTGCAGTGAGCCAAGATTGTGCCATTGCATTCCAGCCTGGGCAACATAGCGAGACTCCATCCCAAAAAAAAAACAAAAAGGGAACAATGTGGTACCTAACTCAAGGGGCTGTCATGAGAATCAAGTGAATATGTAAAGCACTGAGAACAGTACCTGGCACAATCTATTATCAAGTTCAAATATGATCCTTACATAGTCAATCTCAGATTACTTTGCCGAGTGAGTTCCTTTTTGACGAATAAGGGGGTCTATTAATATTACAAGATTGCTGTTGAGCCATCTATTTTTTCCTTTCTTCTTTCTTACATATTTATCACTTTACCTGCTTCTATCAATAACCAGGAGAGGGATGAGGATACATCTTGGTGATTAACATCTCAGGCTCAGAAGCTGAACCTGCATTCTGCTTTCATCCTAATTCCAATCTTAGCTCTTCTGCCTCTGCGTTATGACTAGATTATTCCACAGACAGACAGTTTCAGTAGCCAGAAGGAGTTCCTGTTGTTAAGCTAAAGTCTTAGTTTAAGATAAAGAATTGTTTAGCCCTAAAGGATATCAGGAATTTTATATGTTGTGTATGAATTCTTATGCCAGGAAACCATGGAAGATTGACATTACACCTCTCACTTATTCACACATGTAGCATAGCAAATGAACCTGTGAGTTACATTTGTTTTAATAAGCACTTTTAAGAAAAGATGTGATTTTTGTCATGTGCAATAATCAGCAATTGACTAAAAGCTGCCACTCATTATATTCCAAAACTCTAGTTTTATATATATGATCTTGGTTACACTCTGCTGAGCATTCTAAAACCCTTAGGAGTGTGTGATAGAGCTAGAATGAAGCATCTCAGAGTCAGAACAGAGACCATTTGCCTCATTATCAGAGAGAATAGCCATGTGGTGATCCACAGGGATTAATCAGTGAGGAAGCGAGCCTAGAGACCCCTCTAAGATCTATCTTAATTTTTCTTCATAGCTTGAGCTTCCTTTGTTTTGTTTTATTCAGAATCCCTGAGACCCTGAAGAAAAATAAGTCTTTAAACATCTGCAGTGTGACTCACTCCATTTTATCATAATCCTGCTCTGTGTGTGTGTGTGTGTGTGTGTGTGTGTGTGTGTGTGTGTGTGTTGTTTTAAAGGGAATGTAAGAAGGGGTTTATAAATCTTAGCTGGTCTCCGCCCCCACCTAGTAAGCTTGTGAAATATCAGCATAAAACATGGGGGAAATCAAACCATCTTCTAGGAGATCAGTAAAGGAGGAGAGAAGCCCTTTGATCTGTGTAGTAATCACTCTCTTCATCCTTTAAGGGTATGCAGCAGGGCATGGTAATATAATCAAAACGGTCCTTTATTTGGCTAGATTCAGGAGCACCTACCTCTTTGAAAATGGCATGTGAGATATTTGAAAATCGCAAGCCGGGCGCGGTGGCTCAAGCCTGTAATCCCAGCACTTTGGGAGGCAGAGGCAGGTGGATCACAAGGTCAAGAGATCGAGACCATCCTGGTCAACATGGTGAAACCCTGTCTCTACTAAAAATACAAAAAATTAGCTGGGCATGGTGGCGTGTGCCTGTAATCCCAGCTACTCAGGAGGCTGAGGCAGGAGAATTGCCTGAACCCAGGAGGCGGAGGTTGCAGTGAGCCGAGATCGCACCATTGCACTCCAGCCAGGGAAAAAAAAGCGAAACTCAGTCTCAAAAAAAAAAAAAAAAAAAAAAAAAAAAAAGAAAATCGCAAAATGCTTGATGACATCAATGTAACCTGTACCTTACGTTTCAAAATGTTGCAAAGCCAGTATTGTGTGTTCTATAAAGAAAAATAAAATGTCACATATGAGTGCTGCTTTAAACACCCATGAAGCCCACTTTCTGTTATTTCCATTTAAATTACTGTGCTAACTTTCAGGTACAGGCCGGGTGGGGTTGCTCATACTTGTAATCCCAGCACTTTGGGAGGCCAAGGCAGGTGGATGACTTAAAACCAGGAGATTGAGACCAGCCTAGCCAATATGGCAAAAGCCCGTTTTTACTAAAAATACAAATATTAGCCGGGCGTGGTGGCACATACACTTGTACTCTCAGCTACTCCAGAGGCTGAGGCATGAGAATCACTTGAAACCAGGAGGCCGAGTTTGTAGTGAGCCGAGATTGTGCCACGGCACTCCAGAAAAAAAAAAACACACAAAACACAAAACACAAAGAAAACCTTTTAGGTACATAAACTTATTTTGTTCTAAGAAAAATAAATGTATTCTTACAATTTAGATGTTTTCAGGAACTTAGAGACATCTGATGATATAGTAATAAAAATAATATTAGTTGAAAGTCAGTGATGGCAGTTAAAAGTAAGCAACATTTCCAGCTCTGTGTGTGTGTGTGTGTGTGTGTGTGTGTGTGTGTGTGTGTGTGTTTAAACCCATTTATGTCCAGAGAGATTTCTGAATTTTTCACTGGGCTCTGTTTTAAAATCAATACTCTTTTTTTTTTTTAAGACAGAGTTTTGCTGTTTTTGCCCAGGCTGGAGTGCAATGGCGTGATCTTGGCTCATTGCAACCTCTGCTTCCAGGTTCAAGTGATTCTCCTGCCTCAGCCTCTGGTATAGCTGAGATTACAGGAGCCCGCCACCATGCCTGGCTAATTGTTTTGTATTTTTAGTAGAGACAGGGTTTCACCAACAGACATTGTTCACCAACAGACATGGTTTCACCATGTTGACCAGGCTGGTCTCACACTCCTGACGTCAGGTTATCCATCTGCCTTGGCCTCCCAAGGTACTGAGATTACAGGAGGAGCCGCTGTGCCTGGCCAAAATCAATACTCTTATTAGATCTGGTTTGTTTTCCTAATGGGATTACTTCTAACTGGGATTGACCCAGGGTGGCTGTACACAGTGATCTCAGCCCGGGCAGAAAGTGTGTGAGATGTTCATGATTATATTTTTCTGATAATTCCATAAATTTCTTACTAGTGTGTTTTTAAATTTGAGGTGAAATTTATATAACATAAAATCAATCATTTTAAAGTGAATGATTCACAATGTTGCACTGCCATCACCTCTATCTTGTTCCAAAACATTTTCACCAAAATAAAACCCCGTATTCACTGAATAGTCATGCCCCACTGACCCCTCTCTCCAGCCCTGGCAACGTTTTTTCCTTTTTTTTTTTTTTTGTTGAGATGGAGTTTTGCTCTTGATGCTCAGGCTGGAGTGCAAAAAACACCATCCCAGCTCACTGCAACCTCTGCCTCCCAGGTTCAAGTGATTCTCCCATCTCAGCCTCCCAAGTAGCTGGGATTACAGGCGCCTGCCACCACGCTTGGCTAATTTTGTATTTTTAGCAGAGATGGGGTTTCACTATGTTGGTCAGGCTGGTCTCGAACTCCCAACCTCATGTGATCCACCCGCCTAGCCCTCCCAAAGTGCTGGGATTACAGGCGTGAGCCACCATGCCGAGCCAAGCCTTGGCAACTTTCAATTTGCTTTCTGTTGCAGTAGATTTGTATTTTATTTTGTTTTGGGTTTTGTTTTGTTTTTGGTTTTTGAGACAGGATCTTACTCTGTCACCTAGGCTGGAGTGCAGTGGCACCATCATGGGCTCACTGCAGCCTCAACCTCGTGGGCTCAAGCAATCCTCCCACCTCAGCCTTCCAAATAGCTGGAACTACAGGTGCGCACCACCACGCCCAGGTAATTCTTGTATTTTTTGTAGAGACAGGGTTCACCATGTTGCCCAGGCTGGTCTTGAACTCCTGGAGTCATGTGATCCACCCACCTCTGACTCTCAAAGTGCTGGGATTACAGATGTGATCCACTGTACCTGGCCCCAGTTTGTAAATACTTTTTTGTTTTGTTTTGAGATGGAGTTTTGCTCTTTTGCCGAAGCCAGGGTGAAGTAGCACCATCTTGGCTCACCACAACCACCTCCAACTCCCTACCCACCCCCATTCAAGTGATTCTCCTGCCTCAGCCTCCCAAGTAGCTGGAATTACAGGTGCGTGCCACCACCCCTGGGTAATTTTTGTACTTTTAGTAAAGATGGGGTTTCACCATGTTGGCCAGGCTGATCCCGAACTCTTGACCTCAGGTGATCCACCTACCTCCACCTCTCAAAGCGCTAGAATTATAGATGTGAGCCACCGTGATTGGCCTTAAATATATTTTAAAAGCTATTTGATGCAACCTCATGAGAGAATGTGAACCAGAAAAAAAAAAAAAGCTATTTCATGTTTGTCCTTAGAGCCATTTATGGTGGCACTTGGTCCTCTGCTCGAGTTCACAGGTAAGTTCTAGAAGTTTATCCCCACAATTATTTGTGACTTACATTAACCCTGGATCTAAACTTTGGGCTGTAGCTTCCAGACAGTTGCTCAGCTTTTACCTTGTTAGCCAGTGCAGTCGAATGAATTCTGAGTGTCCTGGATTTATCACCTCTCGTAGAATTGTCCCTTCTGTAATATGTCCTCACTTCCTGGCCCCTTGATGGGAAGCTACAGAATTCCTTTGCTAAATTATAAGAAAGGCCACCCCACCTCCTTTTTTTTTTTTTTAAATAGAAAACTAGTACCCAATTCTATATAATTTTTGGCAGAAGCAGAGGTGGTTTGTCGTTGGCTGGGCCCAGATTCCAGTTTTGAGCTACCTCCTGGCAATGGAGGAAGGCAGTCGGCTGAGGAAGTCTGCTAGTGTAGCAGCTTGCCTGCAGGAATTGGTGTTGCAAAGGGTTTCTTGGACAGAGAAACTAAGTAAAACGTAGTGAGAAGGGGGTGAAACAGAAGATAAAAAGAAATATTTCTACTCCTTCAGCAAGGAGACTTTCTTTTATGCCGAGAGAAAACATAAGGGCCAGGTGTGGTAGCTCCCACCTGTAATCCCTGGACTTTGAGAGGCCAAGGCAGGTGGATCATTTGAGGTCAGGAGTTCGAAACCAGCTTGGCCAACATGATGAAACCCCATGTATACTGAAAATTAAAAAATTAGCTGAATGTGGTGGCGGGCACCTGTAATCCCAGCTACACCAGAGGCTGAGGCAGGAGAATCACTTGAACCTGGAGGCAGAGGTTGTAGTGAGCTGAGATCATGCCACTGCATTCCAGCCTGAACAACAGAGTGAGACGCCGTCTTATAAAAACAAACAAAAAAACATAGAGAAGAAAAACAAGCATTGTAGAGTCAGACAGAAGACCAGGGTCCAGATCTCAGCTCTGCCCCTTACTATGTGATATCAGACCAGGGTCTTTTTTTTTTTTTGAGATGGAGTCTTGCTCTGTCGCCCAGGTGGAAGTGCAATGATGCGATCTGGGCTCACTGCAACCTCTGCCTCCTGGGTTCAAGCAATTCTCCTGCCTCAGCCTCCTGAGTAGCTGGGATTACAAGTGCCCACCACCATGCACAGCTAATTTTTGTATTTTTAGTAGAGACAGGGTTTCATCATATTGGTCAGGCTGGTCTTGAACTCCTGACCTCATAATCCACCTGCCTTGGCCATAACAGGCATGAGTCACTGTGCCCAGCCCAGACCAGGGTCTTAACCTTGTTATTCTGAGGTTCTACATCTTCATTTGTAAAATAGGCATAGAAATACTAAACCTAACGAATGGTTGTGAGGTTTATATAATTCTATGTTTACTACCTCATATAGCATCTGACACATAGAAAACAGGTACTGAATTTTTTTTTTCCCGAGATGGAGTCTCGCTCTGTTGCCCAGGCTGGAGTGCAACAGTGGGATCCCAGCTCACTGCAACCTTCACCTGCCAGATTCAAGTGATTCTCCTGCCTCAGCCTCCCAAGTAGCTGGGATTACAGGCACCCACCCCCGCGCCTGGCTAATTTTTGTATTTTTAGTAGAGACAGGGTTTCGCCATGTTGGCCAGGCTAGTTTCAAACTCCTGACCTCAGGTGATCTGCCCACTTTGGCCACCCAAAGTGCTGGAATTATAGGCATGATCCACCACACCTGGCAAGTCTATTATTGATGTCTCAGGATGCAGGGGATGACATTGACGAATGAATCTGAAAGTCATACGGGATATCATTAGCACATGCTGCAGGCAGGCTTTTCCCCCAATCTCTTGGACTCATTTTGTTGCCCAGGCTGGAGTGCAGTGGTGTGATTCCCCTCCTGGACTGAAGTGAGACTAGTCCCGAGTAGCTGGGACTACAGGTGCACGCCACCACAGTTGGCTAATTTTTATATGTTTTTGAGAGATGAGGTATCCTTGTGTTGCCCAGGCTAGTCCTGAATTCCTGGGCTCAGGCCATCTGCCCACCTTGGCCTCCCAAAACGTTGGGATTCCACGTGTGAGCCACCACACTTGGCCATGTCTTTCTTTTATAAATGAGTTCATGGCAATTAAGGGTCACTAAAAAGAGCAGACACAAATCAGTCAGAGCCAGACTGACTCTGAATCCAAATAGTGCTTCTCTCAGTAAAATGGCAGAAACCACAGAACACAAATTATGTTGGTGGGATTCGTGTGACTTTTAATTTCTTATTTTACTAATGTCTTACAGTAAGTGTGAGGAGTAAAGATAGGGATGGGGTAAAGGTAAGGAAGAGAAAAGTATCTTTCAAGTTCCTTGAACTATTGAAGCATGTGCTAGGATAAGAAAGTTCAGTAAAAGCATCATGTCCTTATCACCAGAGCTCTTAAAGGAGACGTGGAAGAGAGATGGGGCAACTCTTCAGCTCTGGCAGAAGTGACTGCTGGACAGAGAACAAATCCTGCATCAGCCTTGGCACAAGTGAAAGACTGGGCAACACAGATGCTACACAGTTGGGCAGATGAAGAGCTGACTGTCCAGAATCTACTTCTAGCAAGCAAGTAGGCGCATGCACACCCCTCCTCTGGTCTGAGTGTCTCTTCCTCTCCGACAGGACCCCACCAACTGTGCAGCCATGGGGTAAATGTTGGGGAAGTCTTTTAGAAAAGAGAAAGATTTCTTTTTTATATTTGCTGGTGGTGTTGATTGACCAGAAGTGGTTTCTTTTACTTTGGGGCAATAGCATTGTGTTCTGGTGACAACATATCCTATACTTAGTACTCGTAAAAGGCATACGAGAGTGAAAGCAAGGCCTCTTTAGGACCTAGACTAGTGGGAAAGGGAATGAGTGGATTCTAAGGATAAGGACATGAAAAAGCTAATACTATATCACCACAAATGAACTGACACATAAATGACACCTTGGCTTTTTCCACTCATAGAAACACTCACTTCTTCTAGCTTATACTACTAAATCTAAGTTCAGCTTAATCAGTTTACTGAGCTTCTAAAGTAAAGGTGAAAAGCTACATCCTTAATAGTTTTTTTCTCCTAATTAAATGGATTTGTGTAAGCTGAAAGCCTAAAGTCTAGGGATTCTTTTCATTATTTTATTTGGTGGGGGAAACCCTTAAAATTCATCACTGCCATTTTTTTAACCTACAGGATTGAAAGAATATGAAATGGGCAGGGATGAGTCATTACACAAATCATAGACATGGTCAACATGCATCTAATTTTACCCACTGAGCAAAGAGAGCTAACAGGGGTAAGTTCTTTTGAGAAGAACCAAAATGTGTTTAAAAGGGAAGAATACTACACTAGACTATTTTTTTTCCTGCATGGAAGAAAAGGATATATGGAATTGAGGGAGGTGGAAAGTGTCCATTAAACAAACACCTATTATTTGTGAAACAGTTCTATCAGAGTGGAACTGGGTGTGGACCATTAGTTTATCTTTGGCAGTGATCTTATGTTTTAGGTATCTAGAGTAAGATTATTTAGCTGGATAATGGCTGGATAGTGTGAATAATTTCAGTTCACAGCAAATGACGAAGATCACAGATTTAGCACCTTAGTTTGTACTTCCTCTGCACCTGAATCATCAATCACTGTGAAGCTTAAGCTGAAGGTCAGAAAGCTGTATTCTTAGATAACTCATCTGTGATTGTTCCAGGACTGCAGTTTACTTCAATCTAAGGGGTGGTTTTCTTATTAGAGAATGTAAGTAAGTATTCAATACTAAATATGAGACTGAAGCCTTGAAGACATTTCATAGTGGTGTGGCAGGTGTTATGTTTCAGGAACAGGCTGTTTAACAAGTCAAATGCATATCATTCCCTCTTAAGCATTAACTCTTTCAAAGCAATGGAATTATATTTTTTGGCTCGAAATGGTGGTTTCTTCTATATTTGATTTCTCGGTTTTCTTAGTAGATATTACTGTCTCCTCTAATATTTCTTCAAAGCTTTCCCCTATCTGGGAGGTTTTCTTAGAGGCTACCTTAGATGCCTCCTCCTCCTCTTCCTCTTTCTTAAGTGATAGCCCAGTGGATGAGACTTTGGAGGTTGTAGAACTGAGGATTCTAGATGGGAGCAGATAACTTGGATTAGGAAGTGGATTCAGCCCCGAAATGCTTAACCCACTAGTGCTAAAACGTGTCTCTTCGCCTTCCAGCAGTTTCCTGTAAATTCAACAGAGAAAAACTCTTAGGAAGTCAACTTGTAACTCCATCACCCCCCCCCACCCCGAACTCAACCGTCCAGTCCCGATTCATTTGATTGAGATTCCAAAGGACTTTGGAGTTTCTTCATGAGATTGAAACTAATAAATATTTAATTTCAAAGCTCAAAGAGTTGGAGCGTGTGCATGGGTGTACACACACATACACCCCTTCGGCACCAGCCATGTTTAAATCATTGTCAAAGGGAAACCTATCCTATTCACAAATATATTCCAGAAGGAAAACCTACAACTCCCCTTGGCCACATCACACCCATTTTTGGCAATTAGCAACAAAGCTCTAGGGAGAAGTAA
>NW_022436953.1:6845398-6854694 GCF_009761245.1 Sapajus apella | reverse complement strand
CACGCGCCGGTAATCCCAGCTACTCAGGAGGCTGAGACAGTAGGAATCGCTTAAACCTAGGATGCAGAGGTTTCAGTGAGCCAAGATCAAGTCTAGCCTGGCAACTGAGTGAGACTATGTCTCAAGAAAAAAGAAAGAAAAAGAAAAAAGAACTCACCTCATCCGAGACCCATTTCTACAGTGTTGACGATACATGTTTTCTTCTCGGATGCTGTGAAGATGAGTTTGGGCATGTTTTGCTTTATTTAAACATAACAGTTCTATCATTAAATCATGCACTGCTTGCAAATGCATAGCTTTTCTAAGAATAATTTTCAGGAGATAGACAAACTGATCAATAAACATACAGAATACAGATGGGTTTCTTTTTCTTTTTTTTTTTTTTTGAGACAGAGTCTCACTGTCTCCCAGGCTGGAGTGCAGTGGCGTGATTGCAGCTCACTGCAACCTCCACCTCCCAGGTTCAAGCAATTCTCCTGCCTCAGCCTCCCAAGTAGCTGGGACTACAGGTGTGTGCCACCACGCCTGGCTAATTTTTGTATTTTTAGTAGAGATGGGGTTTCACCATATTGGCCAGGCTGGTCTTGAACTCCTGACCTCAAGTGATCCACCCGCCTTGGCCTCCCAAAGTGCTGGGATTACAGGAATGAGCACTGCACCTGGCCCCAAACACTATTTTTAAAGTTACAAGTCTCTTGGGTTTTTATTTTAACCTCTGTGTCCTCACATTATCCCCTTAAATCCTTGCAGAGGTACACAGAATACTCCGGGACTTGTAAGGTGGAGCTGGCTTGTATCTAAGTAGAGGGACAGAGAAGTCAGTTCACTTGAAAGGGGCCAGTGATGCCCTTCCTCCCTCCCTGACCAGTCAGAAGCCAGAGAAACTAGACCCACTTATTTGGGTAGCACTGCTCCCAGGTGACTGGATTTACTTGGGTGAGCGGGCTCTTTGCAGTACCTGTAAGCTGCTATCTCAATGTCAAGAGCCATTTTGACATTGAGCAAGTCCTGGTATTCCCGAAGGTGGCGTGCCATCTCACTCTTGGTGTTCCTCAGATCATTCTCTAGCTGCCCAATGCTATCCTGAAAAACAACATATCCAAAATAGTTAGGCCAAACTAGCTGAAATTCCTTGAGATTTCCAGAAGGCAAGGATTCTCAACCCTGACTACACATTAAAACCACCTAACGAATAACTTGCTTATACCCAGGCCTGTCCCTGAGCCCATATCCAGATTCACTGATTCTGCGGTGGGGTCCCAGCATTTGCATTTTTTTCCTAAAGGCCCCCAGGAGATTTGGACTCATGGTGAGAACTGGGAACTTTTACCCAGAGGGCAAGTGAACGCCTGCCCTTTTCAGGATAGCAACACGACAACTAGTTCTCAACTGAACATGGAGATGATTTCTTTTTTACACTTACTTAGCATCCTTCCCTTGCTTGTTGTGTTGCTGCTAAATAACTCTGTTGTGGCATGTCCTTTCCAAAACCCAAAGCCTCAGGTTAGGAGCTTAGATTCAGAAAATTCCTACTGTGGAAAGCACAGAAAGGAAAGCAAGATTTGCCTCCATTCATTCTGATGATTTCCTGGAAGCCTACTAATCAGTCACTTTACTGAGAATGTTTTACATTATAGGTAAGGAGAAAGCAGAAATATTCCACAGAGTTTTTTTTTTTTTTTTTAACTAAGTTATGGAAGAGAAATCATTTTATATTTATAGTCTTTGAGCAGCCAGAAGGATTTTATTTTTTTGAGACAAGGTTTTGCTCTGTTGCCTAGGCTGGAGTACAGTGGTGTGATCATAGTTCACTGCAGCCTCGAAAATCCTGGGCTCCAGCAACCTTCCTGCCTCAGCCTCCCAAGCAGCTGGGACTAACAGCTGTGCACCACCACGCCTAGCTAATTAAAAAAAAATTTTTTTTTTTTTTGGCCGGGCGCGGTGGCTCAAGCCTGTAATCCCAGCACTTTGGGAGGCCGAGGTGGGTGGATCACGAGGTCAAGAGATCGAGACCATCCTGGTCAACATGGTGAAACCCCGCCTCTACTAAAACTACAAAAAATTAGCTGGGCATGGTGGTGCGTGCCTGTAATCCCAGCTACTCAGGAGGCTGAGGCAGGAGAATTGCCTGAACCCGGGAGGCGGAGGTTGCGGTGAGCCGAGATCGTGCCATTGCACTCCAGCCTGGGTAACAAGAGCGAAACTCCGTCTCAAATAAAAAACTCAAAAAAATTTTTGTAGAGATGAAGTCTCATTGTGTTGTTGTGTTGTCCAGGCTGGTCTCAAGCTTCTGGACTCAAGAGACACTCCTACCGGCTGCGTGCGGTGGCTCACACCTGTAATCCCAGCACTTTGGGAGGCTAAGGTGGGCGGATCACAAGGTCAAGAGATCAAGACCATCCTGACCAACATGGTGAAACCCCATCTCTAAAAAAAAAGAAAAAAAAAAAAGAGAGAGAGAGAGAGATACTCCTGCTTTTACCTCCTAAAGTGCTTAGATTACATATGTGAGCCACCGTGCCCAGCCTGGCCTTTTCATTTGCTCCTTAACTATATCAAGTTCATTGCTGTCCCAAGCCCCTTAGGCTTGTTATTTCCTCTACCTAAAATGCTAGTCTTTACATGGCTGACTCCTTGTCATACAAGATTCAGCTCAGGCCAGGCGCCATGGCTCATGGCTGTAATTCCGCGACTTAGGGAGGCTGAGGCAGGTGGATCACCTGAGGTCAGGAGTTCAAGACTGCCAACATGGTGAAACCCCGTCTCTAATAAAAATACAAAAATTAGCCGGGTACAGTGGCGTGCACCTATAATACCAGTTACTTGGAAGCCTGAAGCAAGAGAATCACTTGAACCCGGGAGCTGGAGGTTGCAGTGAGCCAAGATCGCTACCACTGCACTCCAGATTGGGCAACAAGAGCAAAATTCCATTTCAAAAAAAAAAAAAATTCAGTTCAAATGTCCTCTCTCCCAACAAGTGCAGTGGCTCATGCCTATAATCCTAGCGCTTTGAGAGGCCAAGGCAGGTGGATCACTCGATGTCGGGAGTTTGAGACCAGCCTGACCAACATGGAGAAACCCTGTCTCTACTATAATTACAAAAAATTAACCAGGCGTGGTGGTGCATGCCTATAATCCCAGGTACTCAGGAGGCTGAGGCAGGAGAATAATTTGAACGCAGGAGGCAGAGGTTGCGGTGAGCTGAGATTGCACCATTGTACTCCAACCTGGGCAACGGGAGTGAAACTTGTCTCAAAAAAAAAAAAAGGTCTTCCTTTGCATTCAATTTAAGTATCCTCCCTCCACCAACCCAGTACTTTATTTTACCTGAAGCCCAAGCAGCTGCTAGCCCACGCAGGAACCTTGTGAAAATTAGAAAAAGATACCCCCAATAGGAGGACAAATTAGAAAAAAAGCATTCAGTTGAATGCAGCCACCCTGCGCTTAGCTCTTATCATTATATAAAATTAGCTTCTTCATGTATTAGGTTTTTTTTTTTTTTTTTTTTGAGACGGAGTCTTGCTCTGTTACCCAGGCTGGAGTGCAGTGGCACAATCTCAGCTCACTGCAACATCCTCCTCCTGGGTTCAAGCAATTCTCCTGCCTCAGCCTCCCGAGTAGCTGGGATTACAGGTACACACCATCATGCCTGGCTAATTTTTGTATTTTTAGTAGAGAGGTTTCACTGTGTTGGCCAGGCTGGTCTTGAATTCCTGACCTCATGATCTGCCCGCCTCAGTCTCCGGAAATGCTGGGATTACAGGCATGAGCCACTGTGTCCGGCCCTGGCAATTTGTTAGTTTATTCTAGTTTATTTTCTGTTGCTTTCCTCTATAACAGAGTTTTACAACTTTGGCAGTATTGACATTTTGGGCTGGATAATTACTTGTTATTGGGAGCTGCCTTGTGAAATGCAGGATGTTTAGTAGCATCCCCAGCTAGATGGCAGAAGCACATACTTCCCTCTCCCAGTTGTGGTAACAAGAAAACGTCTCCAGGGCATGGCGTGGTGGCTCACGCCTGGAACCCCAGCATTTTGGGTGGCTGAGGCGGGCGAATCACTTGAGGCTGAGCTGAGAGAATTGCTTGATCTGGGAAGGCGGAGGTTGCAGTAAGCCATGATGGCACCACTGTGCTCCAGCCTGGGTGACAGAGCGGGAGCTTATCACAAAAAAAAAAAAAAAAAAAAAAAAAAAAAAAAAAAAAAAAAAAAAGGAAACAATGAATAATTGGGGGTTATTTTTAAGAAACAGTGATGCAGATAAACATATCAGAAACCTCAAGAAAGTAAGTGCTGACAGGCCCGTGCAACTCCCCTGTGTGAGAATGATGAAGCAATGGTGAAAGGCAGGGCTGAGACATCAGAGGGTGCAAACTTCCAAATCAAGAGAATTTGCAGAATTAAAATTCATGCCACCTACCTGTTCTATAAATATTGACAGGAATACTGCAAAGAGGAGTCTCAATTGACTGATGGATAGAGAACAAGGAATGACAGTCAGTAGGAAAAATACGTATTATACTGGACAGTGATGCATATATTTCAAAGTGTGTTAAGAGATCATGAGGGCTTAAAGAGATTTTTACTGAGAAATTTTACCTGACAGTTCCTATTCGAGGTTATAATCAACTCTGCTACTGACATATTAGGGGCAAGATAATCAATATTACTGTGATAAGAGAGAAAAGTCTAGGGTGAGGGAAAAAGGAGAAAGAAGAAAATATGATTATGCAAAGAAGGAGGAGGAATGCTATATGAAGATAAGAGGAAGATTTCATTAGGGACTTTGGGTTGCAGTTTTTGCCCTGCCACTAACACCCATTGGACCTCAGCCAGTTTTCTACATTTTAGTTTCTTCCTGTCTTCTGTTTCTCAATACAGAAAGTTATAATGTTTATTCTTTTTCTAATGTATCTCACGTATACATTAGTATACGATGAGTCCATTATCTGTTAAATTAGATAGTAGCATTAAAACAGCACGGCAAATAGGAAGAGCAAAATAAACGTCAGTGATTTTTACTGTTAATATCACACCACGTAGCCCTCTATCCTTTTGATGATATGGACAAATTTATCACAAGCCTTCACTATTACCAACCCCTTAGATAACTAAGAAAACTAATGTATCATAACACTTTAATATTGGATAGTTGGAGGCATATACCTTAAAGCACCAGATTTTTTTTTTTAATAACAATTTTGAATAAAAAGCCTTTCTAAAGTGACTTGAACGATGCTGGAATCAGCGTTGCTGCTTATTGGTTTTCTTTGTTCTGAAAGATGAACAGATCTGCTGCTACTCATTCTTAACAATGCCTGACTCCAGTGGTCCCCATTCTCTATCTTTATTTGCTCAGGCTTGAAACCAAATAAAAAAGCATTTTGAAATTATGTTATGAATAGGCTGGGGGCATTAGTTCCTAGTATGTGGCTTAGAGATAGATAATATGTCTCATCAGCAGGTTAATTAGGTCCTTGCTTAAAACATTACTTTTGTTTCATAGCTGTTTTTTTTGAATAAGAAAGAGGTGGTTGTGGAGCTGAGTTCTAGACGAGAGTTCCTTGAACTTCTATGTTACAGATTTCACATATCTATTTTACAGATCACTGTAGACAAAAGCACGACTTTGCTCCTTTTAGAAGCAACTGTGCTGTGTGCTGCCCATTGATTGCTCTTCAATGTCCGGTTTCTTTGTTTGCGCTCTCCTCCCCACATCAGGCTGTGTCTTGCATTGCCCTTCAAAAGCCCTGCCAAAGATGGCCTCCAGCTCGAGATCTGAGCAGAGCGCCGCAGTCCGTCCCCTCCCCCAACCACGCAGCTGCTGCCGGCTTAGCCCGAGGGAACGCGAGAGCGGCACGCCCAGCTCCAGCTGGGGTCTCTCCTGGAGGAGCTAAGACAAATCCTGAGCATCGTGCCCAAGGCTGGAAGGATGCTGGGTGGAGTAAGAGAAAAAAACTGGCCACACTAGCATCTGCAGTGCTGAAGAAGGATAGAGCTGTGGATTTCAGCACGTTTCGGGGGCCCTCGGTCAGGGGGACAGTAGCGAGTGCCCTATAGTCTGACTGAAAGAGGTTATCTGGAATTACTGCTCTGCATAATCAACTTGGGTGGGGACAGAGGATTTTTATTTGTGGTTCACCATGCGTGCTTTATTCTCACTCCTTTCCTTTGTCCCCATCTTTTTCTTTCCTCTACCACACTCAAAAGCCCTGCATTATACGTATCTCTGTAAACTACTTTACTGGAAGAAGTGGTTTAGATCAGTGTACTCCAAAATCAGTCTGAGGACCAACAGGATGCAGCACTTTTATTGAAAAATGCATATTCCTGGCCGGGCGTGATGGCTCATGCCTGTAATCCAAGCACTTTGGAGGCCAAGGCGGGCGGATCACCTGAGGTCGGAAGTTCAAGACCAGCCTGACCAACATGGTGAAACCCCTTCTTTAAAAAAATTTTTTTTAAAAAAGAAAAAAAGAAAAATGCATATTCCTGGGGCCTACCTGTGAACTGCTGAATCCATATCTTTGGGAGTGGGCCTGATTATTTTTTTAAGCCCCCAATTGACCTGAGTGTCACTGGGTTTAGGATCCACTAGTTTAAATTTATTTCTATAAAGATGCTATCATGGTGGCCCAGGTGACAGTAATACAGTAAGATAAGGAGGGGCAAACAAAACAATGAAACAAAAACCAGGTGGAAGAGCTTACAAAAGACCAAATGTACCTAATTTTAGAAATGGATCTATCAAGCTATGGATTTATGTGCAGCCACTGACACCTCCAATCTCCAAGGGGACAGCCCCTGCCTGCTATTTAATTAGGCTGTACTCCAATCTCATAATGGAGAGAAAACAGCAGACTTGGCTTTTCTCCCTGGAGAGCATTAACGTGCAGTGATCTTGATCATTCAGCAAGGTCTTTCAAGGAAAGCTTCAACTTTTCAAGACTGACCACAGTAGAGGCCTGAGACCCCGAGTACCCTCCAAGAAATGTCTTTGGACATCTTTAATAGAACTGGGACTCCAATGGTGCTGAAGTGGCTATGTAGGCACTGGAATTGCCCAGTGTCAGAAATGGAAACCCCTTCAGCTTTTTATGCAGCTCTTCTCTTGCCTGATTCAGACTCTCTCATACACTATTGTGTACTTATTGTATCACCTTGAATCATTTTTTGCCCTTTCAAAAGTGTAAGAAGCTTTCTCTCCTCAAATAGGCTATCAGCTCTCTGGGACAGAGAAGACGGAACTTTAATGGGGTCTTCCTGTTTCATAGAGGGTGACAAGCTTGAAAAGGAAAACGGCCCTATCACTAATCTCTAGCAGAAGAAAGAGAACATCCTCCCATTACTGCACTGAAAGGTGGGGATAGGCTGAGAAGGCAAGAAAACAATGGCTAAATCTCACTGTAGAAAGGGAGGTTTTTTTGGGTCAGTACTGCTAAGATTGTCAGAACAGTCAGAGACAACCTTGTGGCAACAGGACTTTAGGACCCGCAGGTAAGGCTGAGCCCCACCTCAGCTTTAGGCCCCAAGGAGTAGGGAACAGCTCTCTGTTGTCTGACCTCCTCTTCCACTGCCATCAGCAGGTCCTCTGTGGCTCCAAAGGCTCAAGCTGATAGGGGCAGCACCGCAGAGCTGCAGTTTCTTTGCTGTTTTTTGTTTGTTTCCTGTAGACCATGTCTGGATGACCCTACTATTGTCTAACGATGAAAGCTTTTTACTGCAAACATGCCAAGCCAAACTGTCACAACCTCTTGGAATGTATCGGCTATAACAAGCAAACAGAGGACATGGAAAAGCCCAATTCAGCTGGCAGCTCTAAGTAAGTTATCCTTTTTGTGTGTGGAAATACTGGGCTAGGCTGGGCACGGTGGCTCATACCTGTAATCCCAGCACTTTGGGAGGCCAAGGAGGGAGGATCACCTGAGGTCAAGAATTCGAGACCAGCCTGACCAAGATGGAGAAACCTTGTCCCTACTAAAAATACAAAATTAGCTGGGTGTGGTGGCACATGCTTGTAATCCCAGCTACTCAGGAGGCTGAGGCAGGAGAATCACTTGAACCCAGGAGGCAGAGGTTGCAGTGAGCCTAGATCACACCACTGCACTCCAGCCTGGGCGATGGAGTGTGACTCTGTCTCAAACAAAAAAAAAAAAAAAAAAAAAAAAAAAGAAAAGAAAAGAAAAAGAAAAAAAGAAATACTGGGCTAGCACTCCAGAAGACCACCTAGTTCATCCTTGGAGGCCTCTGGAAGATAAAAATGAAGTCTCAATTAGCCAAATGTGATTAATTCAGGCCATCCAGGGGCAAGGGTACATAGTGAAAAGTTCAAGTTCCAGATTTTGAAGCAGAAATGGAAGTACTTATTTGAATGATACTGCAATACCAAACTAACCTAAACAGTCCAAGCAGGCTTTCATCCTTCATCAAGGGAAGTTATTTGTAAAAAATAGCAAATACCTGAATATCAATAAGAATTCTTTAGCTTCTGATTAAAATGGTACTTTTGAGATTTCATTCCTTTCTTGCTTCTACTTTACCAATGTTCCCAAGCCCTATTAATTTCACCAAATATAAGCTTTAATCCTAGCTAGAATTACTGTAAGTTTTTGAATTGTCATTCTATTCAAAGGAGCGTTCACCTTGAAACTGACCCATAGTATTGTAATTCTTTTCTACACTTTCCATTTACCCTGTCTCCTACCTCTGTGCCCTTTATGGACATAATCCCAGAATGTCTTATATAGTAAAACTGAAGATGCAGTGGCCTTTGTTGGTAAGAAATAGCCAATCAATACCTTCACAGGAGCTTAGAGGACAGAGAAAGATGTAAAAAAAAATACATACATTAGAACAAAGGAAAACCATCTCTGTGACTTATCACATGCACTTACGATGAAAAAAATATTAATGAAACAGGAATTTTCAAGTGGGACCTCACAGCTGCTGAGCAAATTAAGTGGTTTTTGTTTAGTGCTAAGCCATCCATGAAAGCCAAAATTGATGTTGTCTACGAGGTGACCTTTGATTGCAGGTAGCCAAGAGTGATATGTTGGTGTTGCAAGAAAAAAAAATCAAATCAGTTTAACTGTCTAGAGATTCATAACTGGGACACGAGACGGGAGAGACATCATTTCCGAGACGGGATGAACTCGAGATCAGCACCGTGGACAGCGCCCCGACCTTTCACGTTTTGCCAACTAGCGAACGCTTTCTTTAAAAAATGTCAGCTGGTGGACAAGGGAATCGTGTGTGTGTGTGTGTGTGTGTGTGTGTGTGTGTGTGTGTGTGTGTG
>NW_022436953.1:6834476-6845388 GCF_009761245.1 Sapajus apella | reverse complement strand
GTGTGTGTGTGTGTGTGTGTGTGTGTGTGTGTGTGTGAGTGAGTGTTAGGGTAGAGCAGGGCGGTTGCTAATGGCTCAAGCATTGCTCAGCTTGTTGGCTCCCAATCTATTTTTTGGAGCGCGAAAGTCAAGAAAATGGGATAGGACCCTTCCCAGTTCAGGACGGCATTCTTCCTTCAACACTGAAGCGCACCATACTCCATGAATGCCTTCCAGAACGCACAGAAAGCCTTTCAACGTCAACCAAACGAGCCAGATAGCCAAGACAGCACCGCCCACGTAACCCGCCCTGTTAAGGTCAGTCCTACTTTGGGTGGGGCAGTGTTCTCCGGATCGCCGGTGGGTGTATGCCCGCTTGCTGACAGACAGGCATGGTTAGGTTTTCGAACCTCAAAGAAGTTTAAGGGCTTCTTTGTTTGAAGGGCTGGGGCAGGAACATAAATGAGGGGCGTTCCCTAAAGTTAACAGTAGAGACTCCAGGGCTTTTTGTTTACCAGCGCCTCCAGCCGGGGCTCTTCTCTCCTCTCTTTTGCCCTCCTCTTAAGTCCTAGGGCCCAGTTTTACCAGAGGAAGCGGGAACGCGCAGGAGATGGGAATGCACCCCTTCCCACGCCCAGCCCCAGCCCTTACCTGGTAGCCAGCCACCTCGGCATTGTGCCGCTCCTCCAGTTCCAGGATCTGCCTCTCCAAGGACTCGTTGGCCCCGCGCAGGCCCTCGATCTCGATGGTGCGCGCCTGCAGCTGGCGCCGGTACTCGTGGATCTCCTCGCGGCTGGCTCGGATGGCCTCGGTGCTGCGCGCCGCCTGCTCGTTCAGGTTGGCGAACTTGGACTTGTACCATTCCTCCGCGGACTGCAGGTTCTTAGCAGCCAGGGACTCATATTGGGCGCGGATCTCCCTCAGCGCCGAGCTCAGGTCTGGTTTAGCCACAGCCACGTCCACCTCGGCCGCGGCCTGTGACGACGCCTGTAGCGTGGCCAGCAGCTCGGCTACCTCCTCGTCGTGCACCTGGCGCACGAAGGCCAGCTCGTCCAGCAGTGACTCCACCTTCTTCTCCAGGTCCAGGCGGGCCAGCGTGGCGCCGTCCACGTCGCGCTGCTGCGCCTTCAGGGCGCGCTCGGCACCTTCGCGACCGCGGCTCTCCTCCTCGCAGCGCGCCCGCAGTCGCTGCACCTCCTCTGCCAGCCCATCGCGCTCCAGCAGGGCCTGCGCGCGCGCCGAGCTCGCCTCCTCCAGCTGCGCGCGCAGGTCGCGCAGCTCGCGCTGGAAGAGCTCGCCGACGCGCGACGGCTCGGCGTGGCGCTGCCGCAGCGCGGCCAGCTCGGCCTCCAGCGCGCGGTTCTGCGTCTCCAGCTGATGCACCTTCTCGATGAACACCGCGAAGCGGTCGTTGAGTCCCTGCAGCTGCTCCTTCTCGTTGGTGCGGATGATCTTGTACTCGTTGGTGCGCGCCGCCGCCTGGCTCAGGTCCAGCCCGTCGGATGCCGGCGGCCGGCGATAGGCCAGGCCGAGGCCGAGCGACGAGGCCGAGGAGCAGGCGGTCGAGGAGGCCACATTGCTGCGGGACAGGGACTGCGAGCGGAAGCCGCCCGCGCCGCCGGCCCCGGAGAGGCGCGCGGACAGGCGGGAGCCGTCCCCGAACACCTTGCGGTAGGAGGCGGAGGAGCACAGGTAGTGCTCCGAGCCGAAGCTCATGGTGCCGGGATCCGGGCCGGGCGTGCGGCTTCGGCTGGAGATACAGAAGAAAGGAGAGGTGCGGCAGGCAGGGCGCGGCGGGGCGGTGCGCGCTGGCTTTTAAGGCGCTGGGGCTGGGGCGGCGCGTTGGGGGCGGAGCTCCTGCTCCGAGCCTGGCCCGGGGAGGGAAGGGGGGCATCCAGGAGCGGGGGCGGGGAGGCGCAGTGACTACTGCAGCTGCGCGCTCGACGACCTGGGGCGCGGGGTCAGGGCCATCTGCGTCGGAGTCGCTCCTGTCCGCAGCGCCTCTCCCCAAGAATCCACTGCTTCTGAAGGGACTCAAGCGGAGGGGTGCCCTAAACGACTGAGGTTTCCCATCCGGAAACCACACAGCTCTGTCGCATCCCTTGACTCTGTCTCCTCTTTCTTCTTTAACCCACTGGGAGGTTAGGGGTTTCTGGGAGGTGTCCCCTACACCCACCCTCATCTTGGGTTCTGAGGGCGAGGCCGTGTTTTCCCAGTTACAGTGGGAACCCGCTGAGCGAGGCCTTGCTCCTCCCTTAGGTGGCTCAGGGTCCTCGAGGAGAAAGGTCATAGAGCCTCTCTCCACCTGGCCCTCTGCAGCTCCTGGGAGGCTCCGGGCGGGTAGATGCTTGGAAAGCGCCTCTTCCCCAGAAGAGAGGGGAGATCAGTAAAGAAAGTGAACTCGAGCTGCGGTGAGTGGGGAGAAGCAGAGGCAGAGAGGGGAAAAGAGGCCAGACATGGAGAAGCAGGAGGCGCTGGGAATTGCTGGGGCTCATCGATAGGGCACTAAAGCATGGCGCAGGCCAGGACCACAAGCTTGTGGAAAGGGGCTGCAGACTTTTGTGTTTAGAGCATTATGTTTTAAAACATATCAAAAGGAGCGTTTTCAAACTAGGAGGTTTCACCTAAAAAGAAATTGGATTTCTGGCTTCTTCTGAAAACGGGAAGAGGTGGGATGCCCACAGTGGGCAGAGGTGAGTTGCCTTTGCCCTTTGTATAAGAAGTTTGCTTTCCTGTTTATTACAGTGCCTGCCATTCTCCACTGAATTACCCCCACCTTCTTAATTCGTTTTTACTTTACCTCTCTGATCATGTGGGCATTTGAGATTTTAGTCTGTGTAAATCCAGCAGGGCAGGTCCTCATCTGGCTTTGGAGAGCCACTTACTCTGGAGATCTCTTTTTGGAGAAAAGAGATCCCTACAAAAAGATTAAACCACTTTCAAGCTTCTAATGTCACTCAGGATGTGGATATGGCTTTGGAGAGGGAGTAGGAAGACCTTTTTAGCTATATTCCAGAATTCCAGACTGAGGGCCTTTTTTTTGATCTTGGAATCTTAAAGGATGTAGTCCTAGGATAAGTTTTACTTCATGGGGAAAGAGAAATATGCTTGGGACAGGTCATCAAAGGAAGGGTGAAAAGGGATCTTATGGGACTTTGGAGCATATCTCTTGGCTTTGTGCTTAATGTCATGGAAGATGGTCAGGCCCTGTCACAGCCTGTCCCTCATCACAGACCAAAGCCTTGAGGTAGAGGGACTCAATTCTGAGGTCTCTGTGCTCAGAAAGACCTGGTAAGGTGAGCAATAAAAGATTACTAACACTGCTGAATAGTGATTGTCTGCCAGTACTTGTGCTGGCACTTTTGCATATAGGTTTACCTCCTCTGAACATGCTTCAAGGTGGCCCTCACCTCCATCTTATAGATAAGACACTGAGGTACTGGTGCAGCACAAGGTCACCAGCAAGCAAAGACAAACATACATTCTCTCTTTACTACATAATTCTGCAGTGAGACTTTTTTTTTTTTTTTTTTGAGACAGAGCTGGGCACAGTGTCTCATACCTGTAATCCCAGCATTTGGGGAGGCCAAGATGGGCAGATTACTTGAGGTCAGGAGTTCGAGACCAGCCTGACCAACATGGTGAAACCCCATCTCTATTAAAAATACAAAAATGAGTCTGGAGTGATGGCACACACCTGTAATCCCAGCTCCCCAGGAGGCTGACGCAGGAGAATTGCTTGAACCTCGGAGGCGGAGGTTGTAGTGCGCCAAGATTGTCCCACTGTACTCCAGCCTGGGCAACAAAGTAAGACTCCATCTCAAAACAAACAAACAAAAAACAAACACACAACAACAACAACGGAGTTTTGCTCTTCTTGCCCAGGCTGAAAAGCAGTGGCATGATCTTGGCTCACCACAGCCTCTGCCTCCTGGGTTCAAGCTATTCTTCTGCTTCAGCCTCCTGCCTAGCTGGGATTACAGGTGCCCTACACAATGCCTGGCTAATTTTTTGTATTTTTACTAGAGACGCATTTCATCATGTTGGCCAGGGTGGTCTCAAACTCCTGAACTCAGGTGACCCACCTGCCTTGGCTTCCCAAAGTGCAGGGATTACAGACGTCAGTCACTGTGCCTGGCCTGCAGTGAGACTCTTGAAGTCACGTTAATTTCTATGTAGCAAGGCCAGGCATGATGGCTCACGCCTGTAATCCTAGCACTTTGGGAGGCCGAGGTGGAGAGATCACCTGAGGTCGGGAGTTTGAGACCAGCATCACGCCTGTAATCCTAGCACTTTGGGAGGCCGAGGTGGAGAGATCACCTGAGGTCGGGAGTTTGAGACCAGCATGATCAATATGGAGAAACCCCATCTCTACTAAAAATATAAAATTAGCCGGGCGCGGTGGCTCACGCCTGTAATCCCAGCACTTTGGGAGGCCGAGGCGGGTGGATCATGAGGTCAAGAGATCGAGACCATCCTGGTCAACATGGTGAAACCCCGTCTCTACTAAAAATACAAAAAATCAGCTGGACATGGTGGCGTGTGCCTGTAATCCCAGCTACTCAGGAGGCTGAGGCAGGAGGATTGCCTGAACCCAGGAGGCGGAGGTTGCAGTGAGCCGAGATCGCGCCATTGCACTCCAGCTTGGGTAACAAGAGCGAAACTCCATCTCAAAAAAAAAAAAAAATATATATATATATATATATATATAAAATTAGCCAGGCATGATGGTGCATGCCTGTAATCCCAGCTACTCTGGAGGCTGAGACAGGAGAATCACTTGAACCCGGGTGGTGGAGGTTGCAGTGAGCTGAGATTGTGCCGTGGCACTCTAGCCTAGGCAACAAGAGCCAGACTCCATCTCAAAAAAAAAATTTTTTTTTTCCGTGAAGCCAGAGTAGGACTAAGTGGGCTTCAGTAGAGTTTTGGCCAGCAACAAATCATGTGCTGATTTGTTACTGATTTTTAATTGAAAGAACATTGGACTCAGAGTCAGAGGCAATGGGTTTGAATTATGGCTTCTGCCATTTACTAAGCATGTGGGGATAACAACACCTACCTCCCAAGAGTCATGAAAGCTTGAGCTGATGCATGTGAAGGTGCTTTGTAAGCTGCATAGATACAAAGAGTTATGGTCATCATCATCCTCTTTCAAATGAAAGGAATGGTTTCACATCCACCAGCTGGGTTTAGGGAGGGGATTGTAGGAAAGCGTCCAGCACATCCTTGCACAGATCTCCTGTCTAACACTACTGAAAAACAGCAGCAAAATGTCCTGGTTGGAGTTCACCTTTCTTTCCCTTCCCATCCTCCAGTGGAATCGGTACCCCAAAGGCAAAACACACATAGAGCAGAAGAAAGTGAGGCAAAAGGCCTAAATATTCCAACAAAGTGGCAGTTGCCGTGGCAAAGCTGCATTTTGTATTTTCTCAACAGCTTACCTGAGATTCCAAACTGGTATTCTCCTCTGGAACTTATGCCTCCCTTCTCTTGGTATCTCACCCCACAGGCCCAGATGTTTGGCTTTAATAATTTTAGCACAAAGCTGTCTTGTGAACGAGTGATCTTGGCTGAGCCTCAGTCCATAACTCCTTCCAGCTGGCTAGGCCTCCTGAGGGAGTTCCCTGTGTGTGCCAGAGCTGTAAATTCATCTTCCTCTAATGGCACACTTGGACACCACAGACACATTGTCAGCCATCCCCAGTTCTCCCTAATGCCACATTCTCCAGTCTTTCTGTGGCATTTGGCAGTGCTGACCACTCTCCTTGGTTTTAATGACTCAGTTCTTGGCCTTCTGCTCTTTCTTCGTAAACACTTTATTTAGGCCAGGCACCATGACTCATGCCTGTAATCCTAGCACTTTGGGAGGCTCAGGTGGGAGGATTGCTTGAGCCCAGGGGTTTGAGACCAGTCTGGGCAACATGGCAAAACCCTGTCTCTTCCAAAAATACAAAAATTAGCTGGGTGTGGTGGCACATGCGTGTGGTCCCAGCTAATCAGAAGGCTGAGGTAGGAGGATCACCTGAGCCCACGAGGTGGAGGTTGCAGTGAGCTGAGATTGCACCACTGCACACTAGCCTGAGTGACAGAGTGAGACCCTGTATCAAAAAATAACACGTGGCCGGGCGCGGTGGCTCAAGCCTGTAATCCCAGCACTTTGGGAGGCCGAGGCGGGTGGATCACGAGGTCAAGAGATCGAGACCATCCTGGTCAACATGGTGAAACCCCGTCTCTACTAAAGCTACAAAAAATTAGCTGGGCATGGTGGCGCATGCCTGTAATCCCAGCTACTCAGGAGGCTGAGGCAGGAGAATTGCCTGAACCCAGGAGGCGGAGGTTGCGGTGAGCCGAGATGGCGCCATTGCACTCCAGCCTGGGTAACATGAGTGAAACTCCGTCTCAAAAAAAAATAATAATAAATAAAATAACAAACTCTCTTTTTAAGATATTGGATCTCCCAGAAGCAGGGAGGGGAAGCTTATAAAGTTTTCTCCCTGAGAGATCTGGTTTTGCATCATGGTTTTTCCTAGCCAAATGACCTCAAACACATTACTGTTATTTGCTGAGCCTTAATTTCTTGAAATTGTCTGTGAAATTTCAATAAAACAATCCACCAGAGTGCTCTGCAAACCTGGCTGATCATTAGAATTACCTGAGGACTTAAATTCAGATTCCCAGGCTTTACCCACAACCCACTGAATCTAGGGGATTGAGATCTCCAGACCTACCTCTCATGAAATGACTGTGAGGTTTAAATGAGATTAGGTATACAAAGCAGGCATCACAGTGTCTGCTGTGTGCATGTTCAGTAAATGGTAGCTGTTAGAAGTATCAACTTCTTTAATTCATTCATTCACCAAATAGTTACTGAATGTTTATATCCAAGGCCCTGCAGTAGGTGCCTTCTCCATAGGAATAAGGCAGATGCGGGCTCTGCCTCCATGGGACTGGCATTCTAGTAGGAGTGACAGAGATTAAGCAGTTAATTACACCATTAATTGTTAATGACGGTTGTGAGAAGTGCTCTTAAGGAAGGTACAAGTTGCTGTGGGGCATACAACTAAGGGCCTGACCTACGCCAGTGAATCCCAAACCCCTATTTCTAATTTCTACATCCAAATTCACATATCTAACTACCTGTTGGATATCTCCGCGTGAATGCTTGCTGGTCTTCAAATACCATAGATCTGAAAGTGATCTTATTGTCTCCCTCTTCTCTTCCCCCCACTCTTGCTTCTTGATCTTGACCTTGTCCCAGTCCCATTCCTCTGCTTACACAATTCCTTCTTCCTGGAATTTCCTCCCCAGCCTTACTTCAACTATTGAGATCCTTAAGGCTCAAATGCTGCCCCTCCATGAAGCTTTCCGTGGTATCTCCAATGGCAGGCGATCCATCCCTCTCTTGAACTCTCCTCTTACCCATAGCCTTTGCAGCACTCACATGGCTCATAATGACTACAGTCTTCTACTGTAACTATTTGTGTGATTGTCTGAATTGAAATGGGAGCTGTGTGCAGTAGTGCACACCTATAGGCCCAGCTACTGAGGCAGGAAGATCTCTTGAGACCAGGAGTTTGAGACTGTAGTGCACTATGATTGCACCTGTGAATAATACATGTGAGGTGAAAAAAGGGGTTGAAAATGCTTTCTGTTATAACCACTTGGGAAAAGTCTTTGGCATGACACCAAGCATGAGATTCATAAAAGAAAAAAAAAAAACAATACTTTTAACTTCATCAAAATTAAAATCTTTTGCTCTGTAAAAGATCCTGTTAAGAAGATAAAGACCAGGCACAGTGGCTTATGCCTGTAGTCCTAGCACTTTGGGAGGCCGAGGTGGGAGGATCACAAGGTCAGTAGTTTGAGACCAGCCTGGCCAGCATGGTGAAACCCTGTCTCTACTAAAAATACAAAAAATTAGCCGGGCATGATGGTGAGCACCTGTAGTCCCAGCTTCTCAGGAAGTGGAGGCAGGAGAATTGCTTGAATGCGGCAGGCATAGGTTGCAGTGAGCTGAGATCGCACCATTGTATTCCAGCCTAGGCAACAGAGTGATATTCCTCTAAAAAAAAAAAAGATGAAAAGACAAGCCAAAATATTTACAAATTACAGCAAATATATCCAGAATATGTATCCAGAATTTGTGAAGAACTTTCTGAACGTAACATTTCAAGTCATTTGCCCATTTTCTAATTGGAACGTTCTAATGAACATTTATTAGAACGTTCCAATTAGAAAATGGGCAAGTGACTTGAATAGGCATTTTACCAAAGGGAGTATACAGATGGCAAATAAGCACATCAAAATAAGTTAAACATACCTAGCCATCAGGGAATCAAATTCAATGCACAATTATGTGACACTACATACCTACTAGAGTGGCTTAAACACAAAACACTGACAATATCAACTGCTTACAAGGATGCAGAACAGCTGGGTCTTTCGTTTATTCCCACCAGAAAAGCTGGTGGGGATGTAAAATGGTACACCTACTCTGGAAAAACACTTTAGTAATTTCTTATAAAGTTAATATACATTTGGCCAGGCACAGTGGCTCAAGCCATTACTGTAGTCTTAGAATTTTAGGAGGCCAAGGTGGGCAGGTAGCATGAGCTCAGGAGTTCAAGACCAGCCTAGGCGACATGGTGAGCCTCCATCTCTACTAAAAATACAAAAAATTAGCCAAGCGTGGTGGTATTTACCTGTAATCCCAACTACTTGGGAGGCTAAGGTGGAAGAATCACATGAACCCAGGAGGTGGAGGTTGCAGTGAGCTGGGCTCCACTGCACTGCAGCCTAGGTGGCAGACCAAGGCTCTGCCTCCAAAATAAATAATTTAATTTAATTTAATTAATATAAATTTACCATATGACTCAGCAATCTCACTTCTGAGTATTTAGCCTAGAAAAAGGAAAACCTATGTTCACACAAAAATGAGTACACGAATGTTCATAGCAGCTTTCTGTATGATATACTAAAATAGGAGGCAACCCTAATGTCTTTCAGCAGATGAATGGATAAACAAACCAAGATACATTCATACAGTGGAATACTGTTCACCATTAGAAAGAGTGAACCATTGACACATGAAACAACTTTGGTGGGCCAGGTGCGGTGGCTCACGCCTATAATCCCAGCACTTTGGGAGGCCTAGGCAGGTGGATCACGAGGTCAAGAGATCGAGACCATCCTGGTCAACATGGTAAAACTAAAAATACAAAAATTAGCTGGGCATGGTGGTGCGTGCCTATAGTCCCAGCTGCCCAGGAGGCTGAGGCAGGAGAATTGCTTGAACCCAGGAGGCGGAGGTTGCGGTGAGCTGAGATCACGCCATTGCACTCCAGCCTGGGTAACGAGAGTGAAACTCCGTCTCAAAAAAAAAAAGAAACAACTTGGGTGAATCCTAAGGGCATTTTGCTGGGTAAAAGCTAATCTCAAAATGTTACATATTACCTGATTCCATTTATAAAACATGCTTGAAGTGAGTAAATTATAGTGCTGGAGAAAAGATCAATGGTTGACAGGAATTAGGGTTGTAGGGGTGTGGGAGGATGTGACTGCAAAGAGGCTAAGAGGAGGGAATTTTTGTGGTAATGGAACATTTCTGCTACTCAAATCTGTACACATGCTAAAAATTTAGAGGGTGGGAGAGAGAAGAGAGAAACCTAATGAAATCCAAATAAGGTCTATAGCTGAATGAAGGTGTTGTATTAATGTCAATTTTCCTGGTTTAGATGATGTACTATGGTTATATAAGATGTGATCATGGGGGGAGCTGGGTAAGTGGCACATGGGAACTTTCTGTACTATTTTTGCAATTTTTTTGTATCTTAAATTATTTCAAAGTAAGACATCTATAAAAATAGGCAAATGTTCTTAGGAGATACATACTGAAGTTTTAGGGTTGCAGTATCATAATTTTTATAACTTACTCTTAGATGGTTTGGCAAAAATGCCATCCACATACACAAAGGGACACAGAACGGGGAGGTAAAACGAATGCATCAAAAAGTTGACCTTTGGTGAATTTAGGTGAAAAATGTACAGATGTTTATTATATTAGCCCTGCAATTTTTCTAGGTTTAAAATTTTCAAAATAAAAAGTCAGGAAAACAATTTTTTTTTGAGTCAAAGTCTTGCTCTGTTACCCAAGCTGGAGTGCGGTGGCATGAACGTGGCTCACTGCAGCGTCTGCCTCCCAAGTTCAAGCAATTCTCCTGCCTCAGCCTCCCAAGCAGCTGGGACTACAGGTATGTACCACCAAGCCAGGATAATTTTTATTTTGTATTTTTCTTTTGTTGAGACAGAGTTTCACTCTTGTGTCCCAGGCTGGAGTGCAACGGTGTGGTCTCAACTCACTGCAACCTCTGCCTCCCAGGTTCAGGCAATTCTCCTGCCTCAGCTTTCCAAGTAGCTGGGATTACAGGCACCCACCACCCTGCCCAGCTAATTTTTGTATTTTTTATTTTTTATGAGACAGAGTCTTGCTCTGTCACCCAGGCTATAGTGCAGTGGCACGATCTCGGCTCATGGCATCCTCTGCTGCCCAGGTTCAAGTGATTCCCCTTCCTCAGCCTCCTGAGTACCTGGGACTACAGGTGCGTGTCACCACGCCTTGCTAATTTTTTTGTACTTTAGTAGAGACAGGGTTTCACCATGTCAGCCAGGGTGGTCTCCATCTCCTGACCTCATGATCCACCCACCTCAGCCTCCCAAAGTACTGGGATTACAGGTATGAGCCACCATGCCTGGCCTAATTTTTGTATTTTAAATAGATATGGGGTTTTGCCATTTTGGCCAGGCTGGTCTTGAATTCCTGACCCTCCTTTTTTTTTTTTTTTTTTTTTTTTGGCGGGGGTTTTCCTTTTTTTCCCCCGGGGGGGGGCGAATGGGGCGTCCCCGGCCCCCCCCGAGCCCCCCCCCCTGGGGTCAG
>NW_022436953.1:6831070-6834376 GCF_009761245.1 Sapajus apella | reverse complement strand
TTTTTTTGAGACGGAGTTTCGCTCTTGTTACCCAGGCTGGAGTGCAATGGCGCGATCTCGGCTCACCGCAACCTCCGCCTCCTGAGTTCAGGCAATTCTCCTGCCTCAGCCTCCTGAGTAGCTGGGACTACAGGCATGCGCCACCATGCCCAGCTAATTTTTTGTAGTTTTAGTAGAGACGGGGTTTCACCATGTTGACCAGGATGGTCTTGATCTCTTGACCCTGTGATCCACCCACCTCGGCCTCCCAAAGTGCTGGGATTACAGGCTTGAGCCACCGCGCCCGGCCTCCTGACCCTCCTAAAGTGCAGGGATTACAGGTGTGAGCCACCGCTCCCAATCTTTTTTTTGTATTTTTAGTAGAGACAGAGTTTTACCACGTTGGCCAGGCTGATCTCGAACTCCTGACCTCAGGTGATTGCCTGCCTCAGCCTCCCAAAGTGCTGGGATTATAGGCATGAGCCACCACACCTGGCCAAGAAGTTAGAAAAATTGATTAATAGATACATAGATGATAGAGAGAGAGAGAGAGAGGGCAAAAAGGAAAGTATCACCCAAATCTGGGCTTGATCTAGTTACCTTCAGTCTAACATTCTCTTATCTTGAGCAAATTATAAATATCACTCCCCTTTCCTTCTTGCCCACCAATAGGAAAATCCTGCTTGTTTCGAAGTAACCGAAAAAGGTCAGAATTCACACTCTGTTGGGAGTATTTTAAGTGCTACTCTGAGTCCTTGGTATTGCCATAGTCATCTTACACACATTTACCAAACCCTAGCTAGATGCCAGCTGCTGGGATCTTAGAGATGAATATAGCTAGAAGTGACAAATGGTGTCACTTTTCTCAGATTAATTTTTTTTTTTTTTTTTTTTTTTGGGATGGAGTTTCGCTCTTGTTACTCAGACTGGAGTGCAATGGCACGATCTCGGCTCACCGCAACCTCCGCCTCCTGGGTTCAGGCAATTCTCCTGTCTCAGCCTCCTGAGTAGCTGGGATTACAGGCACGCGCTACCATGCCCAGCTAATTTTTTGTATTTTTAGTAGAGATGGGGTTTCACCGTGTTGACCAGGATGGGCTCGATCTCTTGACCTCGTGATCCACCCACCTCGGCCTCCCAAAGTGCTGGGATTACAGGCTTGAACCACCGCGCCCGGCCTCTCAGACTAATTTTAAAATAAATATGGCATTATATGTAGTATGTAAGGTGCTACAACTTTCTTTTTTCACTTCATAAATCATATACATTTTCCCACATTAGTTATTTACATCTATTTACTTCTTTTTACAGTTCAGTATAGCATTTACTTGTAAGGATGTGCCGTAATTTTAGTTTTTCTCTGACAAAAACACCAGTCTGATTTTTTATCTTTGTCTTATTTACCTCAAGTGCATCTGATTTTTTTTACAAAAAGAAAGAAGAAAAAGCTGGGCATGGTGGCTTATGCCTGTAATCTCAACACTTTGGGAGGCCGAGGTGGGTAGATTGCTTTGAGCTCAGGAGTTTGAGACCAGCATGGGCAATATGGTGAAACCCATCTCTACAAAATTAGCCGGGCGTGGTAGGGTGTGCCTGTAGTCCCAGGTACTCAGGAGGCTGGGGCCAGAGTATTGATTGAGCTCAGGAAGCAGAGGTTGCGGTGAGCCAAGATTGCGCCACTGCACTCCAATCTGGGTGGCAGAGTAAGACTCTGAGAAACAGAAAAAAAAAAAGAAAAATGCATTTCCTGAGTGAAATCCAGCCTTCTTCTCTAGTTTGCCATAATCATACACACACCTGCTGTGTATCCAGCTGCATGCTTGGTGCTTTCTGTGTCTGTGTGGGAGGAGACATGAGACATAATCACACTCCCAAAAAGCTTACAATCAATTGAAGAGGTTTGACTACCTTGAGATTTTAACTTAAGTACTACCAGGCAGTATGCACTTGATTACAGACCATATATACTAAGTACTCAGAGGGAAGCCCCCCCTTTTTCTGTTTGATTTTAGGCTATTTTTTCAGCTGGATTTCTTTAGCTTCTATGAAAAGATATTGCATGAGCATATCATTAAGGAAAGTGGGGAGAATCATGCCCCAAACTTTCTAGAAGAAAGGAGAATGTTTTTTAACAAACATGAAAGAACATTACATCACACTAAATCATACTCTTGTTTATTCTTCATTATAAAACTTCAGGCCGGGCGCGGTGGCTCAAGCCTATAATCCCAGCACTGTGGGAGGCCGAGGTGGGTGGATCATGAGGTCAAGAGATCGAGACCATCCTGGTCAACATGGTGAAACCCCGTCTCTACTAAAAATACAAAAAATTAGCTGGGCATGGTGGCGCGTGCCTGTAATCCCAGCGACTCAGGAGGCTGAGGCAGGAGAATTGCCTGAACCCGGGAGGCGGAGGTTGCGGTGAGCCGAGATCGTGCCATTGCACTCCAGCCTGGGTAACAAGAGCGAAACTCTGTCTCAAAAAAAAAAAAAAAAAAAAAAAAAAAAAAAAAACTTCAACTGTTTCTATGTATATAGAAGTTAAAAACAAAAAATTGGCCAGGTGTGGTGGCTCATGCCTGTAATCCTAGCACTTTGGGAGGCTAAGGCAGGTGGGTCACGAGGTCAGAGGATCGAGACTAGCTTGGCCAACATGGTGAAATCCTGTTTCTACTAAAAATACAAAATTTAGCTGGGCATGGTGGCACATGCCTGTATTCCTAGCTCCTTGGGAGTCTGAGGCAGGAGAATCGCTTGAACCCGGGAGGTGGAGGATGGAGTGAGCCAAGATCACAGCATCACTGCATTTTAGCCTGGTGACAGAGCAAGACTCCGTCTCAAAACAAAACAAAAAACCCACAACCAAACAAAAAAAACACAAGTATAAGTCATTTGGGTGGATCAGTTGATAGTCACAGTTCAATCTGTGTGGTTGTAGTTGTGCTCACAAATTTGTGTTTGCACAGTTTTGCATTGCATTGTTTGATGTGCAGCGTTTGTTTCCCTTTCATATTTTTGCTTAGGGAATTTGGGGTTTCTACGTTTTGGCTTTAGCAGTCTCTCAGTGCTTACGCCTATTTCTGTGTTCTCTTTATTTCTCTCTCTTTTTCTCTCTCCCACTCTTTCTTGCATCTTCCCAGAATGTTCTCTTTATTCACTTACTTCTTAGTCTGAGGCTAGGCTGACCCAAGTTTCCAGAACCCCAGGATTACAAGAAACAGGGACTTGCTGGTTCAGTTACACTTCACAACCATGGACAGCTCCCCCCGACCGTCCTAGTACTGGTGATTTTTTTTTTTTTTTTTTTTTTTTTTTTTTTTTTTTTTT
>NW_022436953.1:6820338-6830970 GCF_009761245.1 Sapajus apella | reverse complement strand
TTGAGACGGAGTTTCACTCTTGTTACCCAGGCTGGAGTGCAATGGCGTGATCTCGGCTCACCGCAACCTCTGCCTCCTGGGTTCAGGCAATTCTCCTGCCTCAGCCTCCTGAGTAGCTAGGATTACGGGCACGCACCACCATGCCCAGCTAATTTTTTTTTGTTTTGTATTTTTAGTAGAGACGGGGTTTCACCATGTTGACCAGGATGGTCTCGATCTCTTGACCTCGTAATTCACCCACCTTGGCCTCCCAAAGTGCTGGGATTACAGGTGTGAGCCACCGCACCTGGCCTGGTGCTTGCTTTATAGACTTCACTGAATGTGAGAACGGAAATGTATCCGAGAAACCGTTTGGCTTACCTCCTGCTACCTTTTGCTGTTTCCCAGAGAAAGGATCCGAGTTGGCAAATAGTCTAGGATTATTGACTGCTCGCTAGGGGTAAATACAAAGGACCTGGAGGTCGCCTTCACCCCGGATTTCCTGCATTCACATCTGCTAATGCTTGAAAAAATCCTTCAGCTCAATTCAGCAGACTTGTGTGGACCAAGCCTTACCCTCCTTGGAGAGATAAGGCCTAAATACAGATATTGTCTTGGAGGGGGAACAAAGGAACTCTAGTTTAATAAGAAAATAATCCCTCATAAAGGCTGTTCTCTATGAGAAATAGAAGAGAAAGCCCAGAGTATTGGGGGCTGAAACGGCAGGAGAGGGAGTGGCAGAATGGAATGGAGGAGGAGCATTCAGAGACATCTGGGGGCTCTGAAGTCGGTCTTGGTGAGCTCCACACAGTTCACACCAATGTGCCCTGAGCACATAGTCAAAGACATGCCTTACACTTTCCTAAAATGAGAATACAGAGGCCTCCCACTGTCTCCTCTTCCAAAGAAAGAGTCACTAGACTAATTTCTCCCTTTCTTTTCTTTTCTTTCCTTTCTTCTCTTTCCCTTCCTTCCTTTGTTTCCTTCCTTCCTTCCTTCCTTCCTTCTTTCCTTCCTTCCTTCCTTCCCTCTTTCTTTTCTTTCTTTCCTTCTTTCTTTCTTTCTCTCTCTCTCTTTCTTTCTCTCTCTCTCTTTCTTTTTTCTTTTCTTTTCTTTCTTCTTTCTTTCTTGACAGGGTCTCACTTTGTCAACCAGGCTGGAGTGCAGTGGCACAAACTTGGCTTATTGCAGCCTCAACCTCCTGGGCTAAAGTGATGCTTCTGCCTCATCCTCTCAAGTAGCTGGGACTATAGGCACATGCCACCATGACCAGCTAATTTTTTTTTTTTTGTAGAGATGGGGTTTTATTATGTCACCCAGGCTGGTATAAAACTCCTAAGCTCAAGCCATCTACCCACTTTGGCCTCCCAAAAGGCTGTGATTACATGTGTGAGCCACCATGCCCAGCCAACTAATTTCCTAAAGATAATTTATGCAATGATTTGATGCATTTTTATCTTCTTTGTTCTTCATGACCAGCTTAGGATTTTATTATTCCCATTTTCCAAATGAATAAACTGAGACTCTGAGAGATTAGGGAACTTGCCCAAAGTGACACAGCTAGAAAATGGCAGAGCTGGGTCTTGAACCAAGTTCCTCTGACTCTAAGCTGGTTTTCCTTTCATCACACTTTATCCCTAATTGGGTCTTTTTGTATGTGATAAAATGCATATAACATGAAGTTTACTGTTTTAATCATTTTAAGTGTATAATTCAGTGGCATTACATTCACAATGTTGTACAGCCATCTCTATTATTTCTAAAACCGTTTCACCATCCCAAACAAAACTCTGTACTCATTAAGCAGTAACTCCACATTCCCCCGTCCTCATCTTTGGCAACCCTCTTTTATTTTCTGTTTCTATGAATTTGACCATTCTATGTACCTCACAGAAGAGGAATCATATAATATTTGTCGTTTTGTGTCTGGCTTGTTTCACTTAATATAATGTCAAGATTTATCTACGTTGTATCGTGTGTTAGAACTTCATCTCTTTTTTCTTTCTTTCTTTTTTTTCTTTTTTTTTTTTGAGACAGGGTCTTGCTCTGTCACCCAGGCTGGAGTGCAGTGGCACAATCTTGGCTCACTGCAACCTCCACCTCCCAAGTTCAAGTGATTCTCATGTCTCAGCCTCCTAAGTAGCTAGGATTACAGGTGTACACCACCATGCCTGGCTAATTTTTATATTTTTAGTAGAAATGGAGTTTCGCCATGTTGGCCAGGATGGCCTTGAACTCCTGACCTCAGGTGAGCCACCCACCTTGGCCTCCCAAAGTGCTGGGATTACAGGCTTGAGCTACCATGCCTGGCCAGAACTTAATCTCTTTTTATGACCTGATATAATCTTGTGGTTGCAGAGGACAGAGATTCACTCAGGCTACCAGAAGGAATGAAGGGTTATTGTAAGCAGCCTTAACAGAATTCAGAAAGACATAAATCTCAGCCACATGCTGAAGTTAGGAATAGCCATATGGCTCAGTTTATTAGGACTTAAATTTAGTTTGGAATCTGATCAGCACAGCCCTGGGGACCAAGATTTCTCATTGATTTCTTAGTGGCAGGAAGTTGTTGTTTTCTGATACTTAGCCATTATGTCAACATAGTGATACTCTATGTAGTGATATTCTCCTTGTAGTCTGGCACCACCACTGAACTACTTCATACCCTGTGGATTTTCTCCCTTTGTGGCTTTCATCTCCTGCTCCCACTGCCAGTTGACAAACTTTCCAAAAATCTCTGGCTCTAAGCCACCTGCCTACCTAGAAATTATCTGCCCTTGAGATGAGCATCTTCCCCAGCTCTGATCAGTTGTAGTCAGGGTGACAAGTCACATGCTATTGAACGTGCCTCCTAATGGTAAAGACCTGCCTCTCTTAGGAAGAAGTTGGGCACATGGCAGATGGATGCATAGAGAGGCATTGACGTCATCCCTCTGCATGAGCTCTCTGGTTCTCTCTCATCAGGCTGTTTATTGTACTTTAACCCTATGGATTTACTTCTGTGACTTTACAAATCCCAGAGCAGAGGTATATTTGGCTGAGTTGATGTGTACTATGCAGGTATTTTTGGTCATATTTTTAGATTATACAATCATTGCTATATGGTGAGATGGAGTTTGAAATTGGTTGAAATATGCTTAGCTTATGTCAAGCTGCCTATTTGTGGTTTCTGAATGGAATTCTATTCTATGCTTTTATTTTCTTGAAACAGAGTCTTGCTCTGTCGCCCAGGCTAAAGTACATGATCTTGACTCACTGCAACCTCCACCTCCTGGGTTCAAGTGATTTTCCTGCCTAACTCAGCCTCCCAAGTAACTGGGATTACAGGTGTGTACCACCATTCCCAGCTAATTTTTATATTTTTGGTAGAAACGGGGTTTCACCATGTTGGCCAGGCTGGTCTCAAACTCCTGACCTCAGATGATTCACACACCTCAGCCTCCCAAAGTTCTGGGATTACCGGTGTGAGCCACCATGCCCAGCCAGTGAATGGGGTTGTTTCTTTAACACTGAAAATCTGTTTTCAATTTCTGTGTCAAATCTACAGTAACAGGAAGATCTTCAGAACACAGGGCACACTGAGGTGCTAGCAAACCCATAAGGTGGATCCTGCCTTCCAATAAACTATTGGTAAAAGGCCTGGATTGTAGGAATCAGGTCATTCCTAATTCTGTGACTATGACAAAGAATGTGGTGGTCATCACAGATCACACATCACACAAACATCTCATGTCCTCTCCCTCCACAACGTTTTGCAGCTTCCCTTGTAGTTAGATTGGAGCATGTAACTAATTTTGGTCAACAGTCTATGAGAGGAGGTGATACATGTTCTCCGCAGTTTCTCTCTCTCTTTTTTTTTTTTTTTTTTTTTTTAAGAGATGGGTTTCACCATGTTAGCCAGGATGGTCTTGATCTCCTAACCTCATGATCCACCACCTCGTCCTCCCAAAGTACTTGAATTACAGGCATGAGCCACTGTGCCTGGCCTGTTCTCCACAGTTTCTCTTCTTGGAAGGCATGAGTTTGGTTGACAGAACCCTCAAGATGGAAGCAGACTGGATCCCTGAGTCATCGTCTGAAACAGTCCTATCCCAGGGAACCTTCAGATCTTTTGTGAGTAGGAAATAAATCTCTACAGGTTAGGCCCTAGAGACCTTGTTGTTTGACTGTTACAGTATAGCCTGTCTCTGATCAGTACAGTCAGTAACCAGCAGTGTGACCTTGGGTGAGTAACAGTGTCTTCAGTCCTTATCTTCCTCTTCTGAAACAGAAGAGAATTGCCCCAGATAATCTCAAAGGTTACCTTCATGATTCCTAATTTACCATGTCCTGCTGACTTTACCTGGGTGGAGTTTCTGTTCACTTCTTTCCATTCTTACTACCACTGAGGTATATACTTTCTCGCTTGAGCCTCCTAATTGGCTTCCATGTCTCCAGGCTCATGCATCTGTCTTTCCACTTCCTTATATAGATCATGTTCCCTTCTTACTCAAAAGCCTTCACTGGCTACCCACTGCCTGCTGAAAAAAGCCCATGTGGGCTAGGCGTGGTGGATCACACCTATAATCCCAGCACTTTAGGAGGCCGAGGTGGGTGGATTGCTTGATCCCAGGCATATGAGACCAGTATGGGCAATAGAGAGGAACCCTGTCTCTACAAAAATAAATAAAAATTAGCCAGGCATGGCGGCATACACCTGTAGTCCCAGCTACTTGGGAGGCTGAGGCAGGAAGATCACTTAAGCTTAAGAGGTCCAGGCTGCAGTGAGCCATAATCATGTCACTGTACTACAGCCTGGGTGACAGAGCAAGACTCTGTCTCATAAATAAATAAATAAAGTCTGTGTGATGTCATGCCTTTGAGGTCCTTAATAATTTGTGTTTCATTATTTGTGCAGAGTTCTCTCTCATCCACTATACTGTAGGCTTCTTGAGGCCCAATATCACATTTGATTCAGTTAATAGCCTCCCAGAGTTACTGCCTATTGAAGTGAAAAGTCAAATATCTCCAACCTAGGAATGAATCTCTAGTAGAAACTACTAAATGAATTGCACTGATGAACTTTGCCAGTAGAACAGTGTATTAGTCCATTTTCATGCTACAGATAAAGATATACCGGAGACTGGGCAATTTACAAAAGAAAGAGGTTTATTGGTCAGACGCCGTGGCTCACGCCTGTAATTCCAGCACTTTGGGAGGCTGAGGCGGGTGGATCACGAGGTCAGGAGATCAAGACCAACATGGTTGAAACCCTGTCTCTATTAAAATACAAAAAAAAAAAAAAAAGCTGCGCATGGTGGTGTGTGCCTGTAGTCCCAGCTACTACTTGGGAAGCTGAGGCAGGAGAGTCACTTGAACCAGGAGTCAGAGGTTGCAGTGAGCAGAGGTCGCGCCACTGCACTCCAGCCTGGTGACAGACCATGAGACTCTGTCTCAAAAAAAAAAAAGAAAAGTAAGGTTTATTAGGCTTAAAGCACCACATGGCTGAGGAGGCCTCACAGTCATTGTGGAAGGTAAAAGGCATACCTTACATGGCATGAGACAAGAGAAGAGAGCTTGTACAGGGAAACTTCCATTTTTAAAACCATCGGATCTCATGAGACTTATTTAGTGTCATGAGAACAGCACAGTAAAGACCCACCCCCATGATTCAGTCACCTCCCCCCAGGTTTCTCCTATAACAAGTGGGAATTCAAGATGAGACCTGGGTGGGGACACAGCCAAACCATATCATTCTGCCCCTAGCCCCTCCCAAATCTCATGTCCTCACATTTCAAAACCAATTGTGCCTTTCCAACAGTCCCCCAAAGTCTTAACTCATTTCAGCATTAACTCAAAAGTCCACAGTCCAAAGTCTTATCTGAGACAAGGCAACTCCCTTCTGCCTATGAGCTTGTAAAATCACAAGCAAGTTAGTTACTTCCTATATACAATGGGGGTACAGGCACTGTTGTACAAAACTGGAGAAATTGGCCAAAACAAAGGGGCTACAGGCCCCATGCAAGTTTGAAATGCAGTGGGGCAGTCATATCCTAAAGCTCCAAAATGATTTTCTTTGACTCCATGACTCACATCCGGGTCACACTGATGCAAGAGGTAGGCTCCCATGGCCTTAGGCAGCTCTGCCTCTGTGGCTTTGCAGGATATACCCCCCATTCCTTGCTGCTTTCACAGGCTGGTATTGAGTGTCTGTGATTTTTCTAGGTGCAAAGTGCAAGCTGTCAGTGGATCTACTATTCTGGGGTCTGGAGGGTGATGGCCCTCTTCTCACAGCTTCACTAGGCGGTGCCCCAGTAGGGACTCTGTGTAGGGGCTCGGACCACACATTTCCCTTCTGCACTCCCCTCACAGAAGTTCTTCATGAGGGCCCTGCCCCTGCAGCAAACTTCTGCCTGGGCATTCAGACATTTCCATACATCTTCTGAAATCTAGGTAGAGATTCTCAAACCTCAATTCTTGACTTCTGTGCACCCGCAGGCTCAACACCATGTGGAAGCTGCCAAGGCTTGGGGTTTCCACCCTCTGAAGCAACAACCTGAGCTGTACCTTTTAGTCACAGCTGCAGCAGCTGAGATGCAGGGCACCAAGTCCCTAGACTGAATACAACAGGGAGACCCTGGGCCCGGCCCACTAAACCATTTTTTTCTCCTAAACCTTCAGGCCTATGATGGGAAGAGCTGCTATGGGGGCCTCTGACATGCCCTGGAGACATTTTCCCCATTGTTGGGGATTAACATTAGGCACCTCATTACTTATGCAAATTTTTGCAGCTGGCTTGAATTCCTCCTCAGAAAATGGGTTTTTCTTCTCTATTGCATCATCAGACTGCAAAGTTTTCCAAACTTTTATGCCCTGTTTCCCTTTTAAAACTGAATGCTTTTAATAACACCCGAGTCACCTCTTGAATGCTTTGCTGCTTAGAAATTTCTTCTGCCAGAAACCCTAAATCATCTTTCTCAAGTTCAAAGTTCCAGAAATCTCCAGGACACGGTAAAATGCTACCAGTCTCTTTGCTGAAACGTAACAAGAGTCACCTTTGCTCTAGTTCCTATTAACTTCCTCATCTCCATCTGAGACCACCTCAGCCTGGATTTCATTTTCCATATCATTATCAGCCTTGTGGTCAAAGCCATTCAACAAGTCTCTAGGGAGTTCTAAACTTTCCCACATTTTCCTGTCTTCTTCTGAGTCTTCTTCTGAGCCCTCCAAGTTGTTCCAGTCTCCATCTGTTACCCAGTTCCAAAGTCAGTTCCACATTTTTGGGTATCTTTTCAGCAGCACCCCACTCTCGGTACCAATTTACTGTATTAGTTCATTTTCACGCTGCTGATAAAGATATACCCGAGGCTGGGCGAACTGGCTCATGCCTGTAATCCCAACACTTTGGGAGGCCGAGGTGGACAGATCACAAGGTCAGGAATTGAAGACCAGCCTGGCCAACATAGTGAAACCCTGTCTCTACTAAAAATACTAAAATTAGCTGGGCATGTTGGTGCACACCTGTAGTCCCAGCTATTCGGGAAGCTAAAGCAGGAGAATCATTTGAACCTGGGAGGTGGAGGTTGTGGTAAGCCGAGATTACACCACTGTACTTCAGCCCAAGCAACAGAGTGAGACTACCTCTCAAAAAACAAACAAACAAACAAAAAAGACATACCTGAGACTGGAGAATTTACAAAAGAAAGAGGTTTATTGGACTTACAGTTTCATGTGGCTGGGGAGGCCTCACAATCATGGCAGAAGGTGAAAGGCATGTCTCACATGACAGCAGACAAGAAAAGAGAGCTTGTGCAGGGAAACACCCATTTTTTTTTTTTTTTGAGACGGAGTTTCGCTCTTGTTACCCAGGCCGGAGTGCAATGGCGCGATCTCGGCTCACCGCAACCTCCGCCTCCTGGGTTCAGGCAATTCTCCTGCCTCAGCCTCCTGAGTCGCTGGGATTACAGGCACACGCCACCATGCCCAGCTAATTTTTTGTAGTTTTAGTAGAGACGGGGTCTCACCGTGTTGACCAGGATGGTCTCGATCTCTTGACCTCGTGATCCACCCGCCTCGGCCTCCCAAAGTGCTGGGATTACAGGCTTGAGCCACCGCGCCCGGCGGAAACACCTATTTTTAAAACCATCACGCCAGTGGTGCATGCCTGTAGTTCTAGCTACTTGGGAGGCTGAGGTGGGAGGATCGCTTCATCCCAGGAGTTCTGAGCCATAATGCACTATGCCGATCAGGTGTTCACACTAAGTTTGGCATCAATTTGGTGACCCCCTGGGAGCGGGGGACCACCAGGTTGCCTAAGGAGGGGTCAACCAGCCCAGGTCAGAAATGGAGCAGGTCAAAACTCCTGTGCTGATCAGTAGTGGATCACGCCTGTGAATAGCCACTGCACTGCAGCCTGGACCACATAGCAAGACCTCATCTCTAAAAAAAAAAAAAATCATCAGATCTTGTGAGACTTATTCAGTATTATGAGAACAGCACAGGAAAGACCCACCCCCATGATTTAATCACCTTCCACCAGGTTCCTCCCATAACACGTAGGAATTCAAGATGAGATTTGAGTGGGGACAGAGCCAAACCATATCAAATACTTAGTGGCAACATGTAGAATGTGTATTAAAATACAGAATATGTGTGTGTTAAAGTCTGCTTCCAAGGTTGACTTCCAAAGACTATTTGGAAAGCATTGTGCATTAAGGGAGGTGAGGGGGTTACAAAGATGTAATATGTGAAGCACAGCCCCTGCCCTTCAGGGGGTGGTAGGAGGAAATGTGTGCAAGAAGCAGTCTGCTTAGAACAGCAAGGGAGTCCTTAAAGTGGCTTTCTGGGGACAACAGAGAAAGGAATTTGGTTATGTTGGCTGGTGCTGGTGCAACCCTTGTTTATAAGAAGTGCCATGACTTGGACCCCACTGGTTTTGCCTGTAGTGCCACAGGGGGCCCCTGGTGGGCCCAAAACACAGGCAGAGGAGGGAAAAGGTAGAACTCTAAAAAAAGAAGGAAAGTGAGAAGAAAAGTAAGTGAAAAAGAAAATGAGAGTAAAAGATGTGCATTACCAAAGAATCTAGGATTTATATCCTGCTTCCTAGTACAAACAGCATTTTCACAAGAATCGTGTGAGGTGACCACTGATATTTTTATTCTGTGGATAAAAGTAAAAAAGAGAGAGCGGTCAAGGGACTTGCCCAAGGTCATAAATTATGTTTCTAACTCAAGGCCTTGTACTGTGTTCTCCATTGCTCCAGTTGTCTCTCCACCAAGAGAAAGTGCCTCAACTCCTGAACTGTGGGTTTCTTTTACCAGTTTATAATGCTATTTAAAATCTTCTTTAAAATTATAGGCAGGGCGCGGTGGCTCCCACCTGTAATCCCAGCACTTTGGGAGGCCAAGGCCAGCAGATCATTTGAGGTCAAGAGTTCAAGACCAGACTGGCCGACATGGTGAAACCCCCATCTCTACTAAAGATACAAAAATTATCTGGGTCTTGTGGGGCATGCCTATAGTCCCAGCTGCTCAGGACACTGAGGCTGGAGAATTGTCTGAACCTGGGAGGTGGAGGCTGCAGTGAGCCAAGACTGCACCACTGCACTCCAGCCTGGGATACAGAGTGAGACTCTGCCTCTAAATAAATAAATAAAAATAATAAAGCCCAACGGGGCTGATTCTGGGATAATAATAGCTGAGTCTAGAGCATCTTGTACTAGAAAGAAAGTGTTCAAAAATAAATATATCACAAGCAAGTAAGTAAAATTGGGCATGTCAAAAGGACACAGGAGCCAGCCTGAAAGGCCTCCAATGGCGAAAGGTAGAACAATTTGAGTGACAAAATAAATTATGATAGTAAAGATTATGAGTCAAACAATAAAATAAATATCTATTAGCCCATACCTATATAATTATAAGATTGAATAAATAAATTGTAAAGAAGGAACAAATCTCCATTACAGAAGAATTCCAGTTAAGACTTGTTAAAAGAATGAAGGAAGGCCGGGCGCGGTGGCTCAAGCCTGTAATCCCAGCACTTTGGGAGGCCGAGGCGGGTGGATCACGAGGTCAAGAGATCGAGACCATCCTGGTCAACATGGTGAAACCCTGTCTCTACTAAAAATACAAAAAATTAGCTGGGCATGGTGGTGCGTGCGTGTAATCCCAGCTACTCAGGAGGCCGAGACAGGAGAATTGCCTGAACCCAGGAGGCGGAGGTTGCGGTGAGCCGAGATCGCGCCATTGCACTCCAGCCTGGGTAACACGAGGGAAACTCCCCAGCAAAGAAAAAAAAAAAAAAAAATTACTGGCTAGGCACAACGGCTCATGGCTGTAATCCCAGCACTTTGGGAGGCCAAGGCGGGCGGATCACAAGGTCAAGAGATTGAGACCATCCTGGTCAACATGGTAAAACCCTGTCTCTACTAAAAATACAAAAATTAGTTGGGCGTGGTGGCACATGCCTGTGGTCCCAGCTACTTGGGAGGGTGAGGCAGGAGAATTGCTTGAACCTGGGAGGCGGACGTTGCCGGTGAGCCAAGATTGCACCACTGCACTCCAGCCTGGGCAACAAGAGCAAAACTCCATCTCAAAAAAAAAAAAAAAAATTAGCTGGGTGTCATAGTGACACCTGTAATCCCAGCTACTTGAGAGGCTGAGGCAGGAGAATCAC
>NW_022436953.1:6743383-6820238 GCF_009761245.1 Sapajus apella | reverse complement strand
AAAAAAAAAAAAAAAAAAAAAAAAAAAAAAAGGAATGAAGGAAACAAAATCATCTTTAGAACACCACGGTAATAATTGCTGCAGATAAAGTCCACTGATAAAGCTAATATTAGTAGGCAAAACTCTAAGGAGAACCAGGATATTTGCATAGCATCTAAGTATCAACCTCCAAATCTGCATTAATTATCTTGCTTTAAACATATGTCCCCAAATGCTATGATACCCCTCCCTCCACAATAGAAAGCTTAATTTGCCTTCCCTTAAGTGTGGGCTGATTTAGTGGTACACTTCTAACAGGCCATGCAGGGGTCAGCAAAGACCCAAATAGGAAATATATGAGGCTATTTAAGCCATAAAGTCCCTGTTGCAACAACTCACCCCTACTTTTGTAGCATGAAAGCAGCCATAAAAAATATGTGAATGAATGAGTGTGGCTGTACGCCAATAAAACTTTATTTACAGAAACAGGCAATGGGCTGAATTTGGGCCTCCAGCCACGGTTTGCTGACCTCTAGAATAGTATATGAAAAAGAAAAAATAGTAACTTTGTAGTGGAGAAACCTGGCAGACACCACCTTAACCATGTGATCTAAGTTAACATTACCAGTAATAAGTAATACTGAAGTGTTATCAGTGAAAAATGACAGAGTAAGGAACTCCAAAAGTTTATCCCTCCATAAATGCAATCAAAAGGTTGGTTAAAACTGTTAGAATCAGCCGGGCCCGGTGGCTCACACCTGTAATCCCAGCACTTTGGGAGGCTGAGGTGGACAGATCACGAGGTCAGGAGATTGAGACCATCCTGGCCAACATGGTGAATCCCTGTCTCTTACTAAAAATGCAAAAATTAGCCAGGCGTGGTTGTGGGCGCCTATGGTCCCAGCTATTGGGGAGGCTGAGGCTGGAGAATCACTTGAACCTGGGAGGCAGAGGTTGCAGTGAGCTGAGATCGCACCACTGTACTCCAGCCTGGGCAACAGAGGGAGACTCCATCTAAAGATTAAAACACACACACACAAAAACTGTTAGAATAAACTTTTCAAGACTCTGGACACTAACCAAAAGGCCTGCAGCAGCCAGTGGAATGTTTTCATATAAAAGACAGCTGAATCTTAGTAAGAATAGCAAGCTTTGTAGTGTTTTCACTTACCCTGGTCCCATCTCCAGCTTGGCCATGAACTTGGAGAAAATAGCTACAGTCCCAGTATAGGTACCAGTACTAGAGGGAAGACAGTGGACCTAATTCACAAAGAATTGTTTTTGTTTGTTTTGACCTCTATGGTGGCTCCCTGGAAGACTTCTCAAGGGCTTACCTTCATCTTGTCTAACTTGGAACTCCCCAGTGGTGAGGGTGGCTACCAAAGGAGCTTCTGTTGAAGATATTTACAGGCAAATGTTTTGGTTGTTGCTGCCTCGGACACTGGATAACAGTTGGAGCAAACAGTAGACTGATTTAAAGCATGGGAGAGAAGGCTGAATATTGAGATGCTTTGAAGAAAAAGGACTTTGAAAAACTGACGTATCCCTGGGAAACCAGAAAGCCACATGCATGAAAAGGCCTGTGCACATGCTCAGGAAACCTCTGAGGAGGCCCTGAGTTTTCCGGCTGATCTTCAGGCTCTTCACAAGCATGAAGTGAAGGCTAAGGCAAAGCTTTAACTGCTTGGCTAAGTTAAAGGCATGCCCTCGAACGCATATAGCCCGGGTGCAAAGACTGGCAGATTTTTGTGGTTCAAAGCGTTTAACAAAATCTGTATTGAATCACTAGCTGAGCACTTATCTAACAGAACAGATATTTCAGTGGCCACACACAACAGAGAATACTGACATTACTAATTAGTTCGGAAAAGTCACTAAGCAGGCCAGCATGGTGGCTCACGCCTGTAATCCCAGCACTTTGGGAGGCTGAGGTGGGTGGATCACTTGAGGTCAGGAGTTTGAGACCAGCCTAACCAACATTCCTGTCTCTACTAAAAATACAAAAATTAACCAGGCATGGTGGTGGGTGCCTGTAATCCCAGCTATTTGGGAGGCTGAGGCAGGAGAATCGCTTGAACCTGGGAGGCAGAGGTTGCAGTCAGCCGAGATTGCGAGATTGTATGCCAGCCTGGGCGACAGAGCTAGACTCCATCTCAAAAAAAAAAAAAAAAAAAAAAAAAAAAGAACAGCCAAATAGAAATCTTGGATTTGAAAATAATAACTAAAATGAAAAATTTACCAGAAATGTTCACCAGCAGATTTGAGCAGACAGAAGAAAATATCAATGAATTTTAAAGTAAATCAATTGAGATCATCAAGTCTGAGGAATAGAAAAACAAAAGAATGGCCGGGCGTGGTGGCTCAAGCCTGTAATCCCAACACTTTGGGAGGCCGAGGCGGGTGGATCACAAGGTCAAGAGATCGAGACCATCCTGGTCAACATGGTGAAACCCCGTCTCTACTAAAACTACAAAAAAAAAAAATTAGCTGGGCATGGTGGCACGTGCCTGTAATCCCAGCTACTTAGGAGGCTGAGGCAGGAGAATTGCCTGAACCCAGGAGGTGGAGGTTGCGGTGAGCCGAGATCGCGCCATTGTACTCCAGCCTGGGTAACAAGAGCGAAACTCCGTCTCAAAAAAAAAAAAAAAAAAAGAATGAAGATATATGAAGAGAACAACATAAGAGACCTTCTGCAGTTCCAGAAAGAGAGGCAAAAAGGAGCGGAAAGAATATTTGAAGAAATAATAGCTGAAAACTTGAAAACTTCGAAATTTAATTTAAAACATTGATCTGGCCAGGCGCAATGGCTCACGCCTGTAATCCCAGCACTTTGGGAGGCCGAGGTGGGCAGATCACGAGGTTAAGAGATCAAGACCATGGTGAAACCACATCTCTACTAAAAAATACAAAAATTAGCTGGGTGTGGTGGTGTGCGCCTGTAATCCCAGCTACTCGGGAGGCTGAGACAGGAGAATTGCTTGAACCTGGGAGGTGGAGGTTGCGGTGAGCCGAGAACGCGCCACTGCATTCCAGCCTGGCGTCTGGCGACACAGTGAGACTCTGTCTCCAAAAACAGAAACAAAAACATTGACCTATACATCGGAAAAGCTTAATAAAGTCCAAGTAGAATAAACTCAAAGAGATTCACACCAGGACACATTGTAGTCAAATTGTTAAAGCCAAAGGCAAGAGAGAGAATCTTGAAAAGAGTAAGACAGTGGTGACTCATCACAAGCTAGGTATGGTATGCATGCCTGCAGTCCCCGCTACTTAAGTGGCTGAGGTGGGAGGATAGTCTGGGCCCAGAGTTCGAGTTTAGCTTGGGCAATATAGTGAGACCCCCATCTCAAATTTTAAAAAAGAAAGAGGCTGGACATGGTGGCCTGTAATCCCAGCAGCAGTTAGGGAGGCTGAGGCAGGAGAAACACCTGAGAGGCCAGGAGTCCAAGATCAGCCTGAAATACATAGTGAGACCTTGTCTCTAAAAAAAACAGAACAAAACAAAACAAACAAACAAACAAACAAAAAAACAGGCTCAGTGGCATATGCCTGTCGTCCTAGCTACTTGGGAGATTAAGGCAGAAGAATTGATTGAGCCTGAGTTCGAGGCTGCATCGAGGCATGATCATGCCATTACACTGAAGCCTGGGTAGCAGAGTGGGAGCTTGCCTCTTAAAAAAAAGTAGGCTGGGCGTGGTGATTCATGCCTCTAATTCCAGCACGTTGAGAGGCTGAGGCAGGTAGATTGCTTGAACCCAGGAGTTCAAGACCAGTTCAAGACATGGTGAGACCCTGTCTCTACAAAAAATGTAAAAATTAGCTGGTCATGGTGGTGCATGCCTACCTGAAAGGCTGAAGTGGGAGGACTGATCGAGCCCGGGAGGTCAGGCTATAGTGAGCCATGATTGCACCACTTCACTCCAGCCTGGATGACAGGGTGAGACCCTGTCTCACAAAAAAAGAAAGAAAGAAAGAGAAAAGAGAGAGAAAGAGAAAGAGGAAGAAGAAGAAGAGAAGAGAAGGAGGGAATGAGGGAGGGAGGAAGAAAGGGAAGGAGGGAGGGAGGAGGGAGGAAGGACTCATCATGTACAATGGATTCTCAATAAGATTAACAACTGATTTCTCATCAGAAACCAAAAAGGCCAAATGGCAGTGGGATGAAATATATTAAGAGTGCTGAAAGAAAAAGATACACCCTATCACCCCAGAATTATCTATCTAACATAACTATTCTTCAAAAAGGAAGGAGGGAAAAAAAAAGAAATTAAGGCATTCTTAGATAAACAAAGACTGAAAGATTTCATCACTAGTAAACCTGACCTATAGAAATCCTAGGCTGGGCACATTGGCTCATGGTTGTAATCCCAGTACTTTGGGAGGCCAAGGTGGGTGGATCACCTGAGGTCGGGAGTTCGACACCAGCCTGGCCAACATGGTGAAACCCCATCTCCACCAAAAATACAAATATTAGCCAGGTGTCGTGGCGCATTCCTGTAATCCCAGCTACTCAGGAGGCTGAGGCATGAGAATTGCTTGAACCTGGGAGGCAGAGGTTACAGTGAGCTGAGACTGTGCCATTGCACAACAGCCTGGGCATCAGAGCCAGACTCCGTCTCAAAAAAAAAAAAAGGAAATCCTAGAGGAGGTACTTCAGACTGAAATGACAGTAGACGGTAATTTGAATCTACCTGAAAAAGTAAACCATTAAGGGTAACTCCCTAGGTAAATATAAAAGGCAGCATAGGCCGGGCACTGTGGCTCACGCCTGTAATCCTAGAACTTTGGGAGGCCGAGGTGGGTGGATCACCTGAGGTCAGCAGTTCAAGACCAGCCTGGCCATCATGGTGAAACCCTATCTTTAAAAAATTTTTTTAAATTAAAAAAAAATTATAAAAAAGGCAGCATAAATGTATTTTTGTTTAATTTTATTTAATTTTTTTCTATCCTATTTAAAAGATAAGTACATAATGGAATAATTATAAACCTACATTGATGTGCACACAATGTGTTAAGATATAGCACAAAGAAGGGGAGAGGGAACCAAAGCTACATAGGAGCAAATTTTTTATACAATAATGAAATTAAGTTGGCATTTATTTAAACAATTGTTTTAAAATAAGATGTTAATTGTAATTCCCAGGACAATGACCAAAAAATTAACTCAAAAATATAGTAAAGTCCAGGTGCAGTGGCTCACGCCTGTAATCCCAACACTTTGGGAGGCCGAGGCGGGCAGATCACAAGGTCAGGAGTTTGAGACCAGCCTGGACAACATGGTGAAACTTCATCTCTACTAAAAATATAAAAATTGGCCCAGCGTGGTGGCAGCCATCTGTAATCCCAGCTACTCGGGAGGCTGAGGCAGGAGAATTGCTTGAACCCAGGAGGCAGAGGTTGCAGTGAGCCAAAACTGCACCATTGCACTTCAGCCTGTGCAACAGAGTGAAACTTGGTCTCAAAAAAACAAAAACAAAAAATATAGTAAAAAGGCTGGGCATGGTGGCTCATGCCTATAATTCCAGCCCTTCAGAAGGCTGAGGCGGGCAGATAACTTGAGGTCAGCTATTCAAGACCCAGCTTGGCACATGGCAAAACCCCATCTTTACCAAAAATACAAAAATTAGCCAGACATCATGGTGCGTGCCTGTAGCTGGCTACTTGGGAAGCTGAGGCAGGAGAGTCTCTTGAACCCAGAAGGCAAAGTTTGCAATGAGCTGAGATTGCGCCACTGCACTCCAGCCTGGGTGACAGAGCAAGAATCTGTCTCAAAAAAACAAAACAAAACAAAACAAAAATTTATATATAGGTATTCTTCCCAATATGCATAACTTTAATTTAATCATGAGAAAATGTCAGATAAACTCAAATTGAAGACTGTTCTACAAAATGCTTAACCTTTTTTTTTTGAGATGGAGTTTTGCTCTTGTTGCCCAGGCTGGAGTGCAATGGTGTTATCTAGGCTTACTGCAACCCCCACCTCCTGGGTTCAAGCGATTCTCCTGCTTCAGCCTCCCGAGTAGCTGGGATTATAGGTGCCCACCACCACGCCTGGCTAATTTTTGTATTTTTAGTAGAGACGGTGTTTCACCATTTTGGCCAGGCTGGTCTTGAACTCCTGACCTTAGGTGATCTGCCCGCAAAGTGTTGGGCCTCCCAAAGTGTTGGGATTATAGGCATGAGCCACTGCGTCCGGCCAACTTTTTTTGTTTAATCAGGCAGCCAGATTTTAATTAATTAATTAATTAATTATTTTATTTATTTTTTGGGACAGAGTCTCACTCTGTCATCCAGGCTGGAGTGCAATGGAACAATTTCAGCTCATTGCAACCTCCGCCTCCCAAGTTCAAGCGATTTTTCTGCCTCAGCCTCTTAGGTAACTGGGACTACAGACGCGCACCACCACACCTAACTAATTTTTGTATTTTTAGTAGAGTCGGGGTTTCACCATATTGACCAGGCTATTCTCGAACTCCTGACCTCGTGATCCACATGCCTCAGCCTCCCAAAGGCTGGGATTACAGGCGTGAGCCACCATGCCCTACCCTATTTATTTTGTAATTTTTTTAATTTCTAAACTTTTTTTTTCTTTTGAGACAGTATCTCACTCTGTTTCCAAGGCTGGAGTACAGTGGCACGACCTCAGCTCACTGCAACCTCTGTCTCCTAGGTTCAATTGATTCAGCTTTCCTAGTAGCTGGGATTACAGGCACATGTCACCATGTCTGGCTGATTTTTGTATTTTTAGTAGAGACAGGGTTTCACCATATTGGCCAAGCTGGTCTTGAACTCCTGGCCTCAAGTGATCTGCCCCTCGGTCTCCCAAAGTACTGGGATTACAGCCACTGCTCTTGGCCCGATTTTTGAAACTTTTATTTAAGTTCAGGGGTACAAGTGCAGGTTATAAAGATAAACTTGTGTCCTGGGGTTTGTGTATTTATAATTTCATCAACCAGGTATTAAGCCTAGTACCCATTAGTTATTTTTCCAGTCCTTTCCCTCCTCCCACCCTCTTAAAGGCCCCCATGTGTGCTCTTTACCTTTCCCCTCTATGTGTCCATGTGTTCTCATCATTTAGCCCCCACAAATACTCTTGAAAAGTATGAAGATAATGAAAGACAAAGAAGGACCCAGAGACTGTCACAGACAGAAGGAGACAGAGGAAACATCGTAACTAAATACAATGTGGTATCCTGGATTGAATCCTGGAACAAAAGTTCCAGGAGAACTTAACACTAGGAGGAGGTACAGGTACTATCTTGGCAATTCTTCCGTAAATCTAAAATTATTTGAAAATAAATAGTTGTAAGACCAGGCGCGGTTGCTTACTCCTGTAATTCTAGCACTTTAGGAGGTGGAGGCAGGTGGATCACGAGGTCAGGAGTTCGAGACCAGCCTGACCAACATGGTGAAACTCTGTCTCTACTAAAAATACAAAAATTAGCTGGGTATGATGGCAGGCGCCTGTAATCCCAGGTCCTGAGGAGGCTGAGGTAGGAGAATTGCTTGAACCTGGGGGGCAGAGGTTGCAGTGAGCTGAGATCGTGCCATTGCACTCCAGCCACCATTGTACTCTAGCCTAGGCGACAGAGCGAGACTCCATCTCAAAATACATACATACATACATACATACGCAGCTGTAGAAAGAACCTATAAATTGAAAACTATCAAATTTCACTGAAAGAAATTAAAGGCCTCATGCCTGTGATCCCAGCATATTGGGAGGCAGAAGTGGGCAGATCACTTGAGCCCAGGAGTTCAAGACCAGCCTGGGCTAACACACTGAGACCTTGTTTCTACAGAAAATTGGATGGCCGTGGTGGCATATGCCTGTAGTTCTAGCTACTTGGGAGGCTGAAGTGGGAAGATCACTTGAGCCCAGGAGTTCAAGACCAGCCTGGGCTAACACGCTGCGACCTTGTTTCTACAGAAAATTAGATGGCCATGGTGGCACAAGCCTGTAGTTCTGGCTACTTGGGAGGCTGAAGTGGGAAGATCACTTGAGCCCAAGAGTTTGAGGCTGCAGTGAACTATGATTGTGCCATTGTACTCCAGCGTGGGTGACAGAGGCTGGAGTGCAGTGGCATGATCACAGCTCACTGTAGCCTTGACCTCCTGCACTCAAGCTGGTTTTCACAATAAAACCAGCTTGACCACCCAGGTGCCAGGTTAGTAGAAAGTCCACTGTCTCTTTCTCCTCCCCTTGAGTTGTCTATCATCCCTGATGTTTACTCCATCCAAAGGGGCCAGCTTTGTTTTCAAGTGCTTCAAGGACAGAGAATTGAAGACATATTTCCACTCATCAGAGAATCTGGTGGAACTGCTGCTGCCGTCACTGCCACATGTGTGGCTGATGAAAACCCTGTCTGCAAGGGACATGCTCCTTCCCCCACGGCAGGGACCCTGCTGCTCCGGATGCCTGTGATAAAAAGAGATCCCATCTCAAAAGAGAGAGAGAGAGAAAAGAAAAGAACAATGAAGAGATGTGACCCGATTTGTGCCCCAGGGTTGGTGATACAGGTTGTTTCAGGTCACGCTGGCTCCATGAATTAAAGACCGAACTTCTGAAAAGTCACTGCATCCTATGTTCTGTCATAATTTCTTTTGCTTTTTTTTTTTTTTTTTTAAGATCAGAACGAGCATGGAGGAAAACAGGAATCCTAACATGATAGAAGGGCCCTGGTCCTTCAGAGAGCACCAGCTCGGTAACCACTGCCCCACACGCCCCGGCTGCCGTGGGTACTATCTTTATGTTGAACAGCACCATGCTTCCTTCCCACCCACCGTGGATACAAGATTTTCTCATCATTTGATTCAATTTTCTTCCTACCCTTTCCTTCCTCGTTGCTCTTCTCAGAGTCCAGAAGTGGACTCATAAATGCTCAGTGTTCTGTAATGAGTGTTTAGTGATCATAGTTTCTATTACTCAAATAAATTTATTTTTAGCCTAAGCAACATGGCAAAACTCCGTCTCCACACAATAAAACAAACACAAAAATTACCTGGGCATGGTGGTATGCACCTGTAGAACCAGCTACTTTGGAGGCTGAGGTGGGAGAATCACTTGAGCCCGGGAGGTAGAGGCTGTAGTGAGCTGTGATTGTGTCACTGCACTCCAGCCTGGGCAACAGAGTGAGACCTGTCTCCAAAAATAAATTTATTTTTAAGAAATTAGTTAGAGGCCAAGTGCGGTGGCTCACGCCTGTAATCCCAGCACTTTGGGAGGACGGGGCAGGCGGATCACGAGGGCAGGAGTTCAAGACCAGCCTGGCCAACATGGTGAAAGCCCATCTCTACTAAAAATACAAAAATTAGCTGGGTACGGTGGCGTGTGTTCCTGTAATCCCAGCTACTTGGGAGGCTGAGGCAGGAGAATTGCTTGAACCAGGACCTGGGAGGCGGAGGTTGCAGTGAGCTGAAATCGAGCCATTCCACTCAACCTGGGCTACAGAGCGAGACTCCATCTCAAAAAATAAAAATTAAAAAAAAATTAATTAGAATGGCTTATTCCCGATCTAAAAGCTTGAGATTAATGATTTGGTGGTTTTAAAGCGTTTCCTGGACATGCAGGCAGTGTCAGGGGCTAATTCAAAGGCTTTTCTTTCCCTCTTTCTTCAGTAAGAACAATGCCCTCCCCCAACCCTACCCCATGCCAAATGGGTTCAAATCAAAATATTGGGAGATTATAGCTACCCTTTCAGAGATTCATTCAGAATTAGAGCTCTTGTTATAATTAAAGAACTAAGTCTAAGTTTCCATTCAGCCTTGTCAAAAGAACGAAGGGAAATTTTTTTCTCCCAGTTATTTTGCTGTAATTTTCCATTCTTTTAAAATGAATTTTAACTTTGACTTTATTATTTTTCATGTTGTTATACAGTCCTAAAGTATTAAAAATATTGTGCATAATTTTCACTTTTAATAACTGCATTATATTATATCAAGTTGACATAATTTAGTCATTCTTCAATAGCTACACATTTAGGGGTTTTCCCCCTTAATTTTTTTTTTTTTTTGAGATGGAGTTTTGCTCTTGTTGCCCAGGCTGGAGTGCAATGGCGTGATCTTGGCCACATTTGCTTTAACTGTCTGTAAGATACACGTGCATGCTGGGCACAGTGGCTCACGCCTGTAATTCCAGCACTTTGGGAGGCGGAGACGGGTGGATCACAAGGTCAGGAGCTTGAGACCAGCCTGGCCAATATGGTGAAACCCCCTCTCTACTAAAAATACAAAAATTAGCTGGGTGTGGTGGTGGTCGCCTGTAATCCCAGCTACTTGGGAGTCTGAGGCAGGAGAATCACTTCAATCTGAGAGGCAGAGGTTGCAGTGAGCAGAGATTGTGCCACTGTACTCCAGTCTGGATGACAGAGTGAGACTCGGTCTCAAAAAAAAAAAAAAAGATACACATACATACATATACCTTTCCTGACCATTTGAGTTCGTTGTAACATCATGACTCTTTACTCCTAAATACTTGAGCAAGTATCTCCTAAAAACATGGGTGTTCTCTTGCATAGCTGCAGCATCATTACCATCCTTGGGAATTTTTAACATCAATACAATGCTATATGTAACATATGCCCATATTCAAATTCCCTTAATTATTCCTTATAGTTGTTTTTTCTTTTTTTTTGTTTTTGTTTTTGTTTTTGCTTTTTGTGTTTGGATCATACATTGCATTTGGTTGATAGGTCTCTTCTATCTCCTTCAATCTAGAGCAGTTCTCTAGACTTTGGGGTAATTTTTACATTAATCCCAACAAAATGACCTCTGTCACCCATTTCTATTTTTGAAGCTTCCAGGCTAATTGTTTTGTCTTTGTCTAACTCTCCTCATCCATCTATCTATCCTCTATCCATCCATCCATCCATCCATCCATCCAAGTCTCACTCTGTCACCCAGGCTGGAGTGCCATGGTGCAATCTTGACTCACTGCAACCTCTGCCTCCCACGTTCAAGCAATTCTCTAGCCTCAGCCTCCCAAGTAGCTGGGACTACAGGCGGGTGCCACCGCTCTTGGCTAATTTTTGTATTTCTAGTAGAAATGAGGTTTCACCATATTGGCCAGGCTGGTTTCAAACTCCTGACCTCAGGTGATCTGCCCGCCTCGGCCTCTTGAAGTGCTGGGATTACAGGTGTGAACTACTGCTTCCGGTTATCTTTCCTCGTGTTTAAAGTGTATCATTTTTAGCACGAATGTTACATAGACACTATTTGTGCCCTTTCTTGTGTATCACATTAGGAAGCACATGATGTCAGATGTCTCGTTATGTTAAAGCTTTATTTTTGTGATGGTTTTGACATACGATGATTATTTCCTAGGAAGAATAATACCCTCGACCCAAAAGCCTGGGAGGATTGGGCTCTGTGTTAGAGGGGAGGGGCAGGGGAGTAACACCAGTTGAATATGCCAGGCACGATGCCAATGTGTTTACAGAATTAATCCCATTAAACCCTCATAACAACCCAAAGATTATTATGCACATTTAACACAAATGGAATCTAAGGCTTCAACAGGCCAAGTAACTGCTCAAAGTTCTAAAAACAAATGGAGCTGGATTTTAATACAGGTCAGTCTTACATTAGAGCTCATGCCTATTCAACATATCATTCCTTTTGTTTGTTTTTTGTTGTTGTTTTTTGTTTTGAGACAAGGTCTCACTCTGTCACTCAGACTGGAGTGCAATGGTGTGATCTCAGCTCACTGCAGCCTCGACCTTCCAGACTCAAGTGATCCTCCCACCTCAGCCTCCCAAGTAGCTGGGACCACAGGCACGCTCCACCACACCTGGGGAATTTTTGTATTGTCTGTAAAGACAGGATTTCACATTGTTGTCCAGGCTGGATCATTCTTTCTTAAAACCATGTTCAGAATCAAGTTGAGTAGCTTCCGGTAGACCCATCTGGAATGGAGTTATGGGAGGATGGCAGATATCAGGCTTGCCCATCACCATTCACCATTCCTCACTCATGGCAGCCACAACTAATTAAACCTGGCACTTTATCCTCTTAATTCAATAATTAAGAATTTGAAACCCAGAAATTCTTTCTCAATTCACTGTTTCAGGCAGGTGCTACCAATGGATAGGAGTTGGCATGGGAGATGAAATCTACTCTGTGGCTTTGTAATCAGTCATGTGGGTTCAAACCTGTACTGTACACTTAACTAGCTATATGATCTTGAGCAGGTCATGCAAACTTTCTGAGGCTGTTTTTGTCAACTGTAAATTAAGATAATATCTCATTTGCAGTAGAGTTGCCTTAGGATTATCCTGAGGAGTTTATGACATGTATTTAAAAGTACCCAGCACTGTACCTGGCAGATTCCAGGCCATGAAGAGTGTATAGCCTTTAAGGAGCCCATCAATCACTTCAACTAATGCTCTGGAGACTGTAGGGAACACTTTTTTTTTTTTTGAGACGGAGTTGCCCAGGCTGGAGTGCAGTGGTACGATCTCAGCTCACTGCAACCTCCACCTCTTGGGTTCAAGTGAATCTCCTGCCTCAGCCTCCTGAGTAGCTGGGATTACAGGTGTGTGCCATCAGGCTCAGCTAATTTTTATTTTGTTTTGTTTTGTTTTAAGATGGAGTCTCTGTTGCCCAGGTTGGAGTGCAGTGGCGTGGTCTCAGCTCACCTCAACTTCCACCCCCCCAGTTCAAGTGATTCTCCTGCTCAGCCTCCCGAGTAGCTGGGATTACAGGCATGTGTCACCACACCCAGCTAATTTTTGTATTTTTAGTAGAGATAGGGTTTCCCCATGTTGGTGAGGTTGGTCTTGAACCTCTGACCTCATGAACCATCCACCTCAGCCTCCCAAAGTCCTGGGATTACAGGAGTGAGCCACCATGCCTGCCTGGAACACTTTTTTTTTTTTTTTTTTTTTTGGAGACGGAGTTTCGCTCTTGTTACCCAGGCTGGAGTGCAATGGCGCGATCTCGGCTCACCACAACCTCCGCCTCCTGGGTTCAGGCAATTCTCCTGCCTCAGCCTCCTGAGTAGCTGGGGTTACAGGCACGTGCCACCATGCCCAGCTAATTTTTTGTAGTTTTAGTAGAGACGGGGTTTCACCATGTTGACCAGGATGGTCTCGATCTCTTGACCTCGTGATCCACCCGCCTCGGCCTCCCAAAGTGCTGGGATTACAGGCTTGAGCCACCGCGCCCAGCCCCACTTTTTTTTTTTAACCAGGAAATGCTATAAAAGAACCACAATTTGGCCAGGCATGGAGGCTCCTGCCTGTAATCTCAGCACTTTGGCAAGCCAATGCGGGAGGATCACCTGAGCCCAGGCATTCGAGACCAGCCTCGGCAACGTAGTAGGACCCTGTCTTCACAAAATAAAAAATTTTCCAGTGTGATGGCACATGCCTGTGGTCCCAGCTACTCAGGAGGCTAATGCAGGAGAATTGCTTGAGCCAGTTGGAAGGTGAAACAGCATGAGCAAAAGTGGTAAGAGAAAGGAGAGCTCAGAGAGGAGACTGGCTCTTCCGTTGTAGAGGGTCTGGGCTGGGGAGTCTCTTCACTGGGGAAGGAAAAGTCCCCTCTGGGTGGGGTACTTTGGGTTTTCCTCGCGTTCCCTGCCAGTTCTGATCTTACCCAACCAACCCCAGGAACACCCAAAGAAGCAGAAACTCTGCTCGTTTCATGACTACCACCAGGGTGCAGTATGGCACAACAGCTTGGCGCATCAGAGTTCATTCAGTTCCTAATTTGTGCCAAGAGCTGATCTAGGAGCATGAAAGTGTCCACCAATCTAATGTTTGTGGAGCACTTTTCACGGAGTTTTCAAAGTACTTTAACCTCAGTGATCTGATCTAATACTAACTACAACCCTGTGTGGTCTTTACATATTGGTCTCATCTACCTGGTGGAACAGATGTTGAGGATTTAAGTGAATTGTTCAAGTTCATTTAGATTGTGCAGGAATCTGAATTTGAACCAAGGGTCATAATCTCCACCTCGTGCCCTCTACTACCACTTACTGCACTTTGTTAAGGAGACAGGAGCATAAAAATATTTAGCATAATAATAAAAGCGTATATTAATAATTTTGAAGAACCAGTGGCAGAGTTTCAGTTTGAGAAGATGAAAAAGTTCTGGAGATGGACGATGGTAATGGTCGCACAACAATGTGAACGCATTTAATACCGCCACACTGTATACTTACAAGTGGTTAAAGTGACAATGTTTTTGTTTTCGTTTTTGTTAGGCAGGGTCTTACTCTGTCCCCTAGGCTGGAGTGCAGTGGTGCAATCTCAGCTCACTGCAGCCTCAACCTCTTGGGCTCAAGAGATCCTCCTACTTCAGCCCCCCAAGTACCTCAGATCACAGGTGCGTGCTACCACACCCAGCTAATTTTTTGGAGAGATGGGATTTTGTCATCGTGTCCAGGCTGGTCTCAAAACTGAGCTCAAACAATCCACCTGCCTCAGCTTCCTGAAGTGCTGGGATTACAGGCATGAGCCATCGCACCCGGCCTAAGATGGCAAATTTTATGTTATGTATATGTTAATACAGCTTTAAAAATGACAACTACTAGGCCGGGCACAGTGGCTCACGCCTGTAATCCCAGCACTTTGGGAGGCCAAGGCGGGCGGATCATGAGGTCAAGAGTTTGAAACCAGCCTGGCTAGCACGGTGAAACCCCATCTCTACTAAAAAAAAAAAAAGAAAATACAAAAATTAGCTGGGCATGGTGGTGTGAGCCTATGATCCCAGCTACTCGGGAGGCTGAGGTAGGAGAATCACCTGAACCTGGGAGGCAGAGGTTGCAGTGAGCTGAGATTGCGCCACTGCACTCCAGGCCTGGGTGACAGAACGAGACTCCATTTAAAAAAAAAAAAAAAAGCCAACTATGACATAAATGGTTAATTGTATATCATTTATTGATAACAGTAGTTACTGTTATATATCAGTAGCTGCCTTTAAAAGCACTTATGGGCCAGATGCAGTGGCTCTGTAATCCCAGAACTTTGGGAGGCCAAGGCAGGCAGATCACAAGGTCAAGAGATCAAGACCATCCTGGCCAACATGGTGAAATCCCGTCTCTACTAAAATACAAAAATTAGCTGGTCATGGTGGTGCGTCCCTGTAGTCCCAGCTACTTGGGAGGCTGAGGCAGGAGAATTGCTTGAACCCAGGGGGCAGAGGTTGCAGTGAGCCAAGATCGCGCCATTGCACTCTAGCCTGGTGCCTAGTGACAGAGCAAGACTCTGTCTCAAAAAAAAAAAAAAAGCACTTATGAACTTATTATTTCCTTAATTCTCACCATCATCAATTGAAGTAGGTACCATTATTACTCTCATTTAATAAATAATTTCATCACTGGGTCTGTCTTTACTCCCTTCCTTTCCCCAGGCCCCACCCCCAACCCCCTCCCTCAACAACCCTGGTATAGGCTGTGATCTGCACTTCACTGGCCCTTGGTTAACCAGTACTGTGGAGTGTGATAGAATGGAAAGACCATGGGCTTTGGAGTTTACTGACCTAGAGTTGATGGGGTCTCAGCTGTTTTACTGGCTGAATGTTCTTGGGTAAGTTACTTAATCTCTCTGAGCCTCAAATAGTTCATTTATGAAATAATAATATTTACTTCATAGGGTTGTAGTGATGAGCAAATAAGATAATGTATACATGTGAAATGCTTAACAGTACCTGACACATTGTATGGACTAAAACATGTTGGCTGTTCTTATTATTTGCTCCTAGTAGGGTGCTCAGAAAACAATAAGTAAATAGGACAGGGGTGGTGGCTCGTGCCTGTAATTTCAGCACTTTGGGAGGCCAAGGCAGGCAGATCACCCGAGGTCAGGAGTTCGAGACCAGCCTGGCCAACATGGTGAAACCCCGTCTCAACTAAAAATACAAAAATTAGCCGGGTGCAGTGGTAGGCGCCTGTAATCCCAGCTACTTGGTAGGCTGGGGCAGGAGAATTGCTTGAACCTGGGAGGCAGAGGTTGCAGTGAGCTGAGATGGTGCCACTGCACTCCAGCCTGGGTGACAGAGTAAGACTCTGTGTCAAAAAAAAAAAAAGAAAGAAAAAGAAAACAATAAATAAATAGATAGATATGTCCCGAGGGTACCTGAAATACCTCCTGGCCCTCATGAGGTTGGGGGTGTTGGAGGAAAGCAGCACCCAGCAGAGAATGTCCAGCCCCAATCAGCTGAGCTCATGGAATGATAAGAAAAGGTAAGGCTCTTGGAGTCCAACTTCATCATCTTACAGCGGAAGCGAAAACCCAAGAAAGGGAGTAGTGTTATGCAGAGTCACCCCTTTGTGCCAATCAGCTGGGAAGTTACCCTGAGAAACAGTCTGGTGTGGTTAGAGCCCCTCCCTGGAAGTCAGGCCCAGGCAGTGATGGGAGTTCTCCTTAGCCAGCTCTAGGGTCCCTCCCAGGAAAACTAGCAGGCTACCATCAAGTCCTCTCCAGCCTCAGGGCTGCTCTGAGAGGTGCTCACCTTTGCCCTTTTACTGCAGGAGCAGCCAAGATCATGAAACCAGGAGATCAGCAGTTTATTGTAGCCTCTAGGGCAGGGGGAACAGGGAGAGAAGAAAGGGGAGGGGCCCTGGGCATACTGCCACAGCTGTACCTTTGGTTAATATTTATTCTTTCTTATTCCTTGGCCTGGAAGCCAAGGGAAAGTCAGTAACAGCTTGTGAGGCAGGATCCCAGGCACTTGAGAAGCTGGTTCCTGTGAAAGATGACTCAGCACAGGCCTTTAGAATGCCAGGCAGTGTCCCCTGCCTGGATGCTGCACAGGCCCAGGAGCACCATGTGAGCCCCTTTGGCTGTTACATAGTCCAGACTATTTGTCTGCTCAGGGGGTACTTGTCTCCTAGGAGCTGGGGGATGTCCTGCAGCCCTCAGCTCATGAGTGGCTAATAGCATCAGGGTCCTTGGTGTGGTTGGATCTCTGAATCACACTTCCCTTGCAGAGACCCTTCATGCCTTGCCTATATGCAGCGACCCTGGTTTTCTCCAGACTGTCATTGATACTGCCTCCAGACTGGACTTTCCAATGCATTTCATCAGGGCATTCCCCAAGGATGCCTCTCTGCCTATAAACTCAGCTCCCAATTCCTTAGCACAATGTGGTTCTGACCAAAATTTCTGCTTCAGGCCAGGTGCAGTGGCTTACACCTGTAATCCTAGCACTTTGGGAGGCCAAGGAGGGTAGATCACTTGAGGCCAGGAGTTCGAGACCAGCTTGGCCAACACGGTGAAACCCGGTCTCTACTAAATATACAAAACTTAGCCGGGTGTGGTGGCACGCGACTGTAGTCCCAGCTACTTGGGAGGCTGAGGCAGGAGAATCACAGGTACGGGGAGGCAGAGGTTGCAGTGAACTGAGACTGTGCCATTGCACTCCAGCCTGGGCGATGGAGCAAGACTGTTTCAAAAAAAAAAAAAATTCTGCTTCATCCCAGCCCCCTCTCCTTTCTCCTGCCATGCAGCTTGTATTCTAGCCCAGGGTTTCTCAGTGTAGTCTGTGGACCATCTTCTTCAGAATCACTGAAGACATGATTCCTGGGTTCCAGACCTACTGAATGAAAAATGCAGATTCCTGTGCTTCAGAACTACTGAGCCAGATGTTGCTGGTACCTTGGAACCTACATTTTAACAATACTGGGGCTGATTTTTGTATAGAATACAGTTTAAGAACTACTGCTCTGCCAAACCAGATTGTTGAGTTTCCTGACTGTATCTGTGTAGTCACACCTTTCTCACTTCCTGCATTTTGCAGCCTGGTGCTCTCTGCTCCTCCTTTAAGTTTTGTCTCACACATCAGCTCCTCTGTACTGCTTTCCCCAAATTCAGGTTCCTTTCTCTGTGTTCACATGATACATTGCACTTTCCACCCACCTCTTCTATAGTATCTTCTTACCACGTCAGAGCTGATTATTCGGCTCCTTCACTTGTTTGTGAACTCCCTAACGACCATGGATGTTTTTGAATCCCCAGAGCCTAGCAAAATACCTGGCAGGGAGAGAGCATTTGATGTTAATGCATGTTTGCCGAATGAATGAATGAATGAAGACCAGATCATAGTCTAAATCAGAAAAGTAGATTAAGGCTGGGCATGGCAGCTCGCGACTATAATCCCAGCTCTTTGGGAGACCAAGACGGGAGGATGGTTTGAGTCCAGAAGTATGAGACCAACCTGGGCAACATAGTGAGACCTCGTCCCTACAAAAAAAATATTATATGGGCATGATGGCACATGCCTGTAGTCCTGGCTACTTAGGAGGCTGAGGTGGGAGGATTGCTGGAACCCAGGAGGTCAAGGTTGCAGTGAGCTGTGATCTTGCCACTGCACTCCAGCCTGAGCAACAGAGCAAGACCCTGTCTCAAAAAAAAAAAAAAGAAGGAAAAGTAGATTAAACCCACTATGTAGTGGACAGAGCCATATTTATCATTCAGACACCTGCTTCATGGTTTCACTCTAACTTGTTTTAAATGTTTGATCTTTTCTTGAGGAAGCTACAGGTTTACATTGTGGCAAAGGTAGTTAGGTAAGTTATGAGTTAGGCCTAAGAAATATATATATATTTTTTGAGATGGAGTTTTACTGTTGTTGCCCAGGCTGGAGTGCAATGGCGCGATCTCGGCTCACCGCAACCTCCGCCTCCTGGGTTCAAGCAATTCTCCGGCCTCAGCCTCCGAGTAGCTGGGACTACAGGCATGCACCATCATGCCCAGCTAATTTTTGTATTTTTAGTAGAGACGAGGTTTCACCTTGTTGACCAGGGTGGTCTCGATCTCTTGACCTCGTGATCCACCCGCCTTGGCCTCCCAAAGTGCTGGGATTACAGGCTTGAGCCACCGCGCCCGGCCTCTAAGAAATATTTTTAAAAATCTCAACATGTGTTTGTGTGGGAGGCCAAGAAACAGTTTCCTCTTGATCTCTCTGAGGATAGATCCTACCAGACTTTTTCTCCACCCTAGACCTGTTCCCAAGGATTATCTGTTTCGGAATTCTTGACCTTCTAACTCTAGTGACGTTAACTGCCACCTCAGTCAGGCACGCCCTGACCTTGTCATGATTATCCAGCTCAGAAATGCGAACAAACTGGTCTCTGGCCGGAACTTCCTTGCCACCAGTTTACTCCCTTCCCCTACTCCCAGCTCCCTGCATCTCTGTCCTAAACCCCAGCCCATGAATGCCTCCTCTCTTCATTCTTGTCCACAGGGAGGTGCTCCTCCTGCTGTCTGAGGCCTGCTGCCCCCATGGGTTCTGGACTCCATCCTTCCAGTCCCTCAGCACTTGGCTGCATCAGCAGCAGCACACTTCCCTCTGTCTTTACTCTCTCCTTTCTGGCCTTTCCTACCACACATGAACACAGTCAAGCTTCTCTCCCCGCAGAAAGGTACCTCTGTCCAGCTATAAGCCAGTCTTGCAAGTTCACTTCACAGCAGAGCTTTTCAAAAGATTGGGCCCATGGCTGGGTAAGGTGGCTCATGCCTGTAATCCTAGCACTTTGGGAGGCCAAAATGGGTGCATCACTTGAGGCCAGGAGTTCCAGATCACCCTGGCCAACATGGTGAAACCTCGTCTCTACTAAAAATACAAAATATTAGCTGGAAGTGGTGGTACACACCTGTAATTCCAGCTACTCAGGAGGCTGAGGCAGGAAAATTGCTTGAACCTGGGAGGTGGAGGTGGCAGTGAGCTGACAGTGCCACTGCACTCCAGCCCCGGCGACAGAGCAAGACTCCGTCTCCCCCCCAAAAAAAAGTAACAGAGAGTGCTTTGCAAACCAAGGAAGAACAACAGAGTCCACAAGAAAGGAGTAGTTCATAGTGTCAAATGCCACACAAAGTGCAAGCAAAACAGCAACTGAAAACTACTTGTGTCTGTGTGCGGCGGCTCACGCCTGTAATCCCAGCACTTTGGGATGCCGAGGCAGGTGGATCACTTGGGGCCACGTGCTCAAGACCAGCCTGGCCAACATGGTGAAACCCCATCTCTACTAAACAAAATACAAAAAATTAGGGGGGCATGGTGGCAGGAGCCTGTAATCCCAGCTACTTGAGAGGTTGAGGCAGGAGAATTGCTTGAGGCCAGGAGGCTGAGGCTACAGTGAACCGAGATCGTGCCATTGCACTCCACCCTGGGCAATAAGAGCATAACTCCATCTCAAAAACAAACAAAAAACTACAGCTGCAGCTTTCCTGCTGGTGTCTAACAATACAAGCTCTCATCAGGTCTCTGCCTCTCCACGATGATGTTAGCTCTCTAACTGGTGTGTCTCTATTGAGTCTTTTACCCTCTAAATCTGTTAACACTCTGGCCAATTATTTTTTTCCAATGATTGTTTTGTGTTTTTTTCTTTTTTGTAGAGATGGGGTTTTGCTATGTTGCCCAGGCTGGTCTCTAATTTCTGGACTCAAGTGATCCTCCCGCCTCAGCCTCTCAAAGTGCTGGGATTACAGGTGTGAGCCACCATGCCCAGCTGACTGTTTTGTTTTTTTTTAATTGCAGTAAAGTAGAAATAACAAAATTTACCATTTAATCGTTTTAAAGTATACAGTTCAGTTCACGTTGTTGTGCAACCATCATCGCCATCTATCTACAGATCCTTTTCATCTTCCCAAACTGAAGCTCTATCAGAGCTTCAGAAATTCTCCATTTCTCCTTCCCCGGTCCCTGGCAACTGCTGTCATCTGCTTTCTTTCTTTCTTTTTTTTTTGAGATGGAGTTTCGTTCTTGTTGCCCAGGCTGGAGTGTAATGGCGCAATCTCAGCTCACCGCAACTTTCGCCTCCCTGGTTCAAACAATTCTCCTACCTCAGCTTCCCAAGTAGCTGGAATTACAGGTACCCACCAGCACTCCCAGCTAATTTTTAAAAAATTTTTAGTAGAGATGGGGTTTCACGATGTTGGCCAGGCTAGTCTCGAACTCCTGACCTCAGGTGAATCCACCTGCCTTTGCCTCCCAAAGTGCTGGGGTGTCAGCCATAAGCAACTGCACCCAGCCCAGTCATCTGCTTTCTAGCTCCATACATTTGACTGGTCTACGTACCTCATGTAAGCAGAACTATACAGGATGCATTCTTTTCTGACTGGCTTATTTCACTTAGCATAATGTCTTCAAGGTTCATCCCTATCATAGCATATGTTAGAATATCCTTCCTTTTTAAGCCTGAATAATCCAGCGGCTTGGGTGTGTGCATATATGTCACATTTTGTTTATCCATCTGCTGATGGACACTGGAGTTGCTTCTACCTTTTGAGTGTCACGAATAATGCTGTTAGGAACATAAGAGTACATGTGTCTCTTCAAGACCCTGTTTTCTTTCTTTCTCTCTTTCTTCCTTTCTTTCTTTCTTTTTTGAGATAGAGTCTTGCTCTGTTACCCAGGCTGGAGTGCAGTGGTGCAGTCACTTGAACCTGAGAGGTACGAGTGATTCTCCTATCTCAGCCTCCCGAGTAAGTAGCTGGTACTATAGGCATGTACCACCAGGCCCGGCTAATTTTTTGTTTTTTGTATTTTTAGTAGAGACGGGGTTTCACTATGTTGGCCAGGCTGGTCTCGAACTCCTGACCTCAGGTGATCCACCTGCCTCGGCCTCCCAAAGTACTGGAATTATAGGTGTGAGCCACTGTGCCTGGTCTTTTTTTTTTTTTTCCACTCTGTCACCCCAGCTGGAGTGCAGTGACACAATCATGGCTCACTGCAGCCTCCACCTCCCCAGGCTCAGGTGAGCCTCCCTAGTAGCCAGGACTGCAGGTGTGTGCCACCACAGCCAGCTAATTTTAGTACTTTTTGTAGGGATGGGATTTCATCATGTTGCCCTTTTGTTTTTTTTTTTTTGAATCCCAAGCTCAAGCGATCTGCCTGTCTCAACCTTCTAAAGTGCTGGGCACAGTAGGCATGAACCACTGTGCCCAACCTTCAATTAATCTTTTAAATACACACTTGTATATAGCTGATCCTTTCACTGTCCTCTGTAATCCTTGAAAGCTTCTTTCTTTTAAACTCCCTAGCCATAATGATCTGGTCTTCATACATCCTCAGTCTCATCTCTCACTAACAAGGTAATCCGTTGTCACTCTGAATTGCTGCACAGCTGCAAGCATTCACCTGGCTCTCCGATGTCACCTTTCCACCTGCTAGGCCCACTTCCTCCTTTCCTTACTTTTCACTGAACTTCCACTCATCCTTTAAAGCTTCCTCCTCTGGGAGGCTTTGACTATTCCACAAGTGGCTTCCTTGACAACCTTTGTTTAATTTTATGGTAACCCTTATCAGATTGTTGGCTCACCCACTTCCTGTCCCTCCCACTAGACTCTATATTCCTTAAGGGCAGGGTTCCTATCCCTATCTTGTCTGCTGCTCCAACCATGGTTGAACAGCTGAACTGGATCTCTGCCACTATTTAGTTGCTTTGACCTTCAGCAAACTAGTCAAACTCTCTGGGCCTCAGTTTTCTCATATGATCATTGTGAAGATTAATTAAGATTGTGTCTGTAAAGTGCTTAGTGCTTGTTCTGCGTCAGAGTAAAATGCTCAATGAAAATTAACCATTGTTGGGCCGGGCGCGGTGGCTCACGCCTGTAATCCCAACACTTTGGGAGGCCGAGGCGGGTGGATCACAAGGTCAAGAGATCGAGACCATCCTGGTCAACATGGTGAAACCCCGTCTCTACTAAAACTACAAAAAATTAGCTGGGCATGGTGGCGCGTGTCTGTAGTCCCAGCTACTCAGGAGGCTGAGGCAGGAGAATTGCCTGAACCGAGGAGGCGGAGGTTGCAGTGAGCCGAGATCGCGCCATTGCGCTCCAGCCTGGGTAACAAGAGCGAAACTCCGTCTAAAAAAAAAAAGAAAAAAAAAAGAAAATTAACCATTGTTCCCATCAGCTTGTTGAACTGAGATCTCAAACTCTAAGCAGCTGTATGACTTTAGACAAAAATCTTAGGTTCCTGAGGCCTGTTTTTCCTTCTGCCTGGATCACCTAGAGTCGTGGTTCCTAAAGTAGGCTACACCTTGTAATCATCTGGGGAGCTTTAAAAATGCTAATATCAGCAGGGCATGGTGGCTCACACCTGTAATCCCAGCACTTTGGGAGGCCAAGGCAGGTCGATCGTGAGGTCAGGAGTTCGAGACCATCTTGGCCAACATGGTGAAACCCCATCTCTACTAAAACAAAAATTAGTTGGATGTGGTGGTATGTGCCTGTAATCCCAGCTACTCAAAAGGCTAAGGCAGGCAAATTGCTTGAATTCTGGATGTGGAGGTTGCAGTGAGACCAATGCCACTGCTTTCCAGCCTGGTAACAAAGCAAGACTCCATCTCAAAAAAAAAAAAAAAAAATCTGGGTCCCTCACCTAAAAATTCTGACTTAATTGGTGTGAGGTACAAGTTGGGCATGGGCATTTTGCACAGGATCTCCTGGTGATTCTAATGTTCAGCCAGAATTGAGAAACACCAATCTAAAGTTACTTTCTAACCTAACACACTGGAAAGTTGAGCTGCAGAATTCCATGGACCCAGGTCAATGGAATGTCTCCAGGCATTCTCTGCTATCACTCTTTGTTAGTTTAACAGGAAGCAGTATTGAACAAGCTCACCAAGCTGGAATTCCAAGAGTATTTCTGGATTCCTGAATGTTTAAATTTAGCAGCTCACTTTATCCAGGAGAAACCTGGGGACCATGTGCTCTGAGAAAGAGAAAACAGTGGTTCTTCCCTACTCTACAGCCCTCACCCAAGGCCTGGGAGTCTAGATACCCTGGAGTGCTGTACTATGGATAAAGGAAAGGGAGGAGGAAAGAGTCCTTGGTACTTGGTATGATCCTTTTTATTTTTATTTATTTATTTTTTCCAGGCTTGACCAGCATGATTTTTTTTTTTTTAAGAGACAGAGGCCTGCTCTGTGACCCAGGCTGGAATACAGTGATACAATCATAGCTCGTTGAAACCTTGAATTCCTACTTCAGCTAGACCTACATGTGTGTTCTACTGTGCCTGACTAATCCTCTTTCTTTCTTTTTTTTTTTTTTTCTTTTTAATGTTTGTAGCAATGGGGGGTCTCATTGCCCAGACAGTTTGGAAATCCTGGCCTCAAGTGGTCCTCCTACATTGGCCTCCCAAAGTGCTGGGTTTACAGGCGTAAGCCAGTGTGGCTGGCCCTTTGGTATATTTGTGGTGGGGGCACCTGGGGCCCTGACTAGAAAGGAGTAGGGCTGAGAGTTACAAATACTCATTCCCCGGCCGGGCACGGTGGCTCAAGCCTGTAATCCCAGCACTTTGGGAGGCCGAGGCGGGTGGATCACGAGGTCAAGAGATCGAGACCATCCTGGTCAACATGGTGAAACCCCGTCTCTACTAAAACTACAAAAAATTAGCTGGGCATGGTGGCATGTGCCTGTAATCCCGGCTACTCAGGAGGCTGAGGCAGGAGAATTACCTGAACCCAGGAGGCGGAGGTTGCGGTGAGCTGAGATCGCGCCATTGCACTCCAGCCTGGGTAACAAGAGAGAAACTCCGTCTCAAAAAAAAAAAAACAAAAAACAAAAAACAAAAAAAAACAAATACTCATTCCCTTATCATTGTACTGTTCTTTAAAACCACATTCACAGCCATTACTTGAGTCTCTGCATAATCTTGAGAAATGCAGAGTAGGTATTACCTACACCTCTACTTTACAGATAAGCAAACCTAGTCTGAATGGTTGAGGTCCTTACCAAAAGTCACTCTGTGTTAACAGAAGGGTCAGCATAGAGTCCCTATGTCCTGACTGTCTGTCCAGGGCAGAAAAACTCTTCACACCCAGGTAGCTCAGAGCCTTTCTTGGCTTCTTGGACTTGGAGTCAAGGTTCTAAGTGGCCCCATTAAGTGCTACAGGGAACAACTAAAATACCTCTTCCTGACCAGGCACAGTGGCTCATGCCTGTAATCCCAGCACTTTGGGAGGCTGAGGGGGCGGATTACCTTAGGTTGGGAGTTCGAGACCAGCCTGACCAACATAGAGAAACCCCCATCTCTACTAAAAATACAAAATTAGCTGGGCATGGTGGCGCATGCCTATAATCCTACCTACTCTGAGGCAGGAGAATCACTTGAACCCAGGAGGTGGAGGTTGCTGTGAGCCGAGATCGTGCCATTGCACTCCAGCCTGGGCAACAAGAGCAAAACTCTGTCTCAAAAACAAACAAACCAAAAAAACCTCTTCCTGATTCCCTATGGTCAGCCACCTCTGAGCACAGTGGCACTCTCTGGGATGATTAGCAAAACCTTTCCTTTTGCAAAGTGTTGTGCTCAGACCAGCTTTGAGGCTTCAAGCTGGTCCTTCAGGGAGGCATTTAGTTATAATGCCCAGTGTGTATAGTAATTCTCAGAAGGGCCCAGTAGTGTTGGCCAAATACTAGGTCATAGATAGGAGTTGGCCCTTGGCCACTGGCTCAAGATGAAATAGAAACAAACAAACAAACAAACTCGGAAATGATTTTTTAACTAAGCTAAATGTGATTAAAGTCCTGTGCGCGCGTCGGCAGCACATGTACTAAAATTGGAACGATACAGAGGAGATTAGCTTGGCCCCTGAGCAAGGATGACACGCAAATTCATGAAGCGTTCCATGTTTTTGCTGCAGTCTGCTGCCCATCACCTTGCTTTGCTTCCCTTCCCCAATCCCGCCATGACATCACAGGGCACGTGACATCATAGTCTTCCCATATCCGTCTCCTGTTGCACCACTGAGGTTGGCAATTGGAGAACAAGAACAATCTGGTCGTCCCCACTCACGCAGGGCACCCTGCCATCTGCTGCTGTGGCCCTCATGCAAGAGTAAATAAAAAATAAAAAAATAAAGTCCTATCTTATTCTGAGATTATGTTCTTCCTACTTTTTTGGTGTTAAATTACCTTTCAGCTGGGTGTGGTGGCTCGTGCCTGTAATCCCAGCACTTTGGGAGGCCGAGGCGGATGGATCACGAGGTCAGCAGTTCAAGACCAGCCTGACCAACATGATGAAACCCTGTCTCTACTAAAAATACAAAAATTAGCTGGGCATGGTGGCACGTGCCTGTAATCCCAGCTACTTAGGAGGCTTAGGCAGGAGAATCACTTGAACCCAGGAGGCGGAGGTTGCAGTGAGCCAAGATTGCTCAACTACACTCCAGCCTGGGCAACAGAGTAAGACTCTGTCTCAAATAAACAAACTGAAAATTAGCTGGGCGTGGTGGCAGGCACCTATAATCCCAGCTACTTGGGAGGCTGAGGCAGGAGAATCGCTTGAACCCAGGAGGTGGAGGTTGCAGTGAGCTGAGATTGTGCCACTGCACTCTGGCCCAGGCAGCAAAATGAGACTCCATCTCAAAATAATAATAATATAATTACTTTTCATGAATTAGTGCTGACAGTAGATGGCAGTTTATTTTGATGTGCTGAATGGCACAGTTAACAGATGATCATCCTATGTAAATTTAAAAATTGCTTTTGAAATGTTACTGATTCAAGGAATCCCAGTTCTGCTAATCAGTTCCCCATTTTGGAGGACCAGGAGTAAGGCCCTATGACTCCAGGATCTTCAGGGTGGTGGGAGGCTCGCCTTGTTAGCAGTGATAGAATATTCAACACTAAAAAAATCAAAATGCCCAGAGCTGGGCCTTGCCACTTATAAGTTCACATAGAAAGTAAGTCATTGTCGGCCGGGCGCGGTGGCTCAAGCCTGTAATCCCAGCACTTTGGGAGGCCGAGGCGGGTGGATCACGAGGTCAAGAGGTCGAGACCTTCCTGGTCAACATGGTGAAACCCCGTCTCTACTAAAAATACAAAAAATTAGCTGGGTATGGTGGTGCGTGCCTGTAATCCCAGCTACTCAGGAGGCTGAGGCAGGAGAATTGCCTGAACCCGGGAGGCGGAGGTTGCGGTGAGCCGATATCGCGCCATTGCACTCCAGCCTGGGTAACATGAGTGAAACTCCGTCTCAATTAAAAAAAAAAAAAAAAAAAGAAAGTAAGTCATTGTCATATTGGTTTTTGTTTGTTTTTGAGACGGAATCCCACTCTGTTGCCCTGGCTGGAGTACAGTGGCCCGATCTCAACTCACTGTAGCCTCTTGCTTTTCAGGTTTGATTATCCTGCCTCAGCCTCCCAAACAGCTGGGATTACAGGTGACTGCAACCACTCCTGGCTAACTATTATATTTTTAGTAGATACGAGTTTTCATCATGTTGGCGAGGCTAGTCTGGAACCTCTGACCTCAAGTGATCTGCCTGCCTCAGCCTCCCAAAGTGCTGGGATTACATGTGTGACCCATCGCACCCAGATACATTGGTTTTATTTAGCAAACATTATTATCTTCACTTCCATTTTAAAGATGAGGAAACTAAGAAACTTGCCCAAGGTCACAGCTAGTTAGCAGCAAAACCAAGAATTGAAGCCAGGGAGTTTGGCTGTGGAATCCATGCTCTTAATCCCTTCACTACACTGCCTGGTTAGAAGCAATTTAAGACTTTTGTAGCATGTAATAGTCTATTTTCAGCCTGTGATTCCGTAGACGGAAAGTGCTTGGGGACTAAGCTGCCTGATCTGTGTTGAGATACTGTCAGTGATCCCTTTCTGAGCCCCTTCCACACCACCACTTGGAAAATCAGAACAGGTGGACAGCGCTTTGATGGTCTGGAAAGACATCAGCAGCAAAAGCAATGAACTTTGGGTAAGGTTAGCAAGCCCTTGTAGTTTGGAACCTGAGAGGTCCTCTAGAGCCTAGGCTGGTAGTTTCCAAAAACAGTTCTAAAAGCAACCAAACCCTTTTTTCCAATACAGACCTATTTTCAGCTAATAGTATATATAGAAAATAAGTAACATATGTAATACATATATGTCCATATATACACACACATACATCCTTAGGGGGAACGCCTTCATAAAACAGATTAAAGTGGAGGTGTATGGAAGGAGAACTAGGAATCCAGTTGGCCTTATTCTCATCCTTCATGTAACATTGAGCCACTATCTGGGAGCCTAGAGCCTTCAGGAACAGTTTGAAGACCATTGCTCCAGGCCAGCTTTTCTTTTTTTTTTTTTTTGAGACGGAGTTTCACTCATGTTACCCAGGCTGGAGTGCAATGGCACGATCTCGGCTCACCGCAACCTCCGCCTCCTGGGTTCAGGCAATTCTCCTGCCTCAGCCTCCTGAGTAGCTGGGATTACAGGCACAAACCACCATGCCCAGCTAATTTTTTGTATTTTTAGTAGAGACGGGGTTTCACCATGTTGACCAGGATGGTCTCGATCTCCTGACCTTGTGATCCACCCGCCTCGGCCTCCCAAAGTGCTGGGATTACAGGCTTGAGCCACCGCGTCCGGCCCAGGCCAGCTTTTCTTAGGGAAAATATTAGTCTCATAGGATGTGTAATAGAAAAAACAAATTTATGTTCAAACATATCTGGGAAACCCTGGATGTGCTAACTTTGTTTTGAGGTTTGCAATTACAGGTATACCTCAGAGATATCACGGATTCTATTCCAGACAATCATAATAAAGCAATAAAATGAGTCATATTTTTTCTCAGTCCATATTAAAGCTGTGTTGTACTGTAGTCTATTAAGTGTGCAATAGCTTAAGTGTGCAATAGCATCATGTCTTTTAAAAGTCTACCTTTATTTAAAAATCCTTTGTTGCGGCTGGGCATGGTGGCTCACGCCTATAATCCTGGCACTTTGAGAGGCCGAGGCTGGTGGATCACCAGGTCAAGATCAAGACCATCCTGGCCAACATGGCCAAACCCTGTCTCTACTAAAAGTACAAAAATTAGCCGGGCGTGGTGGCATGTGCCAGTAGTCCCAGCTACTCAGGAGGCTGAATCAGGAGACTCACTTGAACCCAGAGGCGGAGGTTGCAGTGAGCTGAGGCTGTGCCACTGCACTCTAGCCTGGTGAGACTCTAAAAACAAGACAAACTTTGTTGTGAAATAGTGCTAATGATCATCTGAACCTTTAATCTTTTTGCTGGTGGAGGGTCTTGCTCCGTGTTGATGGCCGCTGACTTATCAGACTGGTGGTTGGTGAAGGTTGGGGTGGCTGGGCCAGTTTCTCAAAGTAAGACAACAATGAAGTTTGACACATTGACCGACTCTTCCTTGAGTCTCACTCTGTCATCCAGGCTGGAATGCTATGGCATGATCTTGGCTCACTGTAACCTCTGCATCCCAGGTTCAAGCAATTTTCCTGCCTCAGCCGCCTCAGTAGCTGGGATTATAGGTGTGTGCCACCAGGCTTGGCTAAATTTTATATTTTTAGTAGAGACAGGGTTTCACCATGTTGGCCAGGCTGGTCTCGAACTCCTGACCTCAAGTGATCTGCCTGCTTTAGCCTCTCAGAGTGCTGGGTTTACAGGCATGAGCCAAAGCCATCGCACCCAGCGTAATAAGCTTTTTTTTTGAGATGGAGTCTTGCTCTGTCACCAGGCTGGAGTACAGTGGTGCAATCTCCGCTCACTGCATCCTCTGCCTCCTGGGTGCAAGCGATTCTTCCGCCTCAGTAGCTGGGACCACAGGCTCGTGCCACCACGCCCCGCTAATTTTTTTGTATTTTTAGTAGAGACGGGGTTTCACCATGTTGGCCAGGATGGTCTGGATCTCTTGACCTTGTGATCCGCCCACCTCAGCCTCCCAAAGTGCTGGGATTACAGGCATGAGCCACTGCGCCTGGCCACATAATCAACTTTTTTTTTTTTTTTTTTTCTTGAGACGGAGTTTCGCTCTTGTTACCCAGGCTGGAGTGCAATGGCGCGATCTCGGCTCACCGCAACCTCCGCCTCCTGGGTTCAGGCAATTCTCCTGCCTCAGCCTCCTGAGTAGCTGGGATTACAGGCATGCGCCACCATGCCCAGCTAATTTTTTGTATTTTTAGTAGAGACGGGGTTTCACCATGTTGACCAGGATGGTCTCGATCTCTTGACCTCGTGATCCACCCGCCTCGGCCTCCCAAAGTGCTGGGATTACAGGCTTGAGCCACCGCGCCCGGCATAATCAACTTTTTAATGCAATATTCCTCTTTTTGTTTGAGACAAAGTCCCATTCTGTCACCTAGGTTGGAGTGGTGCCATCTTGGCTCACTGCAACTTCCACCCTCTGGGCTCAAATGATCCTCCCACTTCAGCCTTCTGAGTAACTTGGACTACAGGCTTGTGCCACCACACCTGGCTAATTTTGATGTATTTTGTAGAGCTGAGGTTTTGCCATGTTGCCTAGGCTGGTCTTGAACTCCTGGGCTGAAGCAATCTGCCTGCCTCAGCCTCCCAAAGTGCAGGGAGGATAGGTGTAAGCCACTGTTCCCTGGCTAGTTTATGTAATATTCTAAATGCTTTGTTATCATTTTCCACAGTGTTCACAGTGTCTTCACCAGGAGTAGATTCTATCTCAAGAAATCACTTTCTTTGCTTGTCCATAGGAAGCAACTCCTCATCTATTCAAGTTTTTTTTTTTTTGAGATGGAGTCTTGCTCTGTCACCCAGGCTGGAGTGCAGTGCCGCCATCTTTGCTCACTTCAATCTCTGCCTCCCAGGTTCAAGCGATTCTCCTGCCTCAGCTTCCTGAGTAGCTGGGGTTACAGGCGTGTGCCACCATGTCCGGCTATTTTTTGTATTTTTAGTAGAGTCAGGGTTTCACCATGCCTGGCTACTTTTTTTTTTTTTTTTTTTTTTTTTTTTTAAGTAGAGACAGGGTTTCGCCATGTTGTTCAGGCTGGTCATGAACTCCTGACCTCATGATCCACCCTCCTTGGCCTCCCAAAGTGCTGGGATTACAGGCGCCTGCCACCATACCCAGCTAATTTTTGTATTTTTAGTAGAGACGGAGTTTCACCATGTTGGTCAGGCTTGTCTTGAACTCCTAACCTTGTGATCTGCCCATCTCAGTCTCCCAAAGTGTTTTGTTTGTTTGTTTTTTGAGACAGAGTTTCACTCTTGTTGCTCATGCTGGAGTATAATGGAGTGATCTCAGCTTACAGCAGCCTCCGCCTCCCGGGTTCAAGTGATTCTCCTGCCTCAGCCTCCTGAGTAGCTGGGATTACAGGCATGCGCTACCATGGCCAGCTAATTTTATATTTTTGGTAGAGATGGAGTTTCTCCGTGTTGATCTGGCTGGTCTTGAACTCCTGACCTCAGGTGATCCACCTGCCTAGGTCTCTCAAAGTGCTGGGATTACAGGTGTGAGCCACCACACCCGGTCCAAGATCTGGTTTTTTAAAAGTGTATACCACCTCTCCCAATCTCTTCCTCTTGCTCCAGCCGTGTAAGACATGCCCACATCCCCTTTGCCTTCCATCAAGATTTAAAGTTTCCCAAGGTCTCCCAGAAAGCTTCACTCTTCCTGTACAGCCTGTAGAATAGTGAGCCAATTAAACCTCTATTCTTTATAAATTACTCAGTCTCATGGATTGTCCGAGCTCAGGAGTTCGAGACCAGCCAGGGGAACACAGTGAAATCCCGTCTCTACTAAAATACAAAAAATTAGCTGGGCACGGTGGTGTACACCTGTAATCCTAGCTACTCGGGAAGCTGAGATGGGAGAATCGCTTGAGCCCAGAAGATGGAGGTTGCAGTGAGCCGAGACTGTGCTATTGCACTCCAGCCTGGGTGACAGAGTAAGACTCTGTCTCAAAAAAAAAAAAAAAAAATTACCCAGTCTCTTGTATTTCTTTATAGCAGGATAAGAACAGACTAATACAGAAAATTGGTACTGGGAGTGTGGCATTGCTATAAAAATACCTGAAAATGTGGGAGCAGCTTTAGAACTGGATAGAGGGGAAGAAGTTGGAACAGCTTCAAGGGCTCAAAAGAAGACAGGAAGATGAGAAAAAAGGTTGGAACTTCCTAGAAACTGGTTAAATGGCTGTGACCAAAATGCTGATAGTGATATGGACAAGGAAGTCTAGGCTGAGGAGGTCTCAGATGGAGATGAGAAACCTATTGGGAACTGGAACAAAGGTCACTTTTATTATTTGTTAGCAAAGAAGCTGCAGGCATTGTGCCCCTGTCCTAGGGGATCTGTGGAACTTTGAACTTGAGAGTGATGATTTAGGATATCTGATGGAAGAAATGTCTCAGCAGCAAAGCATTCAAGAGGTGGCCTAGCTGCTTCTAACAGTCTATGTCCATATGTGTGAGCAAAGAAATGACATAAAACTGGAACTTGTATTTAAAAGGGAAGCATAATGTAAAAGTGAAAAATTTGCAGCCTGGCCCATATGGTAGAACAGAAAAACCCATTTTCAGGGGAGGAATTCAAGCCTGCTACACAAATTTGCATGAGTAAAGTGGAGCCAAATACTGATAGCCAAGACAATGGGAAAAAGCCTCTAAGGCATTTCAGAAAACTTTGTGGTAGCCCCTCTTATAACAGGTCGTGGGGCTTAAGAGGGAAGAATGGTTTTGCGGACCAGGCCCAGGGCCCTGTCACCCTGTACAGCCTCAGGACACTGCTCCCTGCATCCCAGCCACTCCAGCTCTAGCTGTGACTAAAAGGACACAAGATACAACTCCAGCCACTGCTCCAGAGGGTGAAAGCCATGAGCTTTGGCAGCTTCCATGTGGTGCTAAGCCTGCCAGTGCACAGAGTACAAGAGTTGAGGTTTGGGAGCTTCCACCTAGATTTCAGAGGATTCATGGAAAAGTCTCAACGTCCAGGCAGAAGACTGCTGTAGAGGCCGAGCCCTCATGGAGAACCTCTACTAGGGCAGCAGAGTCCCTATACAGAGTCCCCACTGGGGCACTCCCTAATGGAGCTGTGAGAAGAGGGCCACCATCCTTCAGAACCCAGAATGGCAAATCCTTTGGCAGCTTGCACCCTGCACCTAGAAAACCATAGGCACTCAATTCCAGACTGTGAAATCTGCCATGGGGCTGTACCCTGGAAAGCCTCAAGGATAGAGTTGCCGAAGGCCTTGGGAGCTCACCCATTGCACCAGTGTGCACTGGTTATGAGACATGGAGTCAAAGGAGATTATTTTGGAGCTTTAAGATTCAATGACTGCCCTGCTGCGTTTCAAACTTGCATGAGGCCTGCAGCCTCTTTCTTTTGGCCAATTTCTCCCTTTTGGAATGGTAATATTTACCCAATGCCTGTAACCTCATTGTATCTTAAGAGTAACTAACTTGTTTTTTTATCTTATAGGTTCACAGGCAAAAGGGATTGCCTTGTCTCAGATGAGATTTGGGACTGTGGACTTTTGAGTTAATGCTGGAATGACTTAGACTTTGGGAGCCTGTTGGAAATGCATGATTGTATTTTGAAATGTGAGAACATGAGATTTGAGTGGGGCTGGGGCAGAATGATATGGTTTGGATCTGTGTCTTTGCCCAAATCTCACATCAAATTGTAATCCCCAGTGTTGGAGGTAGGGCTTGGTAGGAGGCGATTGGAGTAGGGGAGTGGATTTCCACCTTTAGTGCTGTTCTCGTGAGAGCTGGTTGTTTAAAAGTGTGTAGCTGTATTAGTCCTCTCTCACAATGCTATTAAGAACTATCTGAGACTGGGTAATTTCTGAAGAAAAGAGGTTTAATTAACTCACAGTTCTGCAGGCTGTACAGGAAGCATGGCTAAAGAGGCCTCAGGAAACTTATAATCAAGGAAGAAGGTGAAGGGGAAACAGGCACATCTTCACATGGTAGAGCAGGAGAGAGAAAGTGAAGGGGAAAGTGCTACACACTTTTTTTTTTTTGAGATGGAGTCTCACTCTTGTCGCCCAGGCTGGAGTGCAATGGCATGATCTTGGCTCACCACAACCTCCGTCTCCCTGATTCAAATGAATCTCCTGCCTCAGCCTCCCAAGTAGCTGGGATTACAGGCATGCACCACCATGCCCAGCTAATTTTGTATTTTTAGTAGAGATGGCATTTCTCCATGTTGGTCAGGTTGATCTCAAACTCCCAACCTCAGGTGATCCGCCAGCCTCCACCTCCCAAAGTGCTGGGATTATAGGCATGAGCCACTGCACCTGGTCCTAGTGCTACACACTTTTTTTTTTTTTTTTTTTTTTGGGATGGAGTCTTTCTCTGTAGCCCAAGCTGGAGTGCCGTGGCATGATCTTGGCTCACTGCAACCTCCGCCTCCCTGATCCTGGTTCAAACAATTTTCCTACCTCAGCCTCCCAAGTAGTTGGAATTACAGGCATGAGCCATCATATCCAGCTAATTTTTGTATTTTTTTTAGTAGAGACAGGGTTTCACCATGTTGGCCAGTCTGGTCTTGAACTCCTGACCTCGACTACACACTTTTAAATAATCAGATCTCATGAGAACAGCAAGGGGGATGTCTGTCCCCATCCAAATAGCTGGGATTACAGGCACATGCCACCATGCCCACCTAATTTTTTTTTTTTTTTTTTTGTGGTGGAGTTTTGCTCTTGTTGCCCTGGCTGGAGTGCAATGGCATGGCCTCCACTCACTGTAACCTCTGCCTCCCAGGTTAAGTAATTCTCCTGCCTCAGCCTCCTGAGTAGCTAGGATTACAGGCATCCACCACCAGGCCTGGCTAATTTTTTGAATTTTTAGTAGAGATGGGATTTCACCATGTTGGCTGGGCTGGTCTTGAATTCCTGATCTCAGGTGATTCACCTGCCTTGGCCTCCCAAAATGCTGGGATTACAGGCATGAGCCACTGTTCCCAGCCACAGGTTTGTTTTTTTTTTTAATGAATGAATTATATTGTATTCATACAATGGAATACTACAGAGAAATGAAAATATATGATTGCTACATATCTTACAAATATAATGTTAAGTGAAAGAAGCCAGACAGAACCTGGGAGGCGGAGGCTGCAGTGAGCTGAGATCCTGCTGTTGCACTCCAGCCTGGGTAACGAGAATGAAACTCCTTAAAAATAAATAAATAAATAAATAAATAAATAAATAAATAAATAAATAGAATGATGAAATAAGCCAGACAAAGGTATGCATATTGTATGAGTCTATTTATATAAAGTTCAAAAACAGACAAAAAACCCACATCTTTGGAACTGGAAATCAGACCAGTGATTATTCATTACTAGTCTGAATGATTAGTAGTAGGAGGCGAAACATTGTCTGGGAAGGGTCATGTGGTAGGTTTTGAAGCTTCTGATTGTATTTTATTTTGTTTTGTTTATTTTTTGAGACAGGGTCTTGCTCTGTAGTTCAGGCTGGAGAACAGTGGCCAAATTTTGACTCACTGCAGCCTCTACCTCCCAGACTCAAGCCATCCTCTCACTTCAGCCTCCAGAGCAGCTGGGACTACAGGCATGAGCCACCATAACCGGCTAAGTTTAAAAAAAGTTTGTTTTTTGTAGAGACAAAGTCTCACTCAGTGGCCCAGGCTGGTCGAGAACTCCTGGGCTTAAACAACCCTCTCCACTCAGCCTCCCAAAGTACTGATATTACAGGAATAAGCCATGACATCCAGCCAGGTTTTTTTTTTTATATCTTAATTTGGGTGATGGTAACATAGATGTATTTATTTGTGAAAATAATGTATGTATTTTTCTTTTTCCTTTCTTTCTCTTTCCTTCCCTTTCTTTCTCTTTCTTTCTTTGTTTCTCTTTTTCTTTCTTTCTCTCTCTCTCCTTCTCTCTTTCTTTTCTTTCTGTTTGACAGAGTCTTGCTCTGTTGCCCAGGTTGGAAATGCAGTGGTGTGATCACGGCTCACTGCAATTTTCACCTCCTGGGCCTCAAGGGATCCTCCCAGCTCAGCTTCCCAAGTAGTTGGGACTATAGGCCTGTACCACCACACCAGGCTGATGTTTTGTAACATTTTTCTGTATATATATATGTGTGTGTGTGTATGTGTGTGTGTGTATGTATACATATATATATTCTAAACCAAAAATGAAATTCTAAGCTTCTCACCTGACTGAGTGGGCCCCTCCTCTTGGCTATGGGGATTCCAAAGTAAACCTGAAAAACTAGTTCAGGCCTTGATGGGAAGGGGAGGCTCAGACATGCCTCATGATACTCTTCTTCCTCTGGAATTCAGGCACAACTAACCAGCATTAACATTAAAATAGAGACCTTAAGAGTGGGGCCGGGCGCGGTGGCTCAAGCCTGTAATCCTAGCACTTTGGGAGGCCGAGGCAGGTGGATCACGAGGTCAAGAGATCGAGACCATCCTGGTCAACACGGTGAAACCCCGTCTCTACTAAAAATACAAAAAATTAGCTGGGCATGGTGGCGCGTGCCTGTAATCCCAGCTACTCAGGAGGGTGAGGCAGGAGAATTGCCTGAACCCAGGAGGCGGAGGCTGCGGTGAGCCGAGATCGCGCCATTACACTCCAGTCTGGGTAACAAGAGCGAAACTCCGTCCCAAAAAAAAAAAAAAAGAGTGACAAAACAGACTCTTTGTAGCAATTAGATACCGTATTCTAACCAGACTCTAGTATAGCATCACATGACAGACAGCAGGCCCTGAAAGAAATTATTTTACCCCAAAATATATTTATTTGACATTTTGAAAAGGCCCTGCAGAATTGTCTCAAGTGGAGGAAATCTACATTCTGTACAGAATCTCATTTCCTTTCCAGGTTTTTTCCTGATCCAGGAGAGATTAGCTGAGAATCTAGCACCTTTTAAAAGTCTAAATAGGGAGCATTTGCCATCTACTGCCTCTAAGGCAGTCACCTAGGAGACTTCATCTACATAGTAAGAACCTTAGTCTCCTTCTATTGATTCCAGGTCTTTAGATAACATCTTTTTTTTTTTTTTTTTTTTTTTTTTTTTGAGACAGAGTCTTGCACTGTTGCCCAGGCTGGAGGTCAATGGCATAATCTTGGCTCACTGCAACCTCTGCCTCCTGGGTTCAAGCGATTCTCCTGCCTTAGCCTTCCAAGTAGCTGGGATTACAGTCCCATGCCACCATGCCCAGCTAATTTTTATATTTTTAGTAGAGATGGGATTTTACCATGTGGCCAGGCTGGTCACATGGTGAACTCCTGACCTCAAGTGATCAAACTCCTGACCTCAAGTGATCTGCCCACTTTGGCCTCCCTAAGTGTTATGATTACAGGCGTGAGCCACCATGCCTGGTCAATAACTTTTAATTCTTTCAACCAATTGCCAGTTAGGAAATCTTTGGATCTGCCCATGACCTGGGAGCCCCTGTTTCAAGTTGTCCTGCCTTTTCATACCAAACCAGTGTATACTGTACGTATATTGATTGATGTCTGGCTGTTACTTCTGTCCCTCTAAAATATGTAAACCAAAAATAAAATTCTAAGCCCCAGCCAACTGAATGGATCCCTTCTCCCAGCCAAGGGGATTCTAAAGTAGGCCTAAAAAGCTAGTTCAGGCCATGATGTGAAGTAGGGGTTTGAACATGCCTCATTATACTGTCTTCAGTTTGGAATTCAGGCACAATTGACCAGCATTACCATTAAAACAGCCAGGCACATGGTGGCTCTCGCCTGTAATCCTAGCACTCTGGGAGGCTGAGGTGGGTGAATCACCTGAGGTCAGGAGTTCAAGCCCAGCTTGGCCATCATGGTGAAACCCCATCTTTAAAAAATATATATAAACAAAACAAAACAAAAACATTAAAACAGAGCTCGTTAGTGACAAAACAGACTCTGTAGCATTAAGATACCAAATTCCAACCTGGCTCTAGTATAGCATTGCATAACAGATAGCAAGCCCTAAAAGAAATTATTTTATCCTAAAACATATTTCTTTGACATATTTTGAAATGGCCCTGCAAAATTGTCTCTTTTGGGGGAAAATATATACATTCTATAGAGAATCCCTTTCCCTTTCCAAATCTTTTCCTGATCCAGGAGAATTTAAGAGTCTGGTACCTTTTTAGGTCAGATAAGTGACATTTACCTTCTAGTCTCTCTGAAGCCTGCTACCTAGAGGCTTCTACATAATAAGAACCTTGGTTTCCACAACCCCTTATTTTAACCCAGACACTTCTTTCTATTGATTCTGGGCTTTTAAATAATAACTTAACTCTTTCAACCAATTACCAGTTGGAAAAATCTTTGAATCCACCTATGACCTGGAACCCCCAACCCTGCCTCACTTTGAATTTTCCTGCCTTTTTGGACCAATGTATATCTAAATGTATTGACTGATGTCTACCTGTAACTTCTGATCCCCTAAAATACATAAAATCAAGCTGTAACCCAACCACCTGGGACACATGTTCTCAGGACCTCCTGATGAGCAAAGACCCAAGCATCTAGGATCACCTCCCCCTTGACTTCCACACTGCGTTTCAATAGAAGAAAAGACTGGACGACTGGTACCTCCTTAATTGCCTTCCTATAGATAGCAGGCATAGTATGGGGGAATCTTTCCGGAAGGCATTGTTTTTACTTAAACAAGATCAAAACCCTACCCCACTCCTGCTCCTGCTCAAATTACATGTGACCAAGACCCTTTCACATGTAATTTCTAAAACTATAAACCCAAGTCCCTTTCATGTGTAATATCTAGAGTCGTAAGTCTACATAAAGGCAGAGCTTCTCTGTTAGGGAAGCTTGGCTGTTAGACAACTATGTCATCTTGCTCCCGACTGAAATAAATCACTCCTTCCTTCTTAGTTCAGTGTCTGAGAGGTCTGTTTCTTGTGGCTGCTCCTGCTTCACTGAGGCTGTGTGTCATGGTCCTCACATTTGACTCATAGGTCATGGTCCTCACATTTGTCTCAGAATAAATCTCATCAAAAATTTTACAGAGTTTATTTATTTATTTTTTCTTTGAAACAGAGTCTCTGTTGCCCAGGCTGGAGTCCAATGGCACTCCCACGTAGCTGGGATGTGCACCGCCATGCCCAGCTAATTTTTGTATTTTTGTAGAAACGGGTTTTACCATATTGGTCAGGATGATATTGAACTCCTGACCTCTAGTGAGCCACCTGCCTCAGCCACCCAAAGTACTGGGATTACAGGCATGAGCTACCACCCCTGGCCTGAGTTTAGTTGCTTTCATCAACAATATTATTCTTCATTTTAAGGAAAAGAGAAAATGGCAATATCGAAGAAAAAAACAGAACATGAATTTGGCTTATCAAGATATAATCTAAGTCTTTTTTTTTTTAATCCTTCAGGTTTCCTGAACTAGTTTATACGGTTCAAAGGCAAGTCTCCTGGAAAACTAATAGAATTAAACGAAGGACTTTTTTCTGGACCACCACTACAGAAAGAGTAGTAATGCACTGAACAGGGAGGCCTACATTTGCTTGACTCTGTAGTCTGTGTCTCTTTCTAGCCTTTTGTCCTAATCCTTTGTGTATTAGTTTCCTACTGCTGCTGTAACAAATTATCATATATTTAGTGGCTTAAAATAATACAAATGTATTATCTTACAATTCTGGAAGCTAGAAGTCTGAAGTGGGCGTCAATGAGCTGAAATCAGAGTGTCAGCAGGGCTGTGTTCCTTCTGGAGACTCTGGGGAGGAATCAGTTTTCTTGTGTCTTCCAGCCTCTAGAGGCCTCCTGCATTCCTTGGCTTGCAGTCTCCTCTTGTCTTCCTAGCTTGCAATGGCAGGTCAGATCTTTCTCACGTGCATCACTTGAACCCTGATTCTCCCCTTCCCACTTCCCCGTTTAAGGATCCTTGGACCCATCTGGAAAATTCAGGCTCCTCTTTCTATTTAAGATCATCTAATTAGCATAGTTAATTCCATCTGCAAACTTAATTCTCTTTTGCTATGTAACTGTAACATAATCACAGGTTCCGGGGATTAGGCCATTATTCTGCTTACCATAACTGCTAAGGTTAGGTGTAGATCCTAGTACTTCACCTATCCTATTTATTTATTTATTTATTTATTTATTTAAGATGGGGTTTCACCATGTTGGTCAGGCTGGTCCTGAACTCCCAACCTCAGGTGATCCGCCCACCTTGGCCTCCAAAGTGCTTGGATTACAGGCGTGAGCCACCTTATAAGCATGGATGGCCAGATCTGACCAAAGAATTAATTGAAATGAACTGTTTTGGATTTGGTGAAAGTAAACTCGACCACTTGCCACTCAAATGAGAGATTTATTTACGCTGAACCTAAGATGACGCTTGCCACAACAGGAGTGCTGTAGGTGTCAGGTAAGGGAGGACCCTTAATCATGGTGGGCTTGGAAAACTGAGCTTCAGGGAGTGTACCCTATTCATGCCAGTGAAATACAGACATTGATGCCTAGCATCTGACATCTGAATTGGAGCCACAAAAGGTGATGAAGAGACTGACACTCTGAAAGTGAGGTGACAGAGGGATTTGTAATCCCTGATCCTGCAACAGTGAGTCAGTTTCTTTGGGTCAATTGTATAGTTTTTGTAGTACTCAGAAGATTATTTTTCCAAGTGGCCCTTTAGGCTAGCAAACAAGGAAGAGACCCATGAAGTCAATGTTGCCTGGGCAGCAGGCAGCAGGGGGTGGCTGGGATTGGCTGCTACCATGGCAACATTGATTGCTGTCACAAGCAGGGATGAGGGAGACAGTTAATATTTTCAGACAACACAACGACTACTTGCATCAGAATTACTTAGGAGTTTGTTTAAATTTTGAATTCCTAGGACACAGGCCAGAGATTCACAATGGGTAAGATTGAGATAGCGTATGGATCTGCCTTTTAGAAAGGCAGATTCCATAGGCAACCATTCCTGATGAAATTTGAGAACCACTGATTAAAAAAAACAGTACATCCCTATTACAAATCCCTATATAAACCCGTCTCACCAGAGCCATTTTCTTGCTTACAGAGGCCTTATAATCTTTAAAAGACACAGTGAATGTGCTGAACTAGGAATTTGTAATGACAAATGCCCAAGTTTTTTGAGCGCTAAATAGGTATTTCTTTTTTTTTTTTTTTGAGACGGAGTCTTGCTCTGTCACCTGGGCTGGAGTGCAGTGGCGCAATTTCGGCTCACTGCAACCTCCGCCTCCCAGGTTCAAGAGATTCTCCTGCCTCAGCCGCCCCAGTAGCTGGGATTACAGACATATACCACCACACCCAACTAATTTTTGTATTTTTAGTGGAGATTGGGTTTCACCATTTTAGTCAGGCTGGTCTTGAACTCCTGACCTCATGATCCACCTGCCTTGGCCTCCCAAAGTCCTGGGATTACAGGTGTGAGCCACCACGCCCAGCCGCTAAATAGGTCTTTCAAGATTTCAGCAAGAATGGAACTTTTTTCTTTCTTTTTTAATTGAGACAGGGTCTCACTCTGTCACCCAGGCAGGAGTGCAGTGGCTTAATTATGGCTCACTGTAGCCTTGACCTCCTGGGCTCAAGTGGTCCTCTCACTTTCAGCCTCCTGGGTAGCTGGGTAGCCAGGTAGCCATTACAGCCAGTTAACTTTAAAACATTTTTTTTGTGTGTGGATATGTGGTCTACCTGTGTTGCCCAAGCTGGTCTTGAACTTCTGGGCTCAAGCAATACTCCTGCCTTGGCCTCCCAGAGGGCTGGGTTTACAGGTATGAGCCACAGTGCTCGGCCTGGAACTTTTTTCCTAAGTAGCATCTATTAATATCTCATAGAGCTATCGTACCAAAATGTACTCTGAGACTCCCAAGGTAGATTTCCAAAATTGGGAAATTCAGTTCAAGGTCACTGTGAAGGACTAGGGTGGGATCCAAGAAGGGGACAGCATGAACCAGGACTGGAGAGGATGGCTTAGGTGCAGTCCTAGGTTCTTGATACCACTGAGACAAACCATTCTCTCGCTTGCAAGGAGAGACTCAGGACATAAAGACCACCACCAAGAATATAGGCTTCCTGACGTTTCTGAGAATCACTGCTGTCATGAGCCAGTCGCTAGTGGTGAGTTAACCCTCGTGGGGGTTAAGAACCAGTAGATTAGGCCTAGTGCAGTGTAATCCAGCACTTTGGGAGGCCAAGGTGGGCAGATCACTTGAGCTTAGCAGTTAGGAGTTAGACACCATGCTGGCCAACATAGCAAAACTCCAACTCTACAAAAAAATACCAAAATTAGTTGAGTGTGGTGGTGTTTGCCTGTAGTCCCAGCTACTTGGGAGGTTGAGATGGGAGGATGTCTTGAGCCCAGGAGGCAGAAGTTGCAGTGAGTCAAGATTGTGCCACTGCAATCCAGCCTCGGCAACAGAGCCAGACCCTGTCTAAAAAAAAAATAAAAGTTTAAGAACCAGTAGATTAGTGGATGTGTGACATCCAATGTGTTGTTTTTCTGTTTCTTTAGTACCACTTGTAACCCGAGGCCTGGGCATATTCAGTTTTGCTAGTTGTAGCGGATACTCTTGACTGCCTACTTAGTATCCACTCTTTACCTGTTCCCCCCATGAAAACTTCCAGTTTTGCTCAGATATCCTCCACCCCCAGCCCCAGGGACAATATCTAATTTGTTGGTATATGACCCTTCCTTGGCAGTGATTTTTAGTCTGAGGGATCTGTGTGTGTCCTAATTCATTCCAATTAGGTTGAAAGAAAGAGTTGTTCTGGAGAAGCGTTGTCTGCTTTGTTGACATGAGGGAGGAGACTTGGAGCCATCCTACACATTGTAAGATGAAGCAAACTTTCAGGGCTACAGGGAAGAGGGACAAAACTTGGTCTTTTTTTTTTTTTTGAGATGGTGTCATTCTGCTATCCAGGCTGGAGTACACTGGGCATGCTATCCTCTCACTGCAGCCTCCATCTCCCAGTCTCAAGTGATCTTTCCATTTTAGCCTCCTGAGTAGCTGGGACTACAGGCTCACGTGACTATGCCCACCTAGTTTTAAAAATTTTTTGTAGAAACAGAGTTGCACCATGTTGCCCAGGCTGGTCTCGAACTCCTGAGCTCCAGCCATCTGCCTACCTCAGCCTCCCAAAGTGTTGGGATTACAGGCATGAGCCAGTGCTCCTGGCTAAAACTTGGTCTATTTTTTTTTTTTTTTTTTGAGACGGAGTCTTGCTCTGTCGCCAGGCTGGAGTGCAGTGGCGCCATCTCGGCTCACTGCAACGTCCGCCTCCTGGGTTCAAGCGATTCTTCTGCCTCAGCCTCGCGAGTAGCTGGGACCATAGGCACATGCTACCACGCCCGGCTAATTTTTGTATTTTTAGTAGAGATGGGATTTCACTATGTTGGCCAGGATGGTCTCCATCTCTTGACCTCGTGATCAGCCCGCCTCGGCCTCCCAAAGTGCTGGGATTACGGGCTTGAGCCACTGCGCCTGGCCGAAACTTGGTCCTTAATGGCAATGTTGGCTGGGCGTGATGGCTCACGCCTGTAATCCAAGCACTTTGGAGGCCAAGGTGGGTGGATCATCTGAGGTCGGGAGTTCAAGACCAGCCTGACCAATATGGTGAAACCCCGTCTTTTAAAAAAGAAAAAAAAAAATGGCAATGTTGATTACTGAATATTTACACCAGAGCGTACCATACCTCTGAACTTCCTTATCATTTAAGCCGTTTTAACCAGGTTTCCTGTTACTTGTGAACAAAAGTTTCCTAACATCTGTGGTCACCGGTTTGCCTTGCACTTTCTGGTTCATGCAATTATATGTAAGATGTAAAAAAGTAAAAGCAGAGAGAAGACTATGGCTTGTGGGCTGAGAAAATCAACAGTATGTGGGCTAAAATGTGTTTATGTAAAAGCTGTTGTGAGCAAACTGTCTTCTGAGTCGTCACGTTTTTCAGTTTCCACAAGTGTCCACATCCAGAAAACAAACTCATTAAATCCGCTTTTATTTGCATTTCTTATCTCAAAAATAATTATGTTTGTTTAGCTTCTTGTGAGCATAGAAAAGTGTTTACTGAGGTAGATGTGGACTACCACGATGAGAAAATTAAATCAATTAGGAAATGTTCTCACTGACAAATGGTAGAAACTCACTTGTACATACTGAAAGAATTGGCTTTTCAAATAGACAAGTAAATGTACTTTCTCACTCTGACACAAGTTCACCTGAGGCTTTAGTTCTTTTTTTTTTTTTTTTTTTGAGAGAGAGTCACACCTTGTGTGTTGCCCAGGGGAGAGTGCAATGGCATGATCTCATGATCTCAGCTTACTGCAACCTCTGTCTCTGGGTTCAAGTGATTCTCCTGCCTCAGCCTCTTGAGTAGCTGGGACAACAGGTGCATGCTACCACACCCAGCTAATTTTTGTATTTTTAGTAGAGTTGGGGCTTCACCACGTTGGCCAGGCTGGTCTTGAACTCCTGACCTTAAGTGATCCACCCACCTCAGCCTCCCAAAGTGCAGGATTGCAGGCGTGAGCCACCATGCCCAGACTGAGGCTTTAGTTCTAATATGTACTGCTAACCCCAAATGTGTGAAATGCTCAGGTGGGCTGAACTGCTCTGGAGGAGGGATATGGGTTCTGGTTGCACAGGGAAGGGTATTTCATTTTAAGTGCAGCAACTTATCACTTATTTAGATGGATATTTAGAGACTAAGATTGGAATGGTTGGTGATATTTTAAATCTATCTGGAAACAAATTGTACTAATGATTTGCTCAGGTTCCAGCTATAAGAGAAGGCTGCAGCTTCACAGGGTAGAGAGCTGGCTGAGTGCGGTGGCTCACAGCTATAATCCCAGTACTTTAAGAGGCTGGGGTGGGCGAATTACTTGATGTCAGGAGTTTGAGACCAATCTGGCCAACATAGTGAAACCCCATCTCTACTAAAAATACAAAAATTCGCCCGATGTGGTACTGCATGCCTGTGGTCCTAGCTACTTGGGAGGCTGAGGCAGGAGAATCAATTGAACCCAGGAGGCAGAGGTTGCAGTGAGCGGCTGAGATTGCGCCACTGCACTCCAGCCTGGGAGAGAGTGAGACTCCATCTCAAAAAAGAAAAAAAGAAAGAAAGAATGAGAGACCTGGTTTGCTTCCTTCTTTTATTTAAATAATTTAATCCAATTTGCCGCACTGTAAAAGGCATTAAAATAAATTCTGCCCACAATCCCATCACACAGTCATTTAGTTACTAATTAATTTATCAAAAAATGTATAGGGAATCCCCAGTGTGTCAGAACCTGGGCTAAGGGCTGTCTCCCTCTCAGTGAACAAGACAGACTGTCCCTGCCCTCTTGGAGCTTACAGGTGATACTGCGAAGGCAGATATTAAAAACATATCACACAAATATTTCTTCAATTGCAACTGTGTTAAGGTAGAGAAGGGAAGGGAAGGTACAGGGCAGCATGAAAGAAAATGACAGGAGAGGATTTCAGGTAGATTGGGTGGGGGATTAAGGAAGGCCTCGGAGAAACATTTGAGTTAAGGCCTTCATGGTCAGGAAGGTGAAAAGAGCCTTTCTTTTTATTTTTTCTTTTTATTTTTTTATAAAAAAAGAATAGAGATGGGGTTTTACCATGTTGGCCAGGCTGTTCTTGAACTTCTGACCTCGTGATCCACCTGCCTCAGCCTCCCAAAGTGCTGGGATTACAGGTGCGTGCCACCGCACCTGGCCAAAAAGAGCCTTTCAGGAAGAGAAATGGTACATGTAGGGACAAGGAAACTGGGGTGTTCTATGAACTGAAAAATGTAAATTTGGAAGAAGTCAGGTGAACATGGAGTAAATGGTGCTATTTGTGTATTTGATTCCTTTTTTGGAAAGTTAATTTTTTTTTTTACTGTGGTAAAATATATACATAACATAAAATAGGCCATTTTAACCATTTTAAATATACTGTTCAGTGATGTTAATTGCATTCACGATGTGGTGCAACCCTTACCACTGTCTATGTCCAAAATGTTTTCATCACCCCTACAGAAACTCTATAACCATTAAGCAATTATTCTCCATTCCTTTCTTCCCTGAATCCCTGGTGACTGCTAATCTGCTTTCTGCCTCTATGAATTTGTCTATTTTAGCTATTCCATACAAGTGGAATCATATAATATTTGTCCTTTTGTGTCTGACTTATTTCACTTAGCATAATGGTTTCTTTTTTTCTTTTTTGTGTTGGAGTCTGTCTCTGTCCCGCAGAAGTGCAGTGGTACAATCTTGGCTCACTGCAACCTCTGACCCCCGGCTTCAAAAAGTCCCTCCACCTCAGCCTCCCAAGTAGCTGGGATTACAAGCATGCACCTCCAGGCCTAGCTAATTTTGTATTTTTAGTAGAGATGAGGTTTCACCATATTGGCCAGGCTGATCACAGACTTCTGACCTCAAGTGATTCACCTGCCTCTGCCTCCCAAAATGCTGGGATTACAGGTGTGAGCCACCACGCCTGGCTGCATAATGTTTTCAACATTCATCCAAGTTGTAGCACGTTATCAAAACTTCATTCCTTTATTTATTTCTGAGATCATTCTATGTATGTATGTATGTATTTTTGAGACAGAGTCTTGCTTTGTCACCCAGGCAGGAGTGTAGTGGCGTGATCTCAGCTCACTGCCACCTCTGCCTCCTGAGTTTAAGTCATTCTTGTGCCTCAGCCTCCCTAGTAGCTGGGATTACAGTGTGTGCCCAGCTAATTTTTGTATTTGTAGTAGAGATGGGTTTTGCCATATTGGCCAGGCTTGTCTCAAACTCCTGGCCTCAAGTGATCTGCCTGCCTCAGCCTCCCAAAGTGCTGTGATTACAGGCATGAGTTGCTATGCCCAGTCAAAACTTCATTCCTCTCTCTCTTTTTTTTTTTTTTTTTTTTTTGAGATTGAGTTTCACTCTTTCACCCAGGCTGGAGTGGAGTGCAGTGATGAAATCTTGGCTCACAGCAACCTCCACCTTCTGGTTTCAAGAGGTTCTCCTGCCTCAGCCTCTAAGTAGCTGGGATTACAGGCACACGCCACCATGCCCGGGTAATTTTTGTATTTTTAGTAGAGACAGGGTTTCACCATGTTGGCCAGGCTGGTCTGGAACTTCTGACCTTGTGATCCACCTGTCTCGGCTTCCCAAAGTGTTAGGATTACAGGTGTGAGCCTCATACCATATCCAACTTCATTCCTCTTCATGGCTGAATAATATTGCATTGTATCATGTCTTGTTTATCCATTCATGTGTTGATGGACACTTTTGGCTATTGTGAAGATGCTGATATGAATATTTGTGTGCAAGTATCTTTTTGAATCCCTATTTTTAATTATTTTGGGTATTTACCTAGCAGCAGAATTGCTGGGTCATTCGTTTAATTTTTTTTGAGGAATGACCAACAATGCACGAGTGTTCGAATTTCTCCATATCCTTCCCTCCCAACACTTGTTATTTTCCATTAAAAAATTATATCCATGGGTATGTATTTGATTCTGACTCTCCTATATCCTCGAGAATCCATCTCTCCTGAAACTCTGAAGATCTTTGGGGTCACTAATCTGGCATGAGGCTTACAAGAACCCGCCTTCATTTTTTACCCAAGTGTCTGATTTCCTTAACAGATGTTAGCAAACTCTGGAACAAGGTGTGAGTTGGGGATCAATTTGGATCTCCAGTGAACATCTACCATCTAGTAGATGTTCAACAAATAAAATGATTGGGATAAAGGTTGCAGATCTTGTCTTTTCTCACATGAGAAACACCCAGTGGAAGTTTCCAACAGGCAGTTGAGAGATTTTTGCTTGATTCAAAGGAATTAATTTTCATGACTATGTGAGGCAGTTAGTTGTTGGTTACATTTAAACTGCAAATCTGATCCCTGCCACTCTGCTTGACGCCCTTCAGTTACTCTTCATTGCATTTAAGATTGGGGCTCTCATTCATCAACGTGGTCTGCCGTGCCCTGACAGGTCTGACCTTGCCTACCTCCAGGACTTTTTTTTTTTATTGCTTTTTCCTTCTTTTTTTTTTTTTTTTTTTTCGAGATGGAGTCTTGCTCTGTAGCCCAGGCTGGAGTGCAGTGACGAGATCTCGGCTCACTGCAACCTCTGTCTCCCAGGTCCCAGTTCAAGCTCTTCCCGCTTCTCAGCCTCCCAAGTAGCTGGGATTACAGGCATGAGCCACCGTGCCCAGCTAATTTTTTGTATATTTTAGTAGAGATGGGGTTTCAACTTGTTGGCCAGTCTGATTTTGAACTCCTGACCTTGTGATCTGTCCGCCTCGGCCTCCCAAAGTGCTGGGATTACAGGCGTGAGCCGCTGTGCCAGCCTATTTTTGTCACGTTCTCCCTTTCTCTTTAGGCTTCTGATTATTCCTCAGACGCACACGGCTAATACCAGCTGCTCCCTCTTTCACTCCTCCAAACAAGTCCTCCCTCTCTCCCTCCCTCCTTTCTTTTCCTTCCTTCCTTCCTTCCTTCCCTCCCTCTCTCCCTTCTCTTTTCCTTCCTTCCTTCCCTCCCTCCCTCCCTTTTCTTTTCCTTCCTTCCTTCCTTCCCTTCCTCCCTCCCTTCTTTCTTTTCCTTCCTTCCTTCCCTCCTTCCCTCCCTCCCTCCCTCCTTCCTTCCTTCCCTCCCTCTCTCCCTTCTTTCTTTTCCTTCCTTCCCTCCCTCTCTCCCTTCTTTCTTTTCCTTCCTTTCTTCTTTCAGGGTGTTGCTCTGTCACTCAGGCGGGACTGCAGTGGCCCGATCATAGCTCACTGAAACCTCAAACTCCTGGGCTCAAGTGATCCTCCTGCCTCAGCCTCCAAGGTAGCTAGGACTATAGGTGTGTGCTACCATGCCTGGCTAATTTTAAAACTTTTTTTTTTGTAGAGATGGCGTCTTGCTATGTTGTCCAGGCTGGTCTTAAACTCCTAGGCTCAAGCGATCCTCCTGTCTCAGCCTCCCAAAGTGCTGGGATTGCAGGTGTGAGCGGCTGCACCCGCCCTCCTCTCACTTTTTCACCTGAATCCTACTCATTCTTCAGGCCTCAGCCGAGATGTCATTTCAAGGGAACTGTTTGTTGACCCTCACCCCATCCCAACTCTAGACTCTATTTTGTTCTGCCTCATAGCATCTTTTACTTTTCTTGCCTAGCACTTAACAAAATTGTAGTAAAGTGATTTTTTTGTTTATTTAGAGTTCATCTTCCAAGTAGTATCCATGAGGACAGAAACTCATGTCTGTATCTGTCAGTTTTAGGCACATAGTAGGCACTCAATGCATAGTTTTGAGGAAGGCTTCTACCAAGAAGCAGAAAAACTGATGAGTGATGAATGCTGCTTATATTCTGGGTGACTCAGAGTTTCTGGTATTCTGGGGAAAAGAGTGTAGATCAGATTGGATAGGACAGCCACGTGGCTGCCTGGGCAGGAAGTTGATGAGAGGCCATCCAAGGCCACAGTGGGGTGGCCTTTTTTGCCAAGCAGTACCCAGGCTCCTCAGCTAATGTCAGGTTAGAGACCTCAGGCAAGCTCTTTATGTTTCCTCAGGCTCCCAGCCCTCTGTTAGAAGGTTGTTTCATAACTTGGCCTGGGTTGTCTTACCCTTGAAAGTCAGGAGGCCAAATTGTTCTATCCTTTTGCATTTAAAAGAATTAAGTTTTTGTTAGAAAAGCAATACGTGATTACAATTATCTTTCAAACCATTAAAACTAAAGCTAATACTCCCTTCGAACATTCTCTCGATGGATTAATGGTCCCTTATTGCTATCTTAGAGACAACATCTGATATATTTTGGGCATGTAGCTTTATAGATCTGTTTTAAAAATCTTTCATAAACCTAATGTATGATAATAGGGAATAATGGTATTATTTATGTATGTTCTGTTTTAGCTTTTTATTTTGAAATAATTTTAGATTTACAGAAGAGTTACAAAGATAGTATAGAAAATTTCAACATACCCTTCAACCAGCTTCTCTTAATGTTAACAATTTACATAACCCTGCTTCAAAACTAAGAAATTAACATTGGACAATACTAATAACGAAACTACAGACCTTATTCCAGTTTCACCAGTTTTTTCACTAGTGTCCTTTTTGTGTTCCCGGATACCACACTGCATTTAGTTGTCAGATCTCTTTAGTGTCCAATCTGTGAATAGGACAGTCTCTGACAGTTTCTGTCTTTCCTTGACTTCCATGACCTTGATACTTTAGAAGATTACAAGTCAAGTATTTTGTAGAATATTCCCTCAATTTGGGCTTATTTGATATTTTTCATGGTTAACTGAAGTTTTGGATCAGTGAATAATTTTTAAAGTATCAATACTATCTATTTATCTAGATATATATAATTCTGCAACTTGCTATTTTCATTCAAAATACGACTTTGAGATATACCCATGTTGATACATGCAGATCAAGGTCACTTCTTTTATTTATTATTCTTATTTTTTGAGACAGGGTCTTGCCCTGTCACCCAGGCTTGAGTGCAGTGGCACGATCATAGCTCACTGCAACCTTGACCTCCCGGGCTCAAGTGATCCTCCCACCTCAGCCTCCTGAGTAGCAGCTGCAACTACATGGTGGAGCCACCATGCCCTGCTGACGTTTTTATTATTTGTTTTATTTTAAGATGGGATTTCACTATGTTGGCCAGGCCGGTCTTCAACTCCTGACCTCAGGTGATCCACCCACCTCGGCCTCCTAAAGTGCTAGGATTACAGGCGTGAGCCACCACGACTGACTGGCTGACTTTTAAAAACTTTTTGTAGAGATGAGGTCTCACTATGTAGCCCATGCTCCATTTAAATTATCTATAGAACTTTATTATATAAGCATTCTACATTTTAGTTAGCTATTTCCCTGTTGGTGGGCATTTAGGTGATTCTAAATTTTCCTTTCTCTTTTTTTTCAAGACAGAGTTTCATTCCGTCACCTAGGCTGGAGAGCAGTGGTGTGATTTCGGCTCACCACAACCTCTGCCTCCTGGGTTCAAGCAATTCTTGTGCCTCAAGCAATTCTCTCATGTAGCTGGGATTACAGGCATGCATCACCAAGCCTGGCCAATTTTTTTTTTTTTTCTTGTAGAGACAGGGTTTCTCCATGTTGTCCAGGCTGGTCTTGAACTCGTAAGCTCAAAGTAATTTGCCCTCCTCGGCCTCCCAAAGTGCTGGGATTGCAGTGAGCCACTGCCCCTGGCAGACCCCAGTGATTATCCTTGCACATATCTCCATATACACATGGAGTCATGGGTGGTAACTAGGAGTGGCAGTGGTGAGACAGACTTCACAGATCTTGTCCAGTTGCCCTCTGAAGTGGCTGGGCCAGTTTACATTCTTTGATATTATGAAGCTTGAAAATTGATACCAGTCTCAGTTTTATTTCCATTTTTCTGATTACTAGTAAGTTTGGGCATTTTTTTTGTATGTTTATTGGCAGTTTGTATTTCCTTTTCTGTGAACTGCCGACATATTTTTGCCCATTTTTCTCTATTATTATTTTCTATTATTATTTATAGCTTTTATCTACTGGAAGAATGCCCATATTTCTAATGGATTATTCATCCTTTTTCTTTTTTTTTTCGAGATGGAGTTTTGCTCTGTGGCCCAGGCTGGGGTGCAGTGGCCCGATCTTGGCTCACTGCAACCTCTGCCTCCCGGGTTCAAGCGATTCTCCTGCCTCAGCCTCCTGAGTAGCTGGAATTACAGGTGTGCACTACCATGCCCAGCTGGTTTTTGTATTTTTAGTAGAGATGGGGTTTCACCATATTGGTCAGGCTGGTCTCGAACTCCTGACCTTGTGATCTGCCTGCCTCGGTCTCTCAAAGTGCTGACATTACATATTCATCCTTTTTCTTATTGATTGGTTAGACAAGTCCTTGTCTTTTGTATGATACAAATAGCTTTCACTTTATTCTGTTGTTTATCTTTTAACTTTGTTTTCAATTTTTTTCAAGTTATTCCATCTCTCTGATTTTTTAAGTTCTTTTTTCTGATTTATTTTTCAAAACAAAGTTATTGATTATAAAAGTAATACAAACACTGTAAGAAATTAATACAAAAGTACAAAGAAACCACCACATCTTATCACTGAGAAAAAATAACATAACCAATTACTTATTTCTCTCTAGTCTTCTGTGTGCAATTTTTTTTTCACAGTTGTGATCACATTCATTTGTGTGTGTCAGTATATTTGTTTTTCTCTCAGTACCATGGTCTTTAGACAAAAATTCTGGCCGTTTTTCTTTTCTTTGCTTTTTTTGAGATGGAGTCTCCCTCTTTTGCCCAAGCTGGAGTGCAGTGGCATGATCTTGGCTCACTGCAACCTCCACCTCCTGGGTTCAAGCAATTCTCCTGCCTCAGCCTCCCAAGTAGCTGGGTCTACAGGCATGCGCCACCATACCCAGCTAATTTTTGTATTTTTAGTAGAGATGGGGTTTCACCATGTTGGTCAGCCTGGTCTTGAACTCCTGACCTCAAATGATCCACCCACGTCAGCTTCCCAAAGTGCCCACCACCCTGGCCTTTTTTCAAATGCACTTGGCTTAAAGATTGTGTTATACCAGCTTCCAAACCCTATTTCTCTTTTCCATATATCCTGGGAAATCAGGTGAGAGGCCCAAGGCCTATCCTCAGCTGACCTGAAGCAAAGTTGACTAAAAAGCTAAGAAGGGGTAGAAATGCTCCAGCTGAGCACTTATTAAAAAGATGTGGAGGTTTTGGTTCACTCCAAGCCCAATATAAGTCAACAGTATGGGTGCCAAGAACTTTATCACAGGAGTGCAAAGCAATAGGTTCCCCAAAGAAGGAAGCCATGGTCCTGCTTTGCTCTGATGATACCACAAACATTTGGTTCAGCCTTGGGTGACACATTCTAAAGAAATCACAGTGAAATCAACCATTTGCATGAGAGGGGTAAAGACCCTTATAACCAGGGCAGAGGAGGAACAATGGAAGGAGTGAGAGACACTGATGTGGAATGAGAAGACCTTGGGCAGAGGTGGTAGAGGTAAAGTACCTGAAAAGTCAAAGGTCCAAGAGAGATTAGATGTTTGTTCTCTGCGGCTCCAAGGCATCGAATTTGGGCCCTGAGAGTGGAAGTTGAGACACATTTTCTCACTGGTAAAAGTGGCCTGGACCAAGGAATTCAGTGCTCTGTAAATAGTGGGCTGCTTTTGAGGAGTCTTCCTGCTGAGTTGCTGGTGGTGGGGGGGAACACTTGTTGAGTGCTTACTGTGTGCTAGGACCCTGCTGAGGGGCCCCACCTACGTTGTGTGATTTCATCCTGTCAACACCCTTTGATGTGGGCACTGTTGTTTCCTATCCTGGTGTTACAGATGTGGGTACAGGGTATAGGAGGTCAAGTACCTTCCCTGAGGTTACAGCAAGTGGTGGTACTGGGACTCGAACTCCTGAAAAACTTCAAAGCTGGTGCTTCTAGCCATCAAGGGGATTCGAGGGTGCCATGGGGGTGTGGACCCATGAGGGGCTTTGAGATCCATTAGACTACAACATTCTGTGACAGGAAAAAATGATGCCCTCTCCTCCCAAGGGAAAGCCTCGTCGGAATGAGATGCTGTGGAGAGGGTAGCCCCGAACCCGAACCCGGCTGAGGGGCGCAGGCAGAATGCCAAGGGAGGAGACCTAAAGGAGATGGAAGGGTTGTCAACGTGCGTCACCGCCAGAAGGTGAAAGCCGGTGTTCCGTAGTTGGAGGATCTCCAGACCCGTGGGAGGGACAGACGCAGCGCGGTCAGGGAGCGTCGGCGTTGCCGAGCCCTGCGGCAGAGCTGAGGGAAGGAACAGCGCGCCCGTCCCTGGCCAGGCGCGCGCAGGGGGCGGCACCGGGCGGCGCCGGGCAGCGGGGGCGGGGAGGGCGTACGCTGGAGCGGCTGCGGCAGTTGCGCGCTGGGATTGTTGCTGTGCGCCCGGGCGGGTGAGTTCGGCGGGACCCGAGGGCGGGTGGGGAAGGAGCTGGCGAGCGGGGAGCGAGGTGAGGAGCTGCGCAGCCAAGGGCGCGATTCCACGGCAGCGGCAGCCGCCTGCCTCCGCCCCTGGCCCCCAGCCACTGTGGCCCCCTGGCCCCTCTCCTTAGGCCGAGACTCTGCCCGCGCGCCCGCGGACGCCGCACGCCTCCCCACTCCCTGGGTGCCGTCCCGCCCCACGGCAGCCCCTTCCTCCGCGCCGTGGCGACGCCTCCGGCCCACGTCACGCTCGCGCCATTGTTTCCCAGCGGCTGGCTCTCTGGGACCCCGCCTCAGCCTGCGAGCGCGGCCGTTCGCCGGGTTCCGCCCGGTATCCCCTTTCCTTACGCGGGTGGCACCCCTTTCCTCAGTCCTGCTGTCGTTCTCCAGCCCATTCCTGGCTGTCCCCGGCCACCCCTGAGGCCGTCCTTTCGCCCCTTGTAATGGCCTTCCCGCCCCCTGCGCTCCCTCGGTCGCCCCCCGAGAAGCCGGCGGGCCTCTGTGGTGGGGCGCCAGGTTGACAGCGTTTTAGCAGTCCCACGAGAAACGGCCAGCTCGCTTGCCACACGCCCGTGTGCAGCACTTCCTGGAAAGGTCACAGCGAATTGCAGGCCGCCACAAAAAACATCCGGACAGCTCTGGTCAGGGGGCTCAGCCCTTCAGTGGTGGCCTAGTCCTTTCCTTTTTTCGGGGTTCCTGAAACCGGAGAGGGCGAGATGCCGAGATGCCGATCTGAGGCCTGAACCCTTAGTTGTAAGAAGAACGTTTTGGGGGTTTGACTCCCGCAGGCTACAGCTTCTAAAAGCAGTAGGTAGACACTGCTGTCCGAGTCGACGTTTTCCTGGGCTTTCAGCTTTAGGGCCTTGATGTCTGACCGGGGTAGTGCCCCGAAATGACTAGTCAACCATTACAGGGGGGTGTGTGCGCGCGCGCGTCCGGGGGCGGATGGGTTCTTCAGGATTCAGCTGAACTTGGTTCCCAGTGTCTGTAGACTGTTCATTTTCCCTCTTAAAGCAACGGATGCAAACAGCTGACTGGAATGTGAAAGGGAGAGTATTGAAATTGTGTCATTTTATCATGAAAACGTAATGTTATTGCGTACAGAAGGCTTTAGGTTTTAAAAATATTTACCACGTCGCTTTTCAACAACGGTTGGAATTTATCCAGATGAAGACATACAGGCCTAAAAGTGTTAAGTTTAAAAAGTGAAAAAAAAAAAAAAAAAAAAAAGAAAAGATGTGAGCTGAAAGTGAAAAAGGAACAAAAATGGTTAAGTTCAAGAGAACATATCTGGTTAGTAATTAAAAACTCCACATGCAGGGTTGATACTAGCATACGCAGACTTTATTTCTGAAGTGCATTTTCGTTGCAGTATAAACCACTACATTTCAGCAGTCTAGGTAGCTACACTACTCTCATTGACCCAGAATTAAGGTTTTAGGATTTAGTAACCAACAACTGAAAATTTACAATCAGCTACAAGTTTCCGGAAGTTTGTAATTGTAAGAAGATTTGTATAGATAGTATTCCCTTTTAGTATCTGCTAGCCTTAATCAGAAGACATCACATTTTCCTAAGGAAAGCCAGCTTACAATAGAATGTTAGGCAGAGAGGTGCTCATTAATCTGTCTCCAGGCTATTTCTGCTGTTTTATGGGGAAAGAGAGGGATACATAAAACATGTTTTTTTAAAAAAGTATTTTTATTGCTTAATTATCTTACCAAAAGTTTAATTCAGTGAAATCGTAAACAATAAAAACAACCCCCAAAACAAAACCCACAACTTTTATCATGTTGTGACTATGCTTTTTTAAAATACTTACGTAGACATGGGTTTTTATCTAGTTACAGTTGTTGTGTACATATTATTGGGGAGTTTTCACTTACCTGTATTTCTGGGATGTCCATGTATCTAGAGAATTCATCTACTCTTCATTTGTAGATGCTCTGTAATGTGCCCCAGTAGTTAACAATGCTTGGCACACAGGCATTTTGTAAATTTTTGTGGAATAAATGTAATATTTTGAGCTTTTTAGACATCTAACACAAAATGTTAAACTATCACAAGCCATGTGCTGAGTGGTATGTGAGCAGTAAAGGCAGACATACTTTCAGCCAGGAGACATTGCATTTATTTAAGGGCCTGGATTTTGTAGTCTGGCTTGCTACATCATGCAACCTTGGGGAACTCAGTTAACCTTAGACAGGCTCACACAGTTTCTCTCACCTTGAGAAGGGAAAAATAGAACAAATTTTACAGGGTTATGGGGATTGAATAGAATAATTCAGTTGAAGTGATGCTGGCACACATTAAGTTCTCTATAAATGTTAGATTTTTTTGTTCAGAGTGAAGGAATATTAGTGCAGCTTGATGGGAGCAGGAAAAACAGAAGGTGGCACTTCAAAGTAGGGAAAAGATGCTGAAGTCGATGTATTGAGGGTATGATTAATAGATTGTTCTCACTAAAAGGGTTTGGTAGAGCAATAGTCTGAGATAAAGCTGGAAGGAGATTGAGGTAAGCAGTTTGCAAGTATGCTACATGGATTTGCAATTCGAACAGAGTGAATGAAGTAAGGTACTCCTCTTTTTTTTTTTTTTTTTGGTAAGGGTTTCTTTTTTTTTTTTTTTTTTTTGTAGGTTTAGAACTGCAGAAGTTATTTGTTTAAAAAAATTTTTTAAATTAGTTATTTTTTTAATAGAGACGGGGGTTTCACCATGTTGGCCAGGATGGTCTTGATCTCCTGACCTGGTGATCCACCCGCCTCAGCCTCCCAAAGTGCTAGGGTTATAGGTAAGAGTCACCACACCCGGCAAAAGTTACTTACTTTAAGGAAGTTGGTAGCAAATTATTGTGGAGTGTTAAGGTCTTTGCCAATTGACCCAGTAAGAATTATATGATGTTTACTAATTGAAGTTTGATTGCATTCTATAATGATTGGTTGCCAAAGTTTGCAGTGTTTGTAGAAAACAACTTTGTCAGCAGATCAATAAAAATAGCAAAATTGCCAGCAGGGTAGCAGAACTACTCCCTTTTTAGGCTGAATACAGAATCAGAAAGATTAAATTGACTTGGATAATGATGAACTATTTGTCCTTACGTTCTGTGTGTCTGTCTTGTTGTGGAAACATTATCAAGAGTGTGAGATGGGCTGGCTGGGTGCGGTTGCTCATGCCTGTAATCCTAGCATTCTGGGAGACTGAGGTGGGCAGATCACTTGAGATCAGGAGTTCAAACCCAGCCTGGCCAACATGGTGAAACTGTCTCTACCAAAAATTAAAAAAAAAAAAAAATAGCTGGACATGGTGGCAGGCACCTGTAATCCCAGCTACTTGGGAGGCTGAGGCAGGAGAATTACTTGAACCCAGAAGGTGGAGGTTGCAGTGAGCCAAGATCGTGCCACTGCACTCCAGCCTGGGTGACAGGATGAGACTCCATCTCAAAAAAAAAAAGTGTGAGATGAAAGAGCCTGCTTGTAATGTCTGTTTGGAAAGAGAATACTGAAATCTGCTGCCTGAAATTTAATGGCTTAAAAAAAAAATTAGTAAGCTTGTTGAGTATCAGCATGTTTTCATTACAGATGCCCAGTGGAACATACATTTTTATAGGCTCCTTGGTTTAATGGAGTTTCTTTTTTTTTTCTTCATTTTTTTTGAGACAGAGTCTCATTCTGTTGCCCATGCTGGAGTGCAGTGGCATGATCTTGGCTCGCCGCAACCTCCGCCTCCTGGGTTCAGGCAATTCTCCTGCCTCAGCCTCCTGAGTAGCTGGGATTACAGGCACGCACCACCATGCCCAGCTAATTTTTTGTATTTTTAGTAGAGACGGGGTTTCACCATGTTGACCAGGATGGTCTCGATCTCTTGACCTCGTGATCCACCCGCCTCGGCCTCCCAAAGTGCTGGGATTACAGGCGTGAGCCACCGCGCCCAGCCATCCTCTAAATTCTTAAGGATAGGACATGCTTTTGTTATGGTCTAATTTTGGGCCAGAATATTGTAGAAAATTACATTTTTGATTCATTTTAGTGTAAATATTTTACAGATTTCTGCTTTTCCACACTATTTTGTCTCATTTGCCTTTAAAGATTAGTAGTACATGTATTTGACTATTTATCCTTGAAAAACATGTTGTGCGCTTTTTAAAGCAATCATATTAGAATCTAGTTAGGCATTTGTGTATCTCTATCTAGTTTGTTTCCGAGCTGCTAAGTAAACCAGCTAGAATAGTAGTGTGTAGACTGATATAGCTCGAACATTCTGTATCAAAATTAGAAGAATTTTTAAGTTATTTTAATAAGCATTTAACTGGTATCATGCTGTGTAAATAAGACCAAGCTGTGGCTTGGAGAGTATACATCAGAACTTTTTTTTTTTTTTTTTTTTTTTTTTTAAGACAAAGTATCTCTGTTGCCCAGGCAGGAGTGCAGTGGCGTGATCTCAGCTCACTGCAACCTCTGCCTACTGGGTTCAAGCGATACTCTTGCCTCAGCCTCGCTAGTAGCTGGGATTACAGGTGTGTGCCACCATGCCTGGCTAATTTTTGTATTTTAATAGAAATGGGGTTTTGCCGTGTTGACCAGGCTGGTCTTGAATTCCTGACCTCAGGTGATCTGCCCACCTTGACCTCCCAAAGTGCTGGAATTACAGGCATGAACCACCACCACCAGCCTAACATTTGAATCGTTTACAAATCTGAAGTCAGTAAATGCCATTTTTTAATCCTTGAATTACGCCTTGAATTACTTTTTTACTTTTGAAGTAGGTTTGGTGAAGTAAATCTTGAAATAATTATCTGTAGGTCTAAGAGCTTCCAGGAAGAAAAGAAACAAACCTATAGCTGTAGCTGTCCTTAGATTTAGGATACTTTAATTGACATGATAAATGTGTGTAATTGCCACAGCCTGTGACACATAATGTATACTCTGATGTTTTGACTCCAGAAGTAGAAACCTGTTACATGTTCTTTCAAACATAAAGTACTGTACTGTGCTGAGGCCTCAAGTATTCAGACATCTTGCACTCAAGCATTATAAACGGTTTATTGACCAATTTCCATGTCTCAGCCACTGTTCTTAGCACCTTACATTCTTGTTCCAGCTCTGCCTATTTTGCAGTGGAAGAAACTATAGTGCTTATAATTTGCTTAGTCATAGAACTAGTTGGTGGTACAGGCAGGTTTTTTTTTTTCTTTTTAAGTAGACAGGGTTTCACCATCTTGGCCAGGCTGGTCTTGAACTCCTGACCTCGTAACCCACCCATCTTGGCCTCTCAAAGTGCTGGGGTTATAGGTGTGAGCCACTGCGTCCAGCTTAGAGGTAGGGTTTGAAACCAGGCAGTGTGGCTCCAGAATCTGTATTCTTAGCCACAGTATAATTCTATGACTTCGAATTATCTAACTTCTCTTTGCTGTTTACTTCTTCGTAAAATGAGGATAATAGTATCTAACATACAGGGTTGTTGTGAAAAGTTAGCGAGTTAAAATATGTGCTATACTGCTTAGAATCATCGATGAAAAATAGTAAGCACTCAATAAATGTCAGCTATTACGTTAGCATTATTAAGGCAGTGAACTCATGCATATCTCTGAATTTTAATCAAATAGGTGGACTAAACCTTAAGCATGAATTTCTATATTACAAGGTAGAAATACTGTGGTGATTATTTCTGCCTTTCCAATTTTATCTTTTTAAATTACTTTTTAAGAGGAAAAACAAGAGCTAAACCAAGTTGAATGGTGAGCAGGAGTTTATTGGTAAGCTAATGGGTTTTTTTTGAAATAAAGCAGTTTTTTACCTGCCCTTTTTTTTTTTTTTTTTTTTTTTTTTTTTGAGACAGGGTTTTTGTCTGTTGCCCAGGCTGGAATGCAGTGGTGCGATCTTGGCTCACTCAACCTCTGTCTTCCCAGCTCAAGTGATCTTCCCACCTCAGCCTCCCGAGTAGCTGGGTGTACAGGCACCCGTCACTGTGCCTGTGTCATTTTTGCATGTTTTTGTAGAGATGGGGGTTTTGCCATGTTGCCTAGGCTAGTCTCGAACTTCTAAGCTCAATGGATCTGCCTGCCTTGGCCTCCCAGAGTGGTGAGATTATAGGCATGAGCTACTCTGCCTTGCCGTATTTTTTGTTTGTTTTTGTTAAAGGAATATTCAGGAATCATTACTAAAGGCGCAAAGTATTATATATCGTCTGAATGTAAAAATTGTACAGCTTCATTTATACCTTTATGATTTTGAAGACCTCAGTTAATTATGGCAACGTTTTGAAGAAATAGCTCAATATTTTGAAATGTTTTCCTTACTTGGTCTCTTGTTCCTTTGTGTCAATAACTGCTGTTGTTGAAGGTCTGGTATTCAAAACATTCCGTTAGAAGCAACCTTAATGTGTTGATGTAGAGCAAATGTATAGCATTCTGTATGATATGGCAGGGTAGTAGCAATAGAATGTTGATGAGAACATAGCAAAATTTTGTATATTTTCAAAACTTTAGGAACAGATGAAATAAATTTGTAGTTTCTAGTTACAATTTCAGACTACAGATAAGAGCATGTAGCTGCCTGAAGGAGAAAAACAAATTGTCAAGGCAACAGGTACTGCATTTCTTAGTGAACAAGAGCTCTTCTCAACTTTATTATTTTTCCTTCAGAGAACAAGGAAGCTTTTGTTCCAAGGCCTGATGTTGAAATGTTAGCAAAATATTATGTTAATCAAGCCAAGAATCTTACGCATTTGTGAACCAAGAGTAAGATTTCACAAAAGTTCATTTAGAGCGTTAAAAGAGACTTGTGCAGTTATTCTTGCATTTTCAGGCTTACACAAAAATAGGCCTCTGGAAAGCAAAGAGCTCCATGTGTAGAGGTTTAATGGTTATTTGTTTCTGTCAGTTAAGTCTACTGTGCAAGATGCCGGGGGTAGAGCAGCAAGTAAAATACTCCTCTTATTTATGGAGCTTATATTTTGGAGAGCTTGACAGAATGCAAACTGTCAAATGTAAGTGTTATGTGCAAAAAACAAAAGTAAAACAGGGTAAGAGGACAGCAAGTGATGTGTGTGGGTAGTTAATTGGATTTTATTAGTTGGAGTTTGTTAGCCATCTGCATGATTTTGGTGCGTGAACTATGAGTGTTGGCCTTTGACAGGAACGTCTAGTAAAATTTGGGATGAATGAAATAAAGACCTCTGAATGAAAATAATGAAGTGGAAAAAAAAAAAAGCAACTTGTTTATAGGCCAGGCACAGTGGCTCACGCCTGTAATCCCAGCACTTTGGGAGGCAGGTGGATCACTTGAGGTCAGGGGTTCAAGACCAGCCTGACCAACATGGTGAACCCTTGTCTGTACTAAAAATCCAAAATTAGCTGGGTGTGTTGGTACACACCTATAATCCTAGTTACTTGGGAGGCTGAGGCAGGAGAATCACTTGAATCTTTGAGGCGGAAGTTGTAGTGAGCCGAGATTGTGCCATTGCACTCCAGCTTGGGCAACAAGAGTGAAACTCTGTCTCAAAAAACAAAAAAATTTTATTTATCATGAACTATCTAAAAGATGATGAGAGGTAATGAAACATTTAATATAATTTAAATGCAACAGTTTTAAGAAGTCTTTTTTGGAAAAATTGGCATTTCTTCATCTTAAACTATTTTATTTTTTAATTTTTATAGATTTAGGGGGTACAGTTTTGGATATATAGCATAGTGGTGGTCTGACTTTTTAGTGTAACCATCACTTGAATACTGTACATTGTACTCATTAGGTAATTTCTCATCCTTCATCCTCCTCCCACCCCCACTTAAAGTATTTTATATATATATATATGTGTGTGTGTGTTGTGTGTGTATATGTATATACACACATATATATATGTATACACACATATATATATCCTTCCATGTATTTTGTGATGAGAATGAGTAAATGGTACAAAAATACTTTAAAAAGCTATAGTTAGGCCGGGCGCGGTGGCTCAAACCTGTAATCCCAGCACTTTGGGAGGCCGAGGCGGGTGGATCACGAGGTCAAGAGATCGAGACCATCCTGGTCAACATGGTGAAACCCCGTCTCTACTAAAAATACAAAAATTAGCTGGGCATGGTGGTGTGTGCCTGTAATCCCAGCTACTCAGGAGGCTGAGGCACGAGAATTGCCTGAACCCAGGAGGCGGAGGTTGCGGTGAGCTGAGATTGCGCCATTGCACTCCAGCCTGGGTAACAAGAGCGAAACTCCGTCTCAAATAAAAAAAAAAATAAAAAGCTATAGTTTATTTCATAGTGCTGTTCTTTGAGTTATAGGTGACACTGTTAACTACAAATATGAGGGTTTAGTTTTTCAGCAGTACTGGTGGATAAATTAAACTTGAACCTGAGTCTCTGTGTTTTTAAGGGGTTGTATTTGTAAGTAAGTTGATTTGTGGCTGGCTGTGTTATAGCGAGGACCCTTCACCACAATATAATGATAAAACCAGTGGCTAACTACTATATTGATTTTACTTGTTCATCTCTCAAGGAACAAGGTTATCAAAGATGGTATAAAATGTGGTTATTTAGTACAATATTAAGTATACAAATTGAGGATATAGCTTTAACTTTTTTTCGTAAGCTACTTTAATATAGGTAATATATAATAAAAATTGTATTTACAGACCAAAATAAGTTTCAGGCTGGTGAGAAAATTTGAAGAAATTATTCAAAATTATTCTTTCCATTTAAGTTTTAGGGCAGTGTTCTTAGCATGAGAATGAATGGTTGGTTATAAAACTTATAAATTCCAAGTTTATTATTTGGAGATGGAGTCTTGCTCTGTAGCCCAGGCTAGAGTGCAGTGGCTCGATCTTGGCTCACTGCAACCTTCGCTTCCTGGGTTCAAGCGATTCTCCTGTCTCAGCCTCCCAAGTAGCTGGGATTACAGGGGCTTGGCACCACATCTGGCTAATTTTTGTATTTTTAGTAGAGATGGGATTTCACCATGTTGGCCAGGCTGGTCTCGAACTCCTGACCTCCGATGATCTGCCCGCTTCTGCCTCCCAAAGTGCTGAGATTACAGGCGTGAGCCACTGCATCCAGCCTAAAATGACTTTTTAAAGGGCATTTACCAGCATATAACTCTGGCATGGTATTTTTTCTTAATGTGGAATTGTCATGAAAATAAGTGCTGACTGCTATTTTTTTTTCTTTTGAGATGAGGACTGCTCTGTCACCAGGCCGGAGTCAGTGATTTGGGCTCAGTGAAACCTCCACCTCCTGGATTCAAACTATTCTCCTGCCTCAGCCTCCCAAGTAGCTGGGACTATAGGCATGCGCCATCACGTCCAGCTAATTTTTGTATATTTAGTAGAGGCGGAGTTTCACCATGTTGGCCAGGATGGTCTGGATCTCTTGACCTCTGATCAGTCTGCCTTCCTCAGCCTCCCAGAATAATGAGATTACAGGCGTGAGCCACCACGCCTGGCCCTGACTGCTATTTATATACTTTTATCATTTTGGGCATGAAGAATATTACTGTACTACATCGTAGTTCTTGAACTTTTCTTAACATTATGTTAAGTAATGGGAGGGTAATTATGAGAGGGACAACATTTCTTTTCATTGTAATTTAAAGATAGTGGTCTTATTACATGTGGCTATCAGCATTTTATTGGCACATCATTTTGAGGGAAAGAATATTCAGGGCAGATTGCTAACTAGGCTTACCCTACAGTTTCAGTTGCTCTTTGCTTCCTGTTTTCAGCAGTTGCCTAGAGCTGTTGGAGCAGCTGTTTTCCTTTCTTTGGGGGAGGGTGATGGTAGTGGTGAAGGGAACTGCATGTTTTGCCTGTGAAAAAAAAATTTTTTTTTTTTTTTTTTTTTTTTTTTTGAGACGGTGTTTCGCTCTTGTTACCCAGGCTGGAGTGCAATGGCGCGATCTCGGCTCACCGCAACCTCCGCCTCCTGGGTTCAGGCAATTCTCCTGCCTCAGCCTCCTGAGTAGCTGGGATTACAGGCACACGCCACCATGCCCAGCTAATTTTTTGTAGTTTTAGTAGAGACGGGGTTTCACCATGTTGACCAGGATGGTCTCGATCTCTTGACCTTGTGATCCACCCGCCTCGGCCTCCCAAAGTGCTGGGATTACAGGCTTGAGCCACCGCGCCCGGCCTAAAAAAAATTTTTTTTGAGACAGAGTCTTGCTCTGCTGTCCAGGCCGGAGTACAGTGATGTGATCTCCTGATATCAAGTGATCCACTCACCTTAGTCTCCCAAAGTTCTGGGATTACAAGTATAAGCCACTGCCACTGGCTAAAAAACAGTTTTATTGAGGCATAATTGGTATACCATAAGTTGCACATAGAGCGTATAATTTTTTTTTTGAGACAGGGTTTCGCTTTTGTTGCCCAGACTGGAATGTAATGGCGCGATCTCAGGTCATCGCAACCTCTCTCCCCCACGTTCAAGCGATTCTCCTGTCTCAGCCTCCTGAGTAGCTGGGATTACAGGCATGCGCCACCATGACCAGCTAATTTTGTATTTTTAGTAGAGATGGGGTTTCTCCACGTTGGTCTGGCTGGTCTTGGACTCCTGACTTCAGGTCTCCCAAAGTGCTCGGATTACAGGTGTGAGCCACTGCACCTGGCCTATAATAAGTTTTAACATATATACGTTAAATAAGTGTATGTCATATATGTTAAATATGTATGTGATATATGCTTAACGTGTACATATGTATATGTTTATATTTAACATGTATATGTTAGACACACACACACACACACACATGTGCGTGCGTGCCCCATGAAACCCTCACCATAATAGAAGACACTGAATGTATCACCCCTTCTCCCCAAAAGTTTTCCTGGGCTCCTTTGTAATAATATCTCCTCCTCTCTCTCTCTCTCTCCACTTGACCTTCCTATCCCAGGGAACCACTGATCTGCTTTCTGTCATAGTAGTCTGCGTTTTCTAGGATTTTATATATATGGAATCATACACTATGCACTCCTTTTGTCTCCTTTCACTCAGTGTAATTATTATAAATTTTTTAATGTTTTGCATATAAATATATTGCATAATAGTATTACATTGTACAGATGTACCGTAATTTTTTTATCCATTCATTTGTTGATAACATTTGGGTTGTTTGTAGTTTCTGGCCATTACAAAGGTGCTATGGAACGTATGTGTATAAGTTTTCTGGCCATTACAAAGCTGCTATGAACATTTGTATGTAAGTTTTCCTTTTTTTTTTTTTTTTTTTTTTGGTGACAGGGTCTCTGTTGCCCAGGCTGGAGTGCAGTGGCACGAAATGATTTTGGCTCATTGTAGCCTCAACCTCTTGGGCCCAGGTGATCCTCCCATATCAGCCTCCTGAGTAGCTGGAATCATAGGCTTTGTCACCATTCCCAGCAAATTTTTCAATTTTTGTAAAGACCACGTTTTGCCATGTTCCCCAGGCTGCTCTTGAACTCTTTACCTCAGGTGATCCGCCCACCTTGGCCTCTAAAGTGCTTGGATTACAGGCGTGAGCCACCACGCCCGGCCTGAATAAATTATTTTTTAAAAAGCCACAGAGGTGGTTTATATAAAAAAGACGTGACCTGGACAACATAGTGAGACCCTATGTGTACACAAATTAAAAAAAAAATTAGCTGGATATTGTGGTGAGTACCTGTAGTTTTAGCTGTTCTGGAATCTGAAGTGGAAGGATCACCTGAGCCCAAGAGTTCAGGGTTGCAGTGAGTTATGATGATGTCACTGCCCTCCAGCCTGGGCAATAGTGAGACCCTGTTTCAGAAAAAGGGAGAGAGGAAGGGAGGTATATTATTGACTTCATGTCATATGTCATATATGACGTTAGCATTTTCAAGATGGCAAGTAACCTAGGCTCCAAATGATTTCACAAATAATGCTGGTTTCTTTGTTTGTTTGTTTTTTATTGTTTATTTTTTGAGATGGAGTCTGGCTCTGTTGCCAGGCTGGAATGCAGTGGCATGATTTTGGCCCACTGCAGCCTCTACCACCTGGGTTCAAGCGATTCCCCTGCCAAGTAGCTGGGTCTACAGGTGTCTGCCACCATGCCTGGCTAATTTTTTGTATTTTTTAGTGGAGATGGGGTTTCACCATGTTGGCTAGGATGGTCTTGATCTCCTGACCTCGTGATCCACTCACCTTGGCCTCCTAAAGTGCTGGGCTTACAGGCTTGAGCCACCGGGCGTGGCCATAATGCTTTTTTTTTTTTTTTCGGAGTATTTTTCATGATGTTCACGTTGGAGTGCAATGGCGCGATCTTGGCTCACTGCTACCTCTGCCTCCTGGGTTCAGGCAATTCTGCCTCAGCCTCCTGAGTAGCTGGGATTACAGGCACGCACCACCATGCCCAGCTAATTTTTTGTATTTTTAGTAGAGACGGGGTTTCACCATGTTGACCAGGATGGTCTCGATCTCTTGACCTCGTGATCCACCCGCCTCGGCCTCCCAAAGTGCTGGGATTACAGGCTTGAGCCACCGCGCCCGGCCCATAATGCTATTTTTATAAAATGTTAATATACTTCTTAACTCTTAAGAGGATATTTTTCATTCTTATTTGAAACTACTTACTGATGAAAACTTCAAAAACAGAAGTGAAACCTAATAATAGTCTAATGTCAAAGTAGATAAAGATAATTGAGCTGCCCACCTCATTTTAGATGTTTATCCTAATTAGATGAACTTTTTTTTTTTTTGTATGGAGTTTCCCTCTGTTGCCCAGGCTATAGTGCAGTGGCATGATGATCTTGGCTCACTGCGACGTCTGCCTCACAGGTTCAAGTGACCCTCCTGCCTCAGCCCTACTAGTAGCTGGGGATTACAGGCATGCACCAGCATGCCCAGCTAATTTTTATATTTTTAGTAGAGACAGGGTTTTGCCATCTTGGCCAGGCTGGTCTCAAACTCCTGACCCAGGTGATCCACCTGCTTCAGCCTCCCAAAGTGCTGGGATTACAGGTGTGAGCCACCACACCTGGCCTAGGTGAAATGTTTTAGTTTATTCCTTCTTTTTGTTCATAGTTTCTATTGCCAGCTGAAAAATAATTACAGAAAAATATAAAAGCATGAAATAAATAGAAATCAAATATTTATTGCTTGTATTTGTGCCACCATTGACTGAACTCAGTATGTTGATCAAAATGTATTTATTTATTTTTTAAAGGGATGGCATTTTTTTCTTTTCCAAATGTTAACAGTAAAACCAGTTGGAAGAGAATGGTTTTAGCAATTAAAAAAAAAAAAGTAGAAATCTGAAGTTTGGCCATTAAAAGTTACTTATAACAACGAGAGAAGAAAAGACAAGTTGTTTCATATTATAGATCTACCCCCCAACCCCAAAGCCTAATACTTTCTTACCAAGTCAAAAAAAGAGACACAAATGTGTCTCTTTTGGTAAGAAAGCTGGAGGTTTCAACATGAGTAAAACATTTATGAAAACCTAGATGGAGGCTGGCGGGTGGCTCACACCTGTAATCCTGGTACTTTGAAAGGCTGAGGTGAACAGATTGCTTGAGCCCGGGAGTTTGAGACCAGCCTGGGCAATATTTTTTGTAGACAACTTGCCTCTACAAAAAATACAAAAAAATGAGCCAGGCCTGGTGGCACCTGCCTGTGGTCCCAGCTACTAGGGAAGCTGAGGTGGGAAGATGGCTTGAACCTGGGATTCAGTGAGCAGAGATCATGCCACTGGGACCCTGTTGCAAAAACAAACCAAAAACCTGGATGGAACAGTGTCCCTCCCAGCCCAGTTGCCACCAGACACAGCACAAGAGACTAAAAACTCAGTGGTGGGAGGCTGGGCATGCAGTGTTTGGGAGTATAAGCATCCCTCTTCTGACTCAGGGATTTGGGGAGTAGGGTAAACAAAACCAACTTGGAAAAGAATTGAGGAAGAAAACCAACAATTGCCTTCTGCAAGGGTGGGAACAGGGAAAGGTAGGGCCAGGGCCAGGAGCATTTTACATCACTAACCTCACTTGGGAAGTTATCAGCTTAAGGCCATCTTCAGCTGACCTTAAGAGGAAAACCAGGTGACTGATGGGAGAATCCATAGGAGGGAGAGGGGGAAATGGAATGTGACTGGCAGGAGGCAATAGCGCCTTCCTTTCTGGGCACAGGAAGGCAGCTTAGAGATCACCCACCTGCCCCACCTAGCTACCCATTCTGCTCAGCATTACCTGGTATAGGCCCACTCTCTGCCCCAAGGGAGTGGACAGCTCTGTCGCTTGGGGCCTCTTCTGAGGCCGCATTACCCTCTGCCCCCTTGGCCTGGGGCTCCTGGCTCTCAGGGGTGGCAACAGTCTTCCCTTCCTGGGCAGTGCCTTTGTTGCTGCAGGCACCTTGCACCTTCTCTTCCTCTGTGGCTGAGAGGCAGAAGAATTGTTGCATCCTCCTTCCAATTCTTGTGGAAGGGCAGGCTGCTGAATTTGAAAGACTTCTTGAGACAGAACTTCTTAGTGGAGACCGCCCCCTTTGCCTGTGCACCCTGGATAGGGGATGCTGGCGGGATGGCATTGCTTGTGGCCCTGGCTGCCTCATGTGTTCTGTTCATGGAGGGTGACTCTCCTACACTTGTGGGAGATAAGTCTCCATTGCTTTTCACATGGCCATTGTCCTGTCCATTGGCCTTTGCAGAGGACGTACCTGTTGCAGCCCTGGCACTTCCTGAGCAGCCTTGGAGTTCTGGCTGCTCATGATGGGGGTCTGCTGGGGGGCAGCCAGTAGCCAACCCAGGTTAGCACTTTAGGGGTTGTACAATGGAGTTGGCTGGGCAGGGAGAGGGGTGGGGCTGGCGTCTCATGGGAATAAGGAAACAAGCCATACCCCACTCCAACCCAATAGTTGTGCCTGTTGCTGCTTCTCTGCACACCAGAATCTGTTGGTCAGAATTTAAAATTTGCCTGCTACACATTTTAAAAACATACATCAACTTAAAATTATATGTATTCACAAACTGTGCTGTGCTGTGGTTTTAGTGCCTTTTCTAGAATCTAGGATTGGAGTTAGTAATTACTGGCAGTCACGTTTAATTATTTGGAAGTATATATTATCTTTCCTGATGGAAATTACCATATGAAATTCTTTCTCTTTCTTTCTTTTTTTTTTTTTGAGACAGAGTTTTGCTCTTGTTGCCCAGTCTGGAGTGCAATGGCGCAATCTCGGCTCACTGCAACTTTCGCCTCCAGGGTTTAGGCGATTATCCTGCCTCAGCCTCCCTAGTAACTTGGATTACAGGCGCCTGCCACCACGCTCCACTAATTTTTTGTATTTTTAGTAGAGACGGGATTTCACTGTTGGCCAGGCGTGTCTTGAACTCCTGACCTCAGGTGATCTACCTGCCATGGCCTCCCAAAGTGCTGGGATTACAGGTGTGAGCCACCGCGCCGGGCTCTGAAATTATTTTTGTAACTTTACATTGTTGAGAAGTGTCAGTATAATTTTCAGCATATTTACTGTATTTAGTATGTTTTAATAGGCAATTATTAGGCGTTTGCAAGCTGGAGTTTTTCTCATATTTTAAAAAATCAGATGTCAGTATACAGATGCCAATATTAAGTTACTAAATTACTGCTTTTCTTTTCTAGAATACAAAATACAGTTGAAATAAAATGTCAACCTCCTGGAGTGATCGGCTACAGAATGCAGCAGATATGCCTGCTAACATGGATAAGCATGCCCTGAAAAAGTATCGTCGGGAAGCCTATCATCGGTAAGTATTTTGTCTATTTAATCCTCAAAACAGCTCTATGAAGTGGGTACTTTATTTTACAGATGATGAAATTAATGTACAGAGAGGTTAAGTACCCCAGATCATATGGCTAGTTTGTGGTTCAAATCTAGTTCTAAGTCAAGACTTTCCTTTTTTTTTTTTTTTTAAAGACTTTTCACTACTAGTACAATATACTGCTTCGTATATCTACTAATAAAAGTCTTTAAGAGAAAAATGTTTTTGGCTGCTAGAAAATTGCACCTAAGTTAATAAGAATTTTTTTTTTCTTTTTTTGTGGGGGTGCTGGGCAGAGTCTTGCTCTGTTGAGTGGCGTTATCTCGGCTAACTGCAACGTTCGCCTCTCAGGCTCAAGCGATTCTTGTCTCTCAGCCTCTCAGGTAGCTGAGACTACAGGTGTAGGCCACTGCACCCAGCTAATTTTTGTATTTTTTTTGTTTTCTTTTTTTGAGACAGAATCTCACTCTGTCGCCCAGGCTGAAGTGCAGTGGTGCAGTCTTGGCTCACTGCAACCTCTGGGTTCAAGCAATTCTCATGCCTCAACCTCCCCAGTAGCTGGGATTACAGACATGGCCACCATACTTCACTACTTTTTGTAGTTTTGCTAGAGACAGGGTTTTGTTATGTTGGCTAGGCTGGTCTTGAACTCCTGGCCTCAAGTGATCTCCCCACCTCAGCCTCCCAAAGTGCTGGGATTATAGGCTTGAACCACCATATCACGCCAAGAATGAAATTTTGTTTTTGTTTTTTTTGAGATGGAGTCTGCCTCTGTTGCCTAGGCTAGAGTCCAGTGGTGCAATCTCGGCTCACTGCAACCTCCACCTCCTGGGTTCAAGCGATTCTCCTGCCTCAGTCTCTTAAATAGCTGCGATTACAGGTGCCTGCCATCATGTCTGGCTAATTTTTGTATTTTTAGTAGAGACAGGATTTTACCATGTTAGCCAGGCTGGTCTCAAACTCCTGACCTCAGGTAATTCACCTGCCCTGGCCTCCCAGAGTGCTAGGATTATAGGTATGAGCCACTGCACCTGGCCCAAGAATGAATTTTTTTTTTTTTTTTTTTAGACAGAGGTTTGCTCTTTTTGCCCATGCTGGAGTGCAATGGCGTGATCTCGGCTCATTGCAACCTCTGCCTGCTGGATTCAGGTGATTCTCTTGCTCAGCCTCCTGAATAGCTGGAATTACAGGAGGCTGTAATAGCAGGAGGCTGAGCATGTGCCACCACACCTGGCTAAGTTTGTATTTTTAGTAGAGATGGGATTTCTCCATGTTGGTCAGGCTGGTCTTGAACTCTTAACCTCATGTGATCTGCCCACCTCAGCCTCCCAAAGTTCTGGGATTGCAGGGGTGAGCCACTGTGCCCAGCTTGAAATTCTTAATTGGTATTTACCACAAACTGACTATAATTTTTAAACAGAATTTTAAAATTGTGTCTGTAGGCTACTGTGTTAAATTGAATGTAGGTAACTCTGGGTATTAACAAAGTTTCCTTTTTTTGATTTTAGACCGTAATATTTTCTCTAAATCACTTTCTTCTTTAAAAGTGTAGGCCAGGCACAGTGGCTCACATCTGCAGTCCCAGCAGTATAGGAGACCAAAGCAGTAGGATTGCTTGAGCCCAGGAGTTCAAGACCAGCCTGGGAAATATGATGAGACCTCATCTCTACAAATTTTTTTTTTTTTTTGAGACAAGAGTCTCATTTTGTTGTCAAGTCGAGCGCAGTAGCTCCATCTTGGCTCACTGTAACCTCTGCCTCCTGGGTTCAAGCAATTCTCCTGCCTCAGCTTTCTGAGTAGCTGGGAGTACAGGTGTGGGCCACTGTACCCAACTAATATTTTTTGAAACGGAGTCTCACTCTGTCGCTAGACTGAAGTATAGTAGTGCGATCTCAGCTCACTGCAACCTCTGCCTTCTGGGTTTAAGCAATTCTCATGCCTCAGCCTCCCGAGTAGCTGGGATTACAGGCATGGCTACCACACCCAGCTAATTTTTGTACTTTTAGTAGAGATGGAGTTTTGCCATGTTGGCCAGGCTGGTCTTAAACTCCTGGTCTCAAGTGATCCACCTGCCTTGGCCTCCCAAAGTGCTGGGATTGCAGGTATGAACCACTATGTGCGGTTCCCAAATTTTTTTAAATAAAAATTTTTTAAAAGTTAAAATTATATTTAATTTTTTTTCTTTTTTGAGACAGAGTCTTTGCTGTTGTTGCCCAGGCTGGAGTACAATGGGGCAATCTCGGCTCACTGCAACCTTCACCTCCCAGGTTTAAGCGATTCTCCTGCCTCAGCCTCCTAAGTAGCTGGGATTGCAGTTGCACACCACCACGCCCAGCTAACTTTTTTATTTTTAGTAGAGACGGGGTTTCAGCATGTTGCTCAGGCTCGTCTTGAACTCCTGGCCTCAAGTGATCCACCTGCCTTGGCCTCCCAAAGTGCTGGGATTACATCCATGAGCCGAGCCCAAACTAAATTGTATTTTCTTTTTACTTACTATTTTTATAGATTCAATTAAACATGCTTCTATCTAAATCTTAAGTAACTAGGTACTCGGAAATAAATAATGTATTTAGTAATTATTTATTTTTAAGCAGAAATTAGAAATTTACACCTAAAGTGAATTTATGGGGTAGAAAACTCTGGGCCCTAGTAGAACCATCTTTGCCTCCTACACTAGGAAAGTCAGAATTAGGTAACATTTTGTTGTTTCAATAAATACTAATATTTTGAAAAACATAGTTACTTGTTATCGAGTGTATCAGAAGTTCATTATTATACCAATAGTTGTTTTTTTAAGTAGGCTGGTGATATTTGCCTCATGGTAGGTCACTGTCTGGCATTTCTAAGTGTTAGGATGCTGTTGTTTCTTAGATCCTGAAAAAGTGAAAACATTAAAGTTTCCTGTCAAGTGGGTACTAATGATTCTATTTTGTATGTGAACTATGTTGCTAGATATGGCATGTTAAAATATAAAACAGAACGTTTTATGTGTGTTTATGTAATAAAATGTACATTTGTAAAAGATTGTTATATGGAATTGTTCTATACTTTTCAATTATTTGCTTGGTATTTATGCTATATTTATTAACATTAGGTTAGGATGTAACGTTTTTAGCAGTGAAAATGAAGGCTAGTAAACATCATTTAGTAAACATCCAAGTTGTATTTTATATATGTAATAGGCTGGGCATGGCGGCTCACGCCTGTAATCCAAACACTTTGGGAGGCTGAGGGAGGTGGATTGTTTGAGCTTAAGAGTTTGAGACCAGCCTGGGCAACATGGCGAAACCCCATCTCTACAAAAAAACACAAAAATTAGCTGGGTGTGGTGGCTTACAATCTGTGGTCTCAGCTACCTGGGAGGCTAAGGTGGTACAATTACTTGAGCCTGACAGGCAGACGCTGTAGTGAGCCGAGATCATGCCACGACCAGCCTGTGTGATAGAACGAGACCATGTCTCAGAAAAAAAAAAAATTGTGTATGTATGTGTGTGTATCATAACCTGAATGTACTCCTGACTCTTAGAATGGTATTTCCTGGAAGATTTTAGATGGTTTCTGTGCCCTACATTCTTTCCTTTTTTTTTTTTTTTTTGAGACAGAGTTTTTGCTCTTGTCACCCAGGCTGGAGTGCAATGGTGTGATCTTGGCTGCAACCTTTGCCTCCCAGGCTCAAGCAGTTCTCCTGCCTCAGCCTCCCAAGTAGCTAGGATTATAGGTGCCCACCACCATGCCTAGCTTATTTTTGTATTTTTAGTAGAGATGCAGTTTCATATTGTTGGTCAGGCTGGTCGTGAACTCCTGACCTCAAGTGATCTGCCCACCTTGGCCTTCCAAAGTGCTGGGATTACAGGCGTGAGCCGCTGTGCCTGGCACATTCTTTCGTATAGTAAGGTGTATGCACTGGAAACAATAGAAAAAATATTTTCAAGGGCTTGAAGTTCTAGGTCATTGAAAAAAAATTTTTTATCTATGTTTATTTATTTATTTATTTATTTTTTGAGACAGAGTTTCACTCTTGTTACCCAGGCTGGAGTGCAATGGTGCAATCTCGGCTCACCGCAACCTCCACCTCCTGGGTTCAGGCAATTCTCCTGCCTCAGCCTCCTGAGTAGCTGGGATTACAGGCACGCGCCACCATGCCCAGCTGATTTTTTGTATTTTTAGTAGAGACGGGGTTTCACCACGTTGACCAGGATGGTCTCGATCTCTTGACCTCGTGATCCACCCGCCTCGGCCTCCCAAAGTACTGGGATTACAGGCGTGAGCCACCGCACCCGGCTATGTTTATTTATTTAAAGAGGCAAGGTCTCATTCTATTGCCCAGGCTGGAGTGCAGTGGTGTGATCATAGCTCATGGTAACCTCAAACTCCTGGGCTTAAGCAATCCTCCTGTCACAGCCTCCCCAGTAGCTGGGACTACAGGTGCGTACCACAGTGCTTGGTAATTTTTAAAATTTTTTTCTAGAGATGGGATCTCACTCTATTGCCAGGCTAGTTTTGAACTCCTGACTGCAGGCAATCCTTCTGCCTCAGCCTCTAAAAGTGCTGGAATTTCAGATGTGAGCCATCACTCCCAGCCTGAAAAAAAATTTTAATGTAGAAAATTTGGGCTCTTGGACTCTTGCAAGTATTTGCTTTAAAATTATTATAATAGGCCGGGCGCGGTGGCTCACGCCTATAATCCCAGCTCTTTGGGAGGTTGAGGCAGGTGGATCATGAGGTCAAGAGATCAAGACCATCCTGGTCAACATGGTGAAACTCTGTCTCTACTAAAAATACAAAAATTAGCTGGGCATGGTGGCACACGCCTGTAGTCCCAGCTACCCGGGAGGCTGAGGTAGGAGAATTACTTGAACCCAGGAGGCGGAGGTTGCAGTGAGCTGAGTTCACGCCATTGTACTCCAGCCTGGGTAACAAGAGTGAAACTCTGTCTCAAAAAAAAAAAAATAATAATAATTATTATTATTATTATTGAGACAGAGTCTTCCTCTGTCACCTGGGCTGGAGTGCAGTGGTGTGATCGTGGTTCACTATAGCCTTAAACTCCCGGGGTCAAGTGATCCTCCTGCTTCAGCCTCCCGAATAGCTAGGACTGCAGGCCTGTACCATCACCCCTGGCTAATTTTTGTATTTTTTTCGTAGAGACAGGGTCTTGCTCTGTTGCCCAGGCTGACTCAAACTCTTGTTCTAAAGTGATCCTCCTGCCTTGGCTTTCCAAAGTGCTGGGATTACAGGTGTGAGCCACCATGCCCAGTGTTTAAAATTATGTATATATGTGTGTGCTTTTAGAACAATAAAAACATTATATTTATATATATATATATGTATATCTCTTTTTAAATATTGACAAAATTGTATATATTTATGGTGTACAATATGATATGGAATGGGTAAATCAGGCTAATTAACATGCATTACTTCTTAACATCATTTTTTTGTGATGAGAACATTTAAAATCTACTCCCTTTGCAATTTTGAGGTATACAGTAGATTATTATTATCTGTACTCATCATGATATAGTCATCAAACTTACATCTCCTGACAGTATTTTCTTTCATTAATTAAAAATTTTCAATAGAAACCATTTAGAAGAAATTTATTTTAGTGTCCTAGTTAGGTCAATTTGTAGAATATTCTGTTTCCAGGGCTTTTCATTAAAGACATTTATTTGAATTGGTTATTTGTCATTGGTTAAGATAGGCTATACTGAACATTATCACAAAGTATACATTGTATGTGATGCTTTAGAAGAAGCTAAATATTCTTAGTTAAGTAAATAAATATCCAACTTCCAGCTTTTCTCTTGCTTAATATCAGTCTTCTGAATTTTAGAGATGTCTGTCATGTGTCATTATTAAGAAACTGGCCTTCAGAATGTATGACTGTTGTTCCTCCTTCATTTCCTTATGGTGGTTTAGTTTCCTGGGCTGAGGATAGTCATCAGGCCAAACCTTTCAGTGGAATGTGTTTTGCTGTATGGTTAGAAAGCAAGCTGAGCTGCTCAGATGTCATAGTGACCTAAAAGAGACAGCTTAGAAAATTATCTCTTAAATAGTTTTTGTTTAATACTAGAGTCTTTTAGTTATCACTACAGATCAGAATTTATATTTACCAATCCAAGAATGGAACAATTAGGTTTTTCATCTGCTCTCTACATTGACTGTGCCCAGGATACAGAAGTCAGGTATTTAGTTTTATGTTTGTAAAGTTCTGATGATTACAATACAACAGAATTTCTGTAGGACAATGAATTGGCTTTTTTCTTTATGAAGACAGCTTATTGATTTAGCAATGGTTTTATCATATTTAACTGAAATTTGGTAAGTTACTTGTGAATATTTGTTAACCAGTCTTTGACCTTATTTTAGAAGATCTTGGAATGATTTTCTCTTTAAAATTCTTTAAAGCCTTTTGTATATTTATCTTAAATTATTTTAGAAGATCTTGGAATGATTTTCTCTTTAAAATTCTTTTAAAAAAAAATTTTTTTTTTTTTTAAATTTCACCATATTGGTTAGGCTGGTCTCGAACTCCCAATCTCAGGTGATCCGTCTGCCTCGGCCTCCCAAAGTGCTGAGGTTACAGGCATGAGCCACTGTGCCCGGCCCTCTCTTTAAAATTCTTTAAAGACTTTTGTATGTTTATCTTAAATTATCTATGTGAAGTTTTTTTTTTTTTAGTTGCGGTTTAGGCTTCCAAAGCCGTATCAGTCTTTATTTAAATCTGCTGAATAGTAGTTTCTTCTAAAATCAAGGTAAATTTCTTACACATATTTAAGGAGTGAAAAGGAATTTGTGTGTATGTAATTTTGTAGTACTTATAGCTTGGATCTAGAAATGTTTATGATGGGCCAGGGACAGTGGCTTACGCCTGTAATCCTAGCACTTTGGGAGACCCAGGCGGGCAGATCAGCACAGAAGTTCAAGACCAGCCTGGGCAACATGGCAAAACCCCATCTCTATCAAAAGTACAAAAATTAGCTGGGCATGTTGGTTTGCGCCTCTAGTCCTGTTTACTCGGGAGTCTAAGGTGGGAGGATTGCTTGAGCCTGGGAGGTCAAGGCTGCAGTGAGGCATGATTGCGCCACTTCACTCCAGCCTGGGCAACAGAGTGAAATAGTCTCAAAAACAAAAACGAAAAAAGGGAACTTGTTATGATTTTTTTTCTTAAAATTCACACTCAAAGCAGGCATCAGGTTATATGCAGATAAGAGACTGCCAAGTTGATAAGTTTTAATTTCTTTCTCTTTTAATCACTTATGGATATCATATGAATGTGATTTAGCTTTTTATTTTGTCATTAATCAAGCTGAGTAAACTGTCACTTTAGTATTGGTTCAAATACTTGGTCTGGGTGCGGCGGCTCATACCTGTAATCCCAGCACTTTGGGAGGCCGAGGCGGGCAGATCGCCTGAGGTCAGAAGTTCGAGACCAGCCTGGCCAACATGGTGAAACCCCATCTCTACTGGGAATACAAAAATTAGCTGGGCATGGTGGTGGGTGCCTGTAATCCCAGCTACTCGGGAGGCTGAGGCAGGAGAATCGCTTGAACCCAGAAGACCCTGGGCAACAGAGTGAGACTTTGTCTCAAAAAAT
>NW_022436953.1:6704500-6743373 GCF_009761245.1 Sapajus apella | reverse complement strand
TATGGAATATATCTTGTCAGAATAAGAAGAGTGAGGTAGAGCATCAAAACTGTGGCTGGGTGTGTAGCTTACACCTATAATACTAGCACTTTGGGAGACCAAGATGGGAAGATGGCTTGAGGCCAGGAATTTGAGACCAGCTTGGGAACATAAGGAGACCCTGTCTCTACAAAAAGTAAAAAAAATTAGCCAGCTCTGTTGCTGTGCGCCTGTTGTCGTAGCTACTCGGGAGGCTGGGGCAGGAAGATCACTTGAACTAAGAAGTGTGAGGTTGCAGTGAGTTTTGTTTGTGCCACTGCACTCTAGCCTGGTGACACAGCAAAACCCTGTCTCTAGAAACTAAAGAAAAAAGAAAAAAAAAAAAAAACTGTGGGTTTTTAAAAATCATTCTAATGCTTTTATTTGTGTTTCATGTTCCTAACCAATGACAAGTAAGAATTCAGGAATGGGTAAGATTTTTTTCAGCTTATTTATTTTCCTCCCAAAATTATGTATGGAATTCTATTCAGCAGTAAAAAGTGAACTGTTGATACATGCAACAGCTTTGACATATCTCAAGAAAATTATGCTGAGTTAGTAAAGCCAATCTGAACAGGTTACACTCTGTGTGGTTCCATTTCTGTAACATTCTTGAAATGACAATTACTGAGATTGAGAACAAATTAATGGTTGCTAGGGGATAGAGATTGGGGTGGGTGGAGGGAGAAGGTGGGTGTACCTATAAAAGGGCAGCACAAGGAATACCTGATGAAGGAACTGTTTTGTACCTCAGCTCTAGTGCTAGATACGTTAATCTACACGTACACAGAGTGCATGTAAAACTCATGAAGTCTATAAGTTGTGAATTGTATCAATGTCAATTTCTTTGTTGTGATATTGTGCTATATATACACAAGGTTGGGGGACCCTGGGGGAAGGGTTCATGGAATCTCTGTATCATTTCTTGCTCAACTGCATGTAATTCTATAATTACTCCAAATTTAAAAGTTTAACTTAAAAAATTCTCTTGGGTAGGCAGGGCACTATGGCTCATGCCTATAATCCCAGCACTTTGGGAAGCCAAGGCAGGTGGATCACTTGAGATTGGGAGTTTGAGACCAGCCTGACCAACATAGAGAAATCCTGTCTCTACTAAAAATACAAAATTAGCCAGATGTGGTAGCACATGCCTATAATCCCAGCTATTTGGGAAGCTGAGGCAGGAGAATCGCTTGAACCTGGGAGGTGGAGGTTGTGGTGAGCTGAGATCACGCCATTGTACTCCAGCCTGGGCAACAAGAGTGAAACTCTGTCTCAAAAAAAAAAAAAAAAAATTCTCTTGGGAGGCTAAGGCAGGAGGATCACTTCAGGCCAAGAGTTTGAGAATGACCACCTTGGCAACATAGTAAGACCCTGTTTCTACCAAAAAAAAAAAAAAAATGCCACAAGTGGTAGTACATACCTGTAATCCCAGCCACTGGGGACGCTGAGGCAGTGGATTTCTTTTTTTCCTTTTTTTTTGAGATGGAGTTTTGCTCTTGTCTCGGCTGGAGTGCAGTGGTGCGATCTTCTCGGCTCACTGTAACCTCCACCTTCCAAGTACAAGTGATTCTCCTGCCTCAGCCTCCCAAGTAGCTGGGATTACAGGCATGCACCACCATTGCCCGGCTAATTTTGTAATTTTAGTAGAGATGGGATTTCACCATTTTGACCAGGCTGGTCTTGAACTCCTGACCTCAGGTGATCCACCCTGCCTCAGTCTCCCAAAGTGCTGGGATTGCAGGCGTGAGCCACTGCACCTGGATGAGGCAGTTGGATTTCTTGAGCCTAGGAGTTTGAGGTTACAGTGAGCTGTGTACCATGCTACCACACTCTAGCTTGGGAAATAGAGCGAGACCCCCCACCCCCCCCCCCTTTTTTTTTAAGAGATGGAGTCACGCTCTGTCGCCCAGGCTGGAGTGCAGTGGCGTGATCTCATTTCACTGCAACCTCCGCCTCTTGGGTTCAAGCAATTATCCTGCCTCAGCCTCCCGAGTAGCTGGGACTACAGGTGCACGCTGCCATGCCTGGCTAATTTCTTTTGCATTTTAGTAGAAACAGGATTTCACTGTGTTGCCCAGGCTGGTCTCGAACTCCTGAGCTTAGGCAATCTGCCTGCCTTGGCCTCCCAAAGTGCTAGGATTAGAGGCGTGAGCCACTGCTCCTGGCCTGACTCTGTGTCTTAAAAAACAAACAAAAACATAATAAAATTTCTCACAGTGATACCTTTTCTTATGACACATGAATTCCTTTATAATGTGCAGTGATACCACTTTATGGTGTACAGAGTCTCTAAACTTTATTGTTCAAAATAAATTGAATCCTAAAGTATGCTCCCTTTACTACTATTCCCTCTATGCTTCTTCCAAAAACAGCATATCTAACAGTAAAATTAAGAAGAAAAATGGTGGTATTGGTGGCATGGAAGAGAAAGAAGGAAAGCAGATCTAAGATTTATTGGACTAGTATAAGAAGAAATTTAGGTTGAGGAAGTATTTATATTTACATTTAAATAGTATATATATTTCACATTAAAGGGTATGGCTTCTGTTATTAATTGTAGTTTCTAAGAGCAAGATTCATTCATGTTTTTGTAAAGTAATTCGTTCTTTTTTTTGAGATGGAGTTTCACTTTTGTTGTCCTGGCTGGAGTGCAGTGGCGTGATCTTGGCTCACTGTAACCTCCGCCTTCCAGGTTCAAGCAGTTCTCCTGCCTCAGCCTCCCGAGTAGCTGGGATTACAGGCATGCATCACCATGTCTGGCTAATTTTGTATTTTTAGTAGAGACGGGGTTTCTCCATGTTCGTCAGGTTGGTCCCAACTTTGGGTGATCACCCGCCTCAACCTCCTAAAGTGCTGGGATTACAGGCACGAGCCATCGTGCTCGGCTGTAATTTGCTCTTTTTAGTTCCTGCATGTCATTCTGTTTTATCAGTATACTACAGTTTATTTCATCACTCATTTTCTATTGGTGGACATTTAGGTTATTTTTAATACTAAAAATATTGTTTTTTAGAGACCTGGTCTCACTCTGTTGCCCAGAATGGAGTATGGTGGCACAATCACAGCTCACTACAGCCTCAGCCTCCTCCTGGGCTCTAGTGATCCTCCCAATTCAGCCTTCCAAGTAGCTAGAACTACAGGAGCACACCACCAAACATAGCTTTTTTTTTTAAATTTTTTGTAGAGATGGGGTCTCACTATGATGCCCAGGCTGGTCTGGAACTCCTGGCTTCAAACATTTCTCCTGTCTTGGGCTCCCAAAGTGCTGGGATTTAAGCAAGAGCCACCATGCCTGGCTAATGTGAGTTTTTAATTATTTTTTTGATTAAAAAAGTTTTTTAAGACAGTGTCACTCTGTCACCCAGGCTGGAGTACAGTGGTGCAATCTCAGCTTGGTGCAATCCCAGCTCACTGCAACCTCCCAGGTTCAAGCAATCCTTGTGTCTCAGGCTCCTGAGTAGCTGGGATTATAGGCACGTGCCACCATACCCAGCTAATTTTTTTGTATTTTTAGTAGAGACAAGGTTTTACTATTTTGACCAAGCCAGTCTTGAACTCCTGACCTCAAGTGATCTGCCTGCCTTGGCCTCACAGAGTGCTGGGATTATAGGCGTGAGCCACTGCACCCAGTGTAGATTTCAGTTTTTTTAAGTTTTTAATTACTATATATAAAGCAGCTATAGACTGAAAAAAATTTGATAAAGGACTTAGATCTGGTCTATATAAAGAACTTTTAAAATTTAACAATATGAAAATAACCCAGTTAAGAAATGGTTAAAAGATTTAATATAACATCACTACCAAAGAAAGATATATACTGATAGCATAAAAACACATTGTTTTTTTTGGAGATGGAGTCTTACTCGGTCACCCAGGCTGGAGTACAAAGGCATGATCTTGGCTCACTGCAACCTTCGCCTCCTGTTTCAAATGATTCTCCTGCCTCAGCCTCCCAAGTAGCTGGGATTACAGGTGCCTGCCACCACACCCAACTAATTTTCGTATTTTTAGTAGAGACAGGATTTCACCATGTTAGGCAGGCTGGTCTTGAACTCATGATCTTGTGATCTGCCTGCCTTGGCCTCCCAAAGTGCTGGGATTACAGGTGTGAGCCGCCATGCCCGGCCCCAGATTTTCTTTTGTCATTGATTTGTACTTTCATTTCATTGATTTTGCATGATTTTAATCCTTTTAAATTTACTCTGGCTTGGTTTATGGGCTACTCTGTGGTCTATCTTCAATAATCTATATGCTTTTGACAAGAATATATATTCTACTGATGTTGAGCGGCATGTTCTAAAGATGTCTTTACCTTTATTTGTGTAGCATATTTTCACTGGGTATGCATTTTAAAATGTATTGTAGAAATCATGAGTTCACAGCATTACATCTAACTCTAGTCTATCCAACTAAAGTTCCTTCTTGTTCACTCCCATTCCATTTTTGTATATCCCTTGTTCCACAGTGAAAACTCTGACTCCTGACATCATCAGCATACTTCACTTGCTTAATCTAAAATTGCTTCAGTTAGATTAACTCATACCATAACAAACAAAGCTAAAAAGAGTTCAGGATTTGTTTGCCATTCTTCTACTTTCTTAAGTTACTCTGCCAAAGACTAAAAGCTTATAGTCAAATATTGTGTTTTTTAGTTACTTGGGTTAGTTCTTTCTTGCTTTTTTTTCTCTACAGTGTGGTTAGGGTATTTGTATTCAGTATAATTAGGATCATGTGTTTGCTTTCAGTTAAGTGTTTTTTCTTTTTCATTCTTATTGATTTAATTTTTAAAAAATTTAACATAATGTAACATTTCATAATACATCCTATGTTGTAGCATTATTATATATAATATATATAAGAGTAATATACATTTAAAAGTCAAAATTATGCAAAAGACATATCAGAAGTGTCACTCCCACCCGTATGCCTCCCAAAGTTGGTAGGTAATGAACTTTCCATTTCTTTTTTATTTTTCCTGCTTGGGATTCATTGGACCTCTTGATTTTGTGCTTGAATTTAATCAGTTTTATAAAATTTTCTGTCATTATATTTTCATATATTGTACCTGCCCCATTTCTCCTTTCCTTCTGAACTCTAATAAGCATGTGGTAGATTAGGAGCAGTGTCCTTTCTTGTCTTATCCTTTTGTATTTTCCATCCTTTTTTTTCCTCCATGTCACATTCTGGAAAGTTTTTCCCGACTTATAGTTCACTAATTCTCTTTTCCATTGGGTCTGATCTGTTGTGAAATCTATTAATCACATTCAAAAATTTTGATTTACATAATTTTTTTTTTGTTTCAGCATTTCATTTTGGAATGTTTTTTTCAAATCTACTATGTCACTTTTTGCAGTTTCCAGTTATATGTTAAACATTTAAATCTTAGTGAACTTTGGTGTAAGAGTCGTAAGAACTGACTTATAGTCCTATTTCCAAGCACCTCCTTTTTAAAGCTTTTTAAAAGAGAACTTTGTTGCCATATCTATTAGGAAATATTTCTGAATATGACTACCGTAGATCCAATAAGTGAGGAATAATATAGTCATTATGCCCAAATTTTAATATCTTATTTAAGCACGAATGCATACTTTAAAATGAATCTAATTCTAGATTCTGGCCTTTTCATTTGTGGCAGTATTGCTTTAGTCCAGGCCCTTGATATCACTGTCCTAGATTCTGGCAGTATCCCCCCGTAGGCCTCCCTGCCTTCAGCCTTGTCCTTCTCAAATTTTTTATTTTTTTATTTTTATTTTTATTTTTGCTGAGGACTTTGATTGTATTTTTTTTTCAAGAGATGGAATCTCATTCTGTTGCTAAGGGTGGAATGTAGTGACATGATCATAACCCATTGTGGTCACTTTGGGCTCAAGTAATCCTTACACTTAATCCTCCCAAGTAGCTGGGACTACAGGTGCATGCCACCATCCCTGGCTAATTAAAAAATTTTTTTGGCTGGGCACAGTGGCTCATGCCTGTAATCCCAGCACTTTGGGAGGCCAAGGTGGGTAGATTTCAAGGTGAAGAGATTGAGACCATCTTGGCCAACAAGGTGAAGCCCTATCACTACTAAAAATACAAAAATTAGCTGGGTACAGTGGTGTGCACCTATCTTCCTAGCTACTTGGGAGGCTGAAGCAAGAGGATTGCTTGAACCGGGGAGGTGGGGGGTGCAGTGAGCTGAGATCACGCCACTGCACTCCAGCCTGGAGACAGAGTGAGATTATGTCTCAAAATTTTTTTTTTTTTTTTTTTTTAATAGAGACAGGATCTTGTATGTTTCCCATGCTGGTCTCAAACTCTTGGCCTCAAATAGTCTTCCCAGTTCAGCCTCCTGAGTCACTGGGACTACAGATGTGAACCATAGCACCTGGCCACATTCATTTTTTAAATCATGTTGTAATCCTGCTTAGAACTTTTAGTGATACCACATTGAGCATGCAACAGGATAACCCCCGTAAGCCTCTCTAAGCCTGATCTTTTCCTTTCCACTTTTGTGTTGAGCAGTTGCCCTCCTTAGATTCTGTGTTCTGTCAACTCAACTGTTTTTTTGTTTTTTTTTTTTTTAATTTTTATTTGTTTATTGAGACTGTGTCTTGCTCTGTCACCCAGGCTGGAGTGAAGTGGGGTGATCATTGCTTATTGCAGCCGTGATGTCCCAGGCTCATTGCTTTGTTTTTATTCACGTATTATGATGTTTATGTCATTTTGCTTTATGTTCATGGTTCCTCTTCTGTTGGAGACCCCTTCTTTTCCTCTTAGCCTGCTGCTAATACATTTAACCTGGTGATTAAGATCTTGGTCCTAGGGTTAGCATTTTGGATTGTTCCATTTCTTTAGAATCACAGCATTTAATTTTTGTAAATTTTAATTTTGTCATCTTTGAAACTGGAATAACTTCTACCTCATTGAGTTATTGCAAAGATTAGATGAGGCAATAAATAAAAGAGCTTAGCACAGTGTCAGTCTTAGGAAACAATATCTTGGTTTTTTTTTTTTTTTTTTTTTTTTGGAGACAGAGGCTCCCCCTATCGCCAGGCTGGAGTGCAGTGGTGAGATCTCAGCTCTCTGCAACTGCTGACTCTCTGGTTCAAACAGTTCTCCTGCCTTAGCCTCCCGAGTATCTGGGATTACAGGCATGCACCACCATGCCGGACTAATTTTTGTATTTTTAGTAGAGATGGGGTTTCACCATGTTGGTGAGGATGGTCTCAATCTCCTGACCTCGTGATCCACTGCTTCAGCCTCCCAAAGTTCTGGGATTACAGGCGTGAGCCACTGCCCCCGGCCCCTATCTTTCAATAAGACTCAGCCAAAAGGGATATATATGTCCCTCTGTGTTGTGCATATCTCTGATACTACTATTAACATACTACTTTATAACTGCTTTTGAATAGACCTCACTAGACTTTGAGCTTCTTAAAATCAAGGACTGCCAAGTTTATCTTTGTATTACTGGTACCTGGCACAGAGACATTCAGTAAATATTTGTTGAATATATGTATGGAGTTAGAAAGAGCTAATCATCTTTAGACAATGCCTTACCTTTTGCACAGGAAGCTCCTGTAAGTGTGTACCCTTGGTTCAAGTGAGAATTTTTGTTTTCCTTTCTCTTTGCCAGTAGTGAAGTCTTAAAATAGTAATTACATTTATTTCCACCACACTGAGCTGTGATAACACAAGCTGAAAATCTAGGGAATTTATGGGAAGTTGGCACCCTTAAGGATTAGATCATTTTTCCATATTCAATTTGTAGTCTTGTATTTATGGAATTTGCTTTGAGGATAGTCAATGGAAATCCTTCATATTTGTGTAAAACTTGAGATTTAGATTTTAAAAAAAAGTATTTCCCAAGAGATATATTAATGAGGCAATGCCTGATAATCCAGTTGCTTTTCCTGTTCCCCTGTCCACAGTAATAGTTGGAGTGTTTACATATGACAGACAACATCCCTACTAGATGTTATCTTCCCTTTTATAGATTAAAAAGCTCAGGCATGGCTAGGTGTGGTGGCTCACGCCTGTAATCCCAGCACTTTGGGAGGCCAAGGTGGGTAGATCACGAGGTCAGGAGTTCAAGATCAGCCTGGCCAAGATGGTGAACACTTGTCTCTACTAAAAATACAAAAAAATTAGCCGGACATGGTGACAGGCCCCTGTAACCCCAATACTCGGGAGGCTGAGGCAGGGAATTGCTTGAGCCTGAGAGGCGGAGGTTGCACTAAGCCAAGATCGTGCCACTGCACTCCAGCCTGGGTGACAGAGCGAGACTTTGTTTAAAAAAAAAAAAAAAAAGCTCAGGCTTAGCTTATTCAAGTTTTCAAAGCTAGAAAGTGGAGGAGCTGGAATTTAAGCCTAGTTCTTCTAGTACCCATTCTCTTTCCATTACACCATAATGCTTTTCTAAATCAACTGAAATCAATTTTGTGTTTTTTTGTTTTTTATTTTTTTCTACCTTAAAGTCTTTTTTAATCCCTAAATTTTATTTTGAATTTATAGTATTTAGTAGTGCTTTTAATTACTTAGTAACGTTTAAACATTTTAATAACTAATAGAAACCTTTATGGTAAGGTATTTAGATAATATTTGAAAGGATAAAGCTTTTTAAAATTTTAAGCCTTAATTCAAGTAGTAGTTCTTTAAGGTATATGTATTTTATTTTTAATTTGAATCACCACTAGGAGGATTTATTTGCCATCTCAACGTTCTTAGACTTTAGCTGATTTATTTATTTCTTCCCCTGTTGCATAATCCCTATGCATTGTATTGGTCAGGAGGCAGGAATGTTAGAAAAATTTTTTTCAAAGCTCAGTTTCCTCTGAGATGTTTTTAGAATGCTCTGGATTTATCCCCCATATACCAGAGATCTGTAAATATATTTTCACATGAGCTGAAATTTTCAGGTGATTAAGTGAAGCTTTTGTGAACCACAGATGTTTTCTTTAAAAGCAGTTAATGAAATCAGAAAAAAAAAAACCACCTCACTATGGAAATACGTTAGGTTCCTCCTGTAGTATGATTGGCACATACTTCCTTCTCTTGTAATTCACATTGTTCATTTTCTGAGGGAGGAAATAACTAAACTAATAATTAAAACATAAAGTTATTTATCCTGTTATTTCTTACCCACAGAGTAAACTAAAAATGATTTTGACCCACCAGGGCTGCCCGATTCTGTGAAACTCACATTGTTTGCGTAATGTTGGAGGGCCTCATTAGGGGGTAAATTTGCTTTTTCTGTGTTTGCCAGTAACGATTCCTGTCTCTTATGGGAACTTGCCATTTGGACTGTCTCCTTCCTTAACTGGCCAACCTTACTTAAACAGTTCGGGCCATTAGTTATTTTTCCTAGTCTCGAAATTGTTCTTAAGTTTTCAAGTATTTAAAGCTGAGGATATTGGTCACTGCGATATTGCCTAGTTAGGGTTCGGCATTGTGCCCAAATTTGTTGGGCCTCTCAGGGCCTGAGTTCTCTGTGCTTTAACAAATGAGCCACAGTTCTCAAGAGATCAGTGAAGCTTGTTTGTTGATCCTGTAATTCTCATCCAGAGGAAGTAGATCTTTGAGAATGTCTAAGGAAGGGTAAGTGAGTTTATTATTCTTTCTCTTTCATTTTTCTTAATGAAGAGGTGTCATCTGAGTGAATTAAAAGATTAATAAGCAGTGCTACCAGTCCACGAATGGAGGTAGAGGTAGAGATTGAAAGAAATTCAGCCCAAATCTTACAGTGCTTCATGTGTAATCTACTGTAAAGTTGCTATTGTTGTTTTGAAAGACAGCATTGAGCATGGGTAATCTTAATAGGAATTTTGTAAGATATAAGTACTTTGTTTACTCTGTGGTAAATTCATTTGGTTTTTCTGCAAAATATATTTGTCAAGATTGGAAGCAAACAGTGGAGGTTTACTAAAGAATTAAGGGAAGCTTAAAAATTCAAAGGCGTTTTAAAATAAGTAGTACCTTTAGAAAATGGTGTGAAATATTTAGTGAAAAGCAGCTTATGATTTTGTTTGTTTCTGAGCGGTAGGCCAAAAATAATTTAGAGTAGAATTCCCTATTCTAATTTGCTTTGCAATATAAGATAGTTAAGTTTTTATTGTTTTTATATTAGTTTCTCTTATGTCTCAGAGTCTGAATTATTACTGATTTTCTTTTTGTGACCACTGTAATAAGTGATAACTTAATAACTGCATACTGTTGGTTATTTCATTTCTAGCCTTCAGGCATAACTAGACCTGATTAATTTTAAAGAGATGTTTCTTTTGATAAAATAGGACATAAATCTCTCAAAAAAATCTTTAAAAATACAGTAAAAGTTTAGTTTTTATTTTTCTGGAATCTATTAATTCTTTTTCTATTTTTTTTTCTTCTGTAAGAAAATTTGAAGTGGTTCCAGAATCTCACATTTAAAATCATTTTAATCTAATCATGTATTGATTATGAGCAAAATAAAATTGGCCCACTTTACTGCTATTTTTAAACTTCATTATTGAATAATGAGAACAACCAGGGGTATAAGTAATTCTGTATTATTTTTAGACCTTTTATGACATCACTAGAAATTAGGGTTTTTTTTAGGTGTGAAAATTATGAAAGGACTGCCTTTTTAGGTTGGTACATTTTCTTTCCTTCTATCACTGGCTAGTTGTTAAACCATTTTTATGATAAGGACTATCACAGATGCTGGTATATTTGTCAGTCTTGTACTCCAGGTTGTTTATAAAGCTATTATATTTTGTAGATTTAAAATGAATTGTATTTCTAGATGCAGTTAAAGTTCTTGGGAAGTTGTCAGTACTAATTTTTACCCTGTGGTAAAGTATATGTTAGACTTGGTGAGTTAGAGAAAGTTGGAGGGACCTATATTACCCCTCTAGGACACTATAAGGACAGAGATACTCTTAGATTTATCTCTAGGAGTCTCTGGGGCAATGTCTATAGTGTCTGAAAAATAAGTGCATTTGAAGCATGTGAAGTATACAAATGAAATCAATTAACTTTTAGTCTCTGTGCTATCTTTAGAAATAAATGGATACGTTTTGTGCTTTGGGATGAAAAGAATTTTTTTTTAATCTTTTTTTTCTAGCAAACTAATGCAGAAAAGAATTCTTACATTCACTGTTTTCCTGTAATACTGACATTTAGTACCATCTGTTATTTGATATCTGTGAAATATTTTCCTAATAGTAATAGCCAAAGATTGTTAATACAGTTAAATCACCAAAAATTATACTTGAGCTTTATGCAAACCTATGATAATTAAGACAGTGTGATATTAGCATTAAGATAGGGATATAGATCATGGAACCAAATGGGGAGTTTATAGACCCACAAATATATAATCAGTTGATTTTCAGCAAAGAAGTTAATTCAGTGGTGAAAGGTGTTTTTAACAGGCGTACTGGAACAACTGAATATGTAGGTAAAAAATGAACCTTAACCTTTACCTCAAACGATGCATTAAAATAACATAAAATGGATCATAGATCTAAATATAATCTTTGTGATCCCAAATGAGGTACAGATTTCTTAGATAAACAGAATAAAAATTATTAGACAAAATCGGTAAGTTGGGCTTCATCAAGATTTAAAAAACCAAATATCTGCTTCTTGAAAGACATCATTAAGAATATTTAAAGGCAGGCCGGGCGTGGTGGCTCACGCTTGTAATCCCAGCGCTTTGGGAGGCCGAGGCGGGTGGATCACGAGGTCAAGAGATCGAGACCATCCTGGTCACATGGTGAAACCCCGTCTCTACTAAAAAATACAAAAATTAGCTGGGCATGGTGGCGCACGCCTGTAGTCCCAGCTACTCGGGAGGCTGAGGCAGGAGAATTGCTTGAACCCAGGAGACGGAGGTTGCAGTGAGCCGAGATCGCGCCATTGCATTCCAGCCTGGGTGACAAGAGCGAAACTCCGTCTCAAAAAAAATAAAAGAATATTTAAAGGCAAGCCACAGACTGGGAGAAAATATTCTGAATATATTTATATCCAGTAAAGGACTTGGATCCAAAATATATGAAGAACTCTTGTAATTAAATGATAAGACAACCCAGTTTAAAAAGGGGCAAAAGATTTGAGTTGATGCTTTACAAAAGTGTATTTGAAAAGATATTATTGATCATTAGGGAAACACAGATTAAAACTACAATGAGATACTACTGCACACACACTAAAATGACTACAATTAAAAACACTGGCAGTGTGGAGCAATGGTAACACTTATGGGTTGCTAATGAGAGTGCAAAATAGAAAAGAGTTTTGGCAATGTCTTTTTAAGTTAAACATCTGCTTAACATATGACCTCATAATTCCACTTTTAGATATTTACCCAGGAGAAATTAAAAGATGCCCACATAAATTTGTATGTGACTGTTCGTAGCAGCAGTCGAAAGCTGGAAATAACCCAAATGCCCATTAACTGAATGGATAAACAAATTGTGGTATATCCATACAATGAAATAGGAATAAAAGAACTATTTTCCATATATGCACAACATGGATGAATCTCAGAAGTATTATACTAAGTAAAAGAAGTCAGGCACATGACAAAATAATGTTTGATTTCGTTTATATGAAAACCGTAGTGACAGAAAGTACAGATTAGTGGTAGCTCAAGGCCAGGGGCTGGGGAGGGTATTGTAAAAGGACATGAAGGGATTTTTTAGATTGAAGAATACTCTACATCTTGATTGCAGTAGTGCTGCATGAGTATATACAGTTATCACAACACACCAAAATTATCATTTGAAGTGGGTGAATGTTATTTTAAGTAAATGATACCTTGATAAAGTTGGTGGAGGAATGAGACTGGAGAAGCTCCTCAACCTGCTGATTTAAAATTTTCTAACTAAAGTGGTTGTTGATTATTCATTTTCAAAGGGATATCTTTGGGAAAATATGGGTGCTCCTAGGATGTGTAGTGCAGGGAAAAATATACTCTCCTTGCAGTGTCATGATTGAATTAGTCCTTTAGAGTTGTTAGAGTGCCCTTTCTTTTTTTATTACTAGAGTTGCTGGTTTTTTGTTTTTTTGTTTTTTTTTTTCTTTTTTAGGTAAAAGGCCAAAATGAAATTTATTACTTTTATTTTAAATTCTGGGTTTTGACCTTTCTTCCAATATAGGTACAGTACCCTTGTTAATTTGGCCTTACGCTAACATGGATAATTGTATTGTCTTTTCAATTTCTATCTCGCAGAGTTTAATCTTGAAATTTTGCTACATTTTATGAATGATCCTCTTATACACTGGTCTTTCAAAAATTGTAGAGAAAAAGTGAAAACCAATTTAGAGGCAAATAAGAAAAAAGGGATTCGAAAAACCTATACTTAATTAGATTGAGGTTTTAGAATAGTAAATATATTTTCAGAAGTACTGGTATTGTCCTGGTTTTTCCCATAACTTGTGTATTTTTCTGATTTGGCGGTCCGCTCTCTCCACCATCCTTCTCCCCTTATCACAATTTCTTCATTTGAGAATGAAGGTGAAGGGAATTTTAATGTCTTTTCCTTAAATATTTTTGATGAATCTCCTTAAAGTGTGCTTTAAAATCTTTGGTGGAAAGAGAGTCTACATTATCATTAGTACTCCTGTTATTTTGTCGTTTTTAAGGTAGACGTTCTTTTACTTTAAACATCCCTGCAGCTGGGCTTTGTCTAGCAATGTACCACCTAGAATTCAAGTTGAGTTCTTCCAGAGAGGATTTGCTTTCTTTTCTTTTGGCAACCTGGGGAAAATATCAGCCATCCTGGTAGCATCAATTCAGAGCACAACCTACAGCTACAAGACTGACTTATTCAAATTCTTAGGGGGAGATTTTTCCCCTCCCTGGACTCTGTGCAAAATAGGGAAGAGATGTACAGTTAAGGCTGAGATGTACAGATTTCTTTGTGGGGCCTTCTATGTTGCCAGATATATTTCTTCTATATCCTCGTATTATGAGTATAGCCCTTTTGATACCCTAGCTTTATGTGGAATCTCCTACTAGGCTCTCACTTGGCATGCCCCCTTCCCCACCAACCCTTTTTTTTTTTTTTTTGAGACAGAGTCTTGCTGTGTCTCCAGGCTGCAATGCAGTGGCAAGATCTCAGAAATCCGCCTCACGGGTTCAGGTGATTCTCCCGCCTCAGCTTCCCGAGGCATGTGCTACCATGCCCAGCTAATTTTTGTATTTTTAGTAGAGATGGGGTTTCACCATGTTGGCCAGGGTGGTCTCAATCGTTTGACCTCGTGATCCCAAAGTGCTATGATTACAGGCATGAGCCACCACGCCTGGCCACTTTTCCTACTAATATATAATATGGGTACGTTTTACAATTGATGGCATTTTAAATATTAATCATCTTAAATTTTGTTCTATGTATTTCTCCATACTGACTTTTCTTTGGAACTTTTGCATATTGAGTACATGAGTGAATAAAATGAGTATTATAATTAATTCATGTTTTATTTTATAAGTCGTAACGCATTTGTTCAGATTTTTAGTGTCTGTGCTGCTGCTGAAGCGAAGCATTGTTCAGATTTTTAATGCACAGGCTGCTGTTCTCTTGACACAATCTGATAAACAAAATGTATCCCTCTTGATGTTTCTCAGAGAAGATGTTAAAACAAATTAGTAAGAAGTTATTGGTTAGAATTTATGAAAGTTAATATTACTAGATGTCTGTTGTTTTTAGAATCTAACCCGAAATTTCTTTTTGTGTCTGTATGTCCATGATATTTGAACTTTGAATTTTTAAGAATCCATTTCATAAAGTTCTTACCTATAATATATTTTATATCATTAAACTTACTTTTTATGAAGAATGGAGACATAATGGAAGATGAGGTCTTCCTATTACTCTTTTGTAATAACAGCTTTATTGAGATGCAATTCACATACCATTCAATTCACCTTTTTTAAGCATACAATTCGGTGGTTTTAGTGTATTCGCAGAGTTGTGCAACAAATACCACTATCTAATTTTAGAACATTTCATTACCCCCACAAGAAACCCTGTACCCATTAGCAGAAACTCCTTGATTCCGTCCTCCCCACAGCCTCTGGCAACCACGAACTCCTATTAAATTTTTAGTTTAAGCTTAATTTTTAGTTCAGTTAAATATTGTGTCTGCTATTACAACGCCCTGTGTTAGGTATTGGGAAGATTATAAATCCTGGTCTCAAAGTTTATAATCAAGTAAAGAATAAGAGAACTACCATATTTTATGTATATGACAATATATAGTAGTGTCAAAATAGGGAATTTTGAATATTTAAACCTCTCACTTGGGTCACAACTTTATAGAATTTTAGTTGTTGATGCAAAAGTAATGAGACTCAGAGACATTACTGTCACATAGTACTGTGGCACAACCAGAATATTAATAGTTCCTTGACAAAATCACTTGAGATCCGGGATCTTGAATAATGAGAGGCAACTGAGTGGTCCTTTTAAGTATAGGGAAAACAATATAAACAAAGCCTTAGGGCATATTTAGGAAATAGCAAGTAGCTGGCTTTGATTATTAGAGCTAAAGGTGCATGATGTGGCACAACATGAAATCAAACTGATTTTGACAAAATGGTGAAAGGTTTTGAACTTGAAGATCCAAGAATTTCAATTTATTAATTGGGTAAGTAGTGAACGATGACTAAAAGTTCTTAAGAGAGTGATGTGATTGGATCTAGGCTTTAGGACAGTGCTTCTCAAATGATCTGTGAGGGGAGGACCAGTGTATAAACAACTTTTTTCCAGTCCGTTTCAAATGGACATGTTTAGAAAATAAAAATGAATTACAAGAAAAATGACGACACAAAATGTAAGCCTACCTTTTTATTACTACATTCAACAAACAAAATTTCTCTGTCAAATTACTATAAAAGTTTCTTAAGATGTAAAATTACTGTATGTGTCATATCATGAGTTAGTAACAAATGTTCATAAGCTAGCCTTGGTCTGTGGACCACACTTTGAGTAGCACTACTTCAAAGCAATTAATTTGGCATTAGTGTGAGGACAGAGCAATTGGGAGATGATTGCTGGACTAATGAGGACCTGGACATGTTGTTAGCATTGTGAATTGAATGGAAGATTGGATTCCAGAGACATTTGGTAATTTAAATGAAGGCATATGAGATGATTAGATGTGGATTTGAAGAAGAAGAAAGAATCAAAAGATAACTAGATTTTAAGCTTGAATGGGAAAATGGGAGTGCCAGTAGCAGAAGTAGGAACTAGTTTGGAGATTGGATTTTCAATAAAAAATAAACATTGTAGCATTTTCTATGAAGTAAAAATATACATATATCCAGACACATACTTTTTAGTTTATAACTTCAATTTGTCATCTCAAAAAGCACTTGTAACTTTTTCTTTTCTTGATTGTAGTAAATTTTGAATGTGTAATTATGCAAACCCATAAGGAAAACAGATGCCCAAGAAGATTTTATACTTGAATCCTTAGTCTCATTTGTTGTTGCAGTAACTGTCGTTGGGCACTTGGCCAGGAAATTGTGACTCCTAGGCAATGGGAGGAGTTACAGATAAAGTTCACCATTGCCAAAGAAATTCTATTCCAAATGGATTTGTGTGGAGCAACAGTGATATCCAATGACATGTTAAATTAGACACAGAGGTGTTTTCTCCAGCACTGTCTCGGAAGATACATGATTTTGAAAGGCCTGATACAGACTAAGCTTCTTGAAGTTAAGTCACAAAAAAACTATACTAGGGACTTTACAAAGAATTTTGTTATGTGACTTCAAGAACTAGTTGACTCAGATAGTTTCACACTTTTCAAAACAGCAACCAGTGACAGATGAGGTAATGCTGCTTTGAATTACAAGTTAAATCTCAAAGATTGTTATTTACAAAATTAAAATTTAATAAATTGCATGTTCATGTTACTTAAGTGTGAGAATATTAGATCCCTATTCCTAAAGCATATTATATTAATGGCTTTATTTCTTATGGTTAATATTTATATTTACTTGGATAGAGTTTATTTAAGTTACATGTCTTAACTGCTGTGGGATATGATAATCAAAGCTGTTAATGTTTGTCTTTATTATTGAAGCCTGTGCTTGGTTTTTTAGTGTTCCTGTCACCTAGAAATTGTTTTTGTTGTTAATGCTCAAATCTGCAACTTACAAAGGACTTAGTATGTTGGAATTGCTGGTTAATTGTGCTTTAAGACTGGATGCTTAGTTTAGTCATGCTTTCTGGGGTGGCAAGTTTGTGCTTTTTCAAAAGCAAACTTCGGGAAATTAATTTCGCAGATATGTTCAAGCTCTTGAACACGGGGTGGAGTATGTTCCACTTGTTAATAATTTAGAAATGTGACACCGTAAACTGGCATTGGCAAAGGTACAGTTAAGGTCCTGAGACCAATAGAAATTTTTGGATTCCTCAAGCAGATGAATCTTTTTGTTTTGAAATGTGCGATGGGGCAGTGGGCCAGCCTTGTAATTGATACAGTACCTTTTAGTTGATATAGTACCTAACACTTTGTTTTGCTGTAACCTCAGTGAAGAATAGTCATTAGTTTGAGGCCAAGAGATTAGTTTCTCTTGAAGACTATATCCTGGAGACATGGTGTTTCATGTTTAAGGCTGCCTCTATGCTGAAGTCAGTGCATACCTTAAGCATTTGGGTGTTTATTATCTTTGTAAACCATGGACCATATAGCCAAATAACTCTATTTGGCTTATTGCAGTTCTCTATAATACAGCTATTCTATTTTACCATTATAGCTTTGACTATGCACTTTAGATATGCATACAACAAATTAGATTTAATTCCATATTGCCCCTCCCCTCATGTTTTGTAGCCTAAATTAGGGAAAGAAAAAGAAAGATGAGACTATATGTAAGGCTTTTCATTTTTATAAACATAATAGAAATGAATTGGGGGAGACAGAAGTGATTGTAAGTTCAGGTATTGCTTTTGTAGCTAGAGTATTTATTTTGAATGAAAATGAAAAGATAAAGGACATTTGGTAGAACTTATTAGAAAAACATCTTATTTCCTAATATTAGACTCTTATAAACTCTGTCTTAGCTCTTTCTGCTCCCTAAAGAACAGCTTTTATGACGTATGTCAGAAAATGGTATTTGCTTTGTAGTAGACAATGAATGTGTTGATTGAACAGTTAACGTGACTAGGTTAAAGAGGAGAGAAGTGCAATTTGATGGCTATTTAGCAGTGATTATTTTGGCAAAACCAGATTTTTATATTCCTGAAATTGTTATTCCTAGAGTTTACATAGATAATAAAGGTACATTATAATCTTTATATCCTTAAAAATATACATATGTGATAGATTTTCGTGACAGTACAAGCTTCATTGCTTTTCTAACAAAGAAAGAAGCTGGTACTTGGCTGGGACTGTTGATAGTTTCTTTCCATCTTAAGCACTGATTGAGTGACATTAGCAGCAAAATCTCTTTTTTCCTGTGATGTTAGCTGTGCCTGAAGCCAGCTAGCATCTTTCTTCTATGAGAGTCAAAGCCATTTCTTTTATTATGTGATTCTATGTATTTCTCTCCTGGATTGTATCACAAGGGAAAAAAATCTTCCCCAATCCATTCCTGCATGAATTCCCATAGAATATTTTAGGCATGTCAGCTGTTAGGGCCTGATCAAGGATTTGATCCAGTTGGCTCCCTAGCCTGAATTAAGAATCTGTTTGAAAAGCCTTCAGTAGTAACATTTAGTTTCTAGAGTTACAACCATTGTTTTGTCTTTTATCCCTGTTGTACTTTCAAAAAGATTTACGTAACTGGGAAAATAAAGTAGATGCTTTTATCAGTAATAGCAGGGTGATACTTGATGAAATATTAGAAGGTGATATGTTTGGGGATTGGAGGTTGGAAGGTGTGTTTGTTTGTTTGAGTTAGGGTCTTGCTCTGTTGCCCAAGCTAGAGTGCAGCAGCACGATTTCAGTTCACTGCAGCCTTGACCTCCTGGGCTCAAGTGATCTTCCTGCCTCAGCCTCCTTAGTAGCTGAACTACAGGCATGTGCCACTACGCCTGGCTAATTTTTTATTTTTTGTAGAGATAAGGTCTCACCATATTGCCCAGGCTGGTCTTAGAATCCTGGGCTCAAGCAGTCCTCCCATTTTGGCCTCCCAAAGTGCTGGGATTACAGGCATGAGCCACCACTCCTGGTCCCAGACTCCTTTTAAAAAAAGACTCCAAGGCTGTCTCTACAAAGAAAAAAACATAAAAAGAAAAATAGCTGAGTGTGGTGGTGTGTACCTGTGGTCCCAGCTACTTGGGAGGCTAAGGCTGAGGTAGGAGGATAACGTGAGCCTGGGAGGTTGAGACGGCAAGTGAGCCACTGTCACACCACTGCACTCCAGCCTGGGCGATAGAGTAAGAACCTGTCTTAAGGCCGGGCGTGGTGGCTCAAGCCTGTAATCCCAGCACTTTGGGAGGCCGAGGCGGGTGGATCATGAGGTCAAGAGATCGAGACCATCCTGGTCAACATGGTGAAACCCCGTCTCTACTAAAAATACAAAAAATTAGCTGGGCATGGTGGTGCATGCCTGTAATCCCAGCTACTCAGGAGGCTGAGGCAGGAGAATTGCCTGAACCCAGGAGGCGGAGGTTGCGGTGAGCCGAGATGGCGCCATTGCACTCTAGCCTGGGTAACATGAGTGAAACTCTGTCTCAAAAAAAAGAAAGAAAGAAAGAAAGAAAGTCTTGAATAATATTTTTAAATTTTTAATTTATTTGTTACGTTTTTGGGGAACAAGGTCTCACTTTTCCACCTTGACTAGAATGCAGTGGTGTGATCTCGGCTCACTGCAGCCTTGATCTCACAGACTCAAGCAGTCCTCCTACCTCAGCCTCCCAAATAGCTGTGACCACAGGTGCACACCACTATGCCCGGCTGATCTTTGTATTTTCTGTAGAGTTGGGGGTCTCCCCATGTTACCCAGGCTGGTCTTGAACTCTTGAGCTCAAGCCATTTGCCTGCCTCGGCCTCCCAAAATGCTACAAGTGTGAGCCACTGTGCCTGGCCTTGAATAATTATTAATAGGGATTTTAATACTGATATTTAAATGAGAGGATCTAAAAGAGGCTGCGCACGATGGCTCACGCCTGTAATCCCAGCACTTTGGGAGGCCAAGGCAGGTGGATCACCAGGTCAGGAGTTCGAGACCAGCCTTGCCAAAATGGTGAAACCCCGACTCTACTAAAAATACAAAAATTAGCCGGGCGTGGTGGCAGGCGCCTATAATCCCAGCTACTCAGGAGGCTGAGGCAGGAGAATCACCTGAATCCATGAGGTGGAGGTTGCAGTGAGCTGAGATCGCTCCACTGCACTCCAGGTTGAGTGACAGAGTAAGACTTGGTCTCAGAAACAAAAGAAAAGAAAAAAAAAAAAAAAAAAAGGAAGATGATCTAAAAGAGAACCAAGGAAAAGCTTCATGACATTGGTCTTGCCAGTGATTTTTTTTGGATAGGACACCAAAAGCACTGGCAACAAAAGCAAAAACAAGTGGGATTATCTCAAACTAAAAAGCTTCTTCACAGCAAAGGAAACAATAAAAAGGCCAGGTGTGGTGGCTCACGCCTGTAATCCCAGCACTTCGGGATGCCGAGGCAGGTGAATCACAAGGTCGATTAAGACCATCCTGGCCAACATGGTGAAACCCCATCTCTACTAAAAATACAAAAATTAGCCGGGTGTGGCAACACATGCCTGTAGTCCCAGCTACCCAGGAGGCTGAGGCAGGAGAATTGCTTGAACCTGGGAGGCAGAGGCTGCAGTAAGCCGAGATTGCACTACTGCACTCCAACCTGGGCGACAGTGAGACTCCATTTCAGGAAAAAAAAAAAAAAAAGGCAGCCTATGGATTTGGAGAAACTGTTTGTGAACCATGTATCTGATAAAGGATTAATATCTAAAGTACATAAGGACCTCAAACAATAGCAAAAAAAGTAATAACCTAAAAATGGGCAAAGGTCCTGAGTAGATATTTCTCCAAAGCAGACATGCAAATGGCTAACAGGTATTTGAAAAGGTGCTTAACATCATTAATCATCAGGGAAGTACAAATCAAAACCACAATGAGATATTTCATACCTGTTAGAATGCCTTTTATCAAAAAGATAGGAAATAAATGTTGGCAAGGATGCAGTGAAAAGGGAATCCTTGTACACTATTGATGGCAATGTATGTTGATGCAGCCACTGTGGAAAGTGCTGTAGAGCTTCCTAAAGAAATTGAAAATAGACCTGCCATATGACCCAGCAATTCTGGTTATATGTCTACGTGAAATAAAATCACTACTTTGTAAAGATATCTGCACTCCCATGTTCATTGTAACATTATGTACAATAGCCAGGAGATGGAAAAAACAAAATATTTCTCTATGGGCTGAATGAATGGATAAAGAAATTGTGGTATATATACACACAGTGGAATATTCAGCCTTAAAAAAGGAGATTCTATCATTTGCAACACCATGGATGAACCTAGAAGACATTATGCTAAGTGAAAAAACCAGAGACACAAAAATACTGCATGATTTCACATGTGGAATCTAAAAAGCAATCAAAAAATGAAACCATACAAAGAGCAAAACAGTGATTGGAGGCCAGGCATGGTGGCTGATGCCTGTAATCCCAGGACTTTAAGAGGCTGTGGTAGGACGATTGCTTGAGAGCTGGAGTTCAAGACCAGCCTGAGCAATATAGGTGAGACTCTGTCTCTACCAAAAATAAAAAATTAGCCAGGCTTTGTGATGTGTGCCTATAGCTCCTGCTACTGGGGAGGCTGAGGTGAGAGGATCTCCTGAGTCTAGAAGGCTGAGGCTGCAGTGAGTTGTGATTGCACCACTGCACTCCAGCCTGGGTGACAGAGTGACTCTGCCTCAAAAAACTAAAACAAAACAATGTTGGGGAAGGATGGAAAGATGTAGATCAAAGGGTATGAAGTTGCAATTAGGTTGGATGAATAAGTCTAAGAGATCTAATGTATAGCATGAGGACTATATTTAATAATATTGTATTATATACTGGTAATTTGCCAAGACAGTAGATTTTAAGTACTTGTACCACAAAGAAAGAAAGGTAACTATATGGGATAATGGGTATGTTAATTTATTTGACTGTATTAATCATTTCACTGTGTATATGTGTATCAAGGTAAATATATCGGACAACATGTTGTATTATACATCTTAGTATATAATTTAAAAGTTTAAACAATTAGTTGGAAAAATGAGAAAATCTAGAAAATAGCCAAATAACTTTATTAAACTTGAGAATTTATTTTTCAGTATTAATTGAGATATTATTTTTTATTCTTTTCTATAGGGTGTTTGTGAATCGAAGCTTAGCCATGGAAAAGATAAAGTGTTTTGGTTTTGATATGGATTACACCCTTGCTGGTGAGTAGCAATTTCTGATTGCTTAAGAGCTGCTGCTTTGGGTATAACACAGTGGATTTGCAGTAGGCAGTTCAATAAACATTTGCTGACTTAATCATGTATTTGGCTGCCAGAAGCTTTCATTATCAGGCTGCTTCCACTAAGATTTGTGAATATTGAAATTATCAGATATCCTTGAGATATGGCTCATGAGTTTTTACACATAGAACAAGTAGTAAATTTTACTATTTTAGAGACCCTGGTAAGAAATTATATGGTAAAATCATACATTGATAGGTACATTTGGGCATTTTTGACTTTTACTCTTAACCATTCTTTAGGTATGAGATTTTGTATCTCTTACTCTGCCACAGATGAACTTTTATCAGTTAAACATTTTAATATGGTTTTTTTTTTTTTTTTTGAGACAGAGTTTCACTTTTGTCATCCAGGCTGGAGTGCAGTGGCACAATCTTGGCTCACTGCATCCTCCACCTCCTGGGTTCAAGAGATTCTCTTGTCTCAGCTGCTCGAGTAGCTGAGATTACAGGCATGTACCACCACCATACCTGGCTAATTATTGTATTTTTAGTAGAGACGGGTTTTACAATGTTGGCCAGGCTGGTCTCAAACTCCTGACCTCAGGTGATCCTCCCACCTCGGCCTCCCAAAGTGCTGGGACTACAAGCATGGGCCACCATGTCCAGCCAATATGCTGTTCTTAACACAGATGTGAAAGGTGTTTATTTTCCATTGGAATGATTGCACACATATATTATATGCACACATATAAAAAGCCTTATTATATATAAGGCTTTTTAAAAATGAGAGCCATGGTTGTAAAAAAGAATGAGTTCATGTCCTTGACAGGGATATGGATGAAGCTGGAAGCCATCATTCTCAGCAAACTAACACAGGAACAGAAAACCGAACACCACATGTTCTTACTCATAAGTGGGAGTTGAACAATGAGAACACATGAACATAGGGAGGGGAACATCACACATTGGGGCCTGTTGTGGGGTGGGGAGCAAAGGGAAAGAGATCATTAGGACAAATGCCTAATGCATGTGAGGCTTAAAACCTAGATGATGGGTTGATAGGTGCAGCAAACCACCTGGTACATGTATACCTATGTAACCTGCATGTTCTGCACATGTATCCCAGAACTTAAAAAAAACACAAACGAAAAACTCAGAGATGTACTAGGGTCGCTTTACGGCACCTAGGATATATGCAGGAATTTAGCCAGTCTTCCCGATGGTCAATTGCAATTATATGGAGGACTGGGCAAGAAGTCATTGAAACTGCATGACAAATATGGAAAAGATGAACTTTAACTTGTAGAATCTTTAGTTTTTGTAGATGTTTTCATCAGCATGTTTTGTCCTTATGAGGATGTGGGACATTGGGTACCACCTCATGGTCTCTTATTTATGTAAATTTTGTGTTTAAGTTTCCACATCCTTTTTTATTAAATAAATTATAAAGCTTTTAAAACCAAACAAACAAAAAACTAGAGCCATTAGCTTTATTCATTATCCCATAGCCCTTAAACACCAGCACTGTGCTGTTTTTTCCTTCCTCCTCTAAGATATATTTGAAAGAGTCAGTGTATTAATCAATAGTTATAACATCTTTTCAGAACTTAGTAAAATATTTTCAATCTGGTGAAAATATTTAAGAAGTAGTAGGGTTGAGAGGTCAAGTTGAGCACATGTGCTTGCACATATGTGCTTGTATAGTTTCACAAGCATGTGTGTGTGAACTAGAGCTAATGGCTCTAGTTTCACAGACAGAATCTTTCAGAAATTATCTCTAAAAAATTTTGTATTTACATAAAAACCTTAAAATGTATAAATAGACTTCTTTAGGAACTATTTATAAAACAGTATTAGGAAACCAGTTTCCATCTCAAAGTAGACAAATTGCAGTTTGACATTCAATTTAGGCTACAAATTAAATGAATAATATGTGTTCAAAAATGAAAATATGGGGGTATTTGCCACATAGATATGGGCATGATTTTTTTTTACCAAACAAGTACTACATTAAGAATACACAGTTCTTGATTTGAATTTTTTTCTTCTCTCCATACTCTTAGTCATTTATTTGTTTTTCTATTGCCTTATGTTTATTTTTGCAGCATTTAATGTTTTCCTAATTTGTCACAAGACACTTTTAGGAGCACTTGTTAGAAAGCAATGGAGAGCACTATACTTTCTTAATGTAGATCTTACTGTTCAAATGGGGAGAAAATCCTACAGTCTCTTCTTTTAAGAATTCTAGCTTTCGGCCAGGTGTGGTGGCTTAGGCCTGTAATCCCACCAGCACTTTGGTAGGCTGAGGTGGGCGGATCACGAGGTCAGGCAATCAAGACCATCCTGGCTAACACAGTGAAACCCTGTCTCTACTAAAGATATAAAAAATTAGCTGGGCCTGGTGGCACATGCCTGTAGTCCCAGCTACTTGGGAGACTGAGGCAGGAGAATCGCTTGAACCTGGGTGGCGGAGGTTGCAGTGAGCTGAGATTGTGCCACTGCGCTCCAGCCTGGGCGACATAGTGAGACTCCATCTCAAAAAAAAAGAAAAAAAAAAAATTCTACCTGTCTAGGGAAAGGAATGGTGAGATAATGTGGTTGCTGAAAGAGACTGTCTAAAGGAGAAACAGAAGTTAATGGGGTCAAAAAGTGATAAACCTTTTTTCCTTGGTTATTAAGACAATCTCATTACATTGAAATAGTTCAATTCAGTGAGTATTTATTGAGAATCTGTAATGTGCCTGGCACATTTTGTTACTGAAAACTGAGATAATACGTTTTCCCACAGAATTATGAAAAAATAAACTATTTTGTATATTGAAGAAGTCACTGAATCAGCCGGCTGCAGTGGCTCATGCTTGTCATCCCAGCACTTTGGGAGGCTGAGGCAGGCGGATTACTTGAGGTCAGGAGTTCGAGACCAGCTTGCCCAACAGGGTGAAACCCCATCTCTACCAAAAAATACAAAAATGAGTTGGGTGTGGTGGTGGTGTGTGCCTGTAGTCTCAGCTGCTCTGGGGTTGAGGTGGGAGAATTGCTTGAACCCGGGAGGCAGAGGTTGCAGTGAGCTGAGATCCTACCACTGCACTCCAGCCTGGGCAACAGAGTGAGTCTGTCTGTCTGTCTGTCTGTCTCTCTCTCTCTCTCTCTCTCTCTCTCTCTCTCTCTCACATACACACACACACACACACACACACACACACACACAAATTAACTGAATCTGTCTCTAAACTTTAATGTACCTTATGATTTCTTTTTCTTCTTCCTTTTGGTTTTGTTTTTTTGAGATGGAGTCTTGCTCTGTCACCAGGCTATAGTGCAGTGGCGTGATCTTGGCTTGCTGCAACCTCTGCCTTTTGGGTTCAAGTGATTCTCCTGCTTCAGCCTCCTAAGTAGCTGGGGCTACAGGTGAGAGCCACTACACCCAGCTAATTTTTGTATTTTTGGTAGAGACGGGGTTTCACCATGTTGGCCAGGATGGTCTCTATCTCTTGACCTCGTGATCCACCCACCTTGGCCTCCTAAGGTGCTGGGATTACAGGCCTGAGCCACCGCACCTGGCTGATTTCTTTTTACTCTTGTTTTTTGCAATGCCACTTCATATTTTAATGCTTTCTCCTAATCTGGACACAAATATACTTTGTGTATATTTAACAGTAACTGTTAACATTTATTAAGTACTTATTATATGCCAGGCCTTGTTCCAATTGCTTTACACAGATTATCTCATTTAATACTTGGATTCTGTCATTCACATCTGTTACTTAATATTTACAGAAACTGTATGAATCACTTACTGCTATCATCTCCATTTTACATATGACACTGAGACATTAAATACTTTGTCCAAGGACATTTAGTTACGATGCAGCTGAACCAAGATTCAAACCTAAGCATGCATGTATGTATAGGTATGTAATGTTTAAATTATCATTTTGGATAATGAAAGTTTATTGAGATTTTCATATAAATAGAAACAGTTTTTTAGTCTGCTTTCACACTGCTGATAAAGACATACTTGAGACTGGGAAATTTACAAGAGTTTTTTTTTTGTTTGTTTGCTTGAGACAGAGTCTTGCTCTGTCATCTCTGTCATCCAGGCTGGAGTGCAGTGGTGCAATCCTGGCTCACTGCAACCTGCACCTCCTGGGTTCAAGCAATTCTCCTGCCTCAGCCTCCAGAGTAGCTGGGATCACAGGCATCTGCCACCGTGCCCAGCTAATTTTTGCATTTTTAGAAGAGACAGTTTTTCTACGTTGGCCAGGCTGGTCTCAAACTGCTGACCTTGGATGATCTGCCCACCTCGGTTTCCCAAAGTGCTGGGATTACAAGTGTGTGCCACTGCACCCAACCAGAAAGAGGTTTAATGGATTTATAGCACCAAGTGGCCAAGGAGGCCCTACAATCATGGCAGAAGTTGAAAGGCATGTCTTACATGGCATGGCAGCAGCAGACAAGAGAGAGCTTGTGCAGGGAAATTCCCCTTTAAAAACCATCAACTCTCGTGAGACTTATTCACTATTACAAGAACAGCATGAGAAAGACCTACCCCCATGATTCAGCTACCTCCCACTGGGTCCTTCCCAAAACGTGTGAATTCAAGATGAGATTTTGGTGGGGACATAGCCAAACTGTATCATTCTGCCCCTGGCCCCTCCCAAATCTCTTGTCCTCACATTTCAAAACCAATCGTGCCTTCCCAGTAGTCTCCCAAAGTCTTATTTCAGCATTAACTCAGAAGTTCACAGTTCATTATCTCATCCGAGACAAGGCAAGTCCTTTCTGCCTATGAGCCTTTAAAATCAAAAGCAAGTTACTTACTTTCTAGATACAGTGGGGTTACAGGCATTGGGTAAATATAGCGATTTCAAGTGGGAGAAATTGGCCAAAACAGAGGGGCTACAGGCCCCATGCAAGTCTGAAATCCAGTGGGACAGCCAAATCTTACAGCTCCAAAATGATCTCTTTTGACCCTGTGTCTCACATCCAGGTCACACTGATACAGGAGGTGGGCTTCCATGGTCTTGGGCAGCTCTACCTCTGTGGCTTTGCAGGGTACAGCCTCCCTCCCAGCTGCTTTCATGGGTTGATGTTGAGTGTCTGCAGCTTTTCCAGGTGCACAGTACAAGTTGTCAGTGGATCTACCGTTCTGGGGTCTGGAGGAGAGTGACCCTCTGGAGGAGGTTTTCCATGAGAGCCCCGCCCCTGCAGCAAACTTCTGCCTGTAGATCCAGGTGTTTCCGTATGTCCTCTGAAATCTAGGTGGAGGTTCCCAAACCCCAATTCTTGACTTCTGTGCACTCACAGGCTCAACACCACATGGAAGGTGCCAAGGCTTGAGGCTTGCACCTCTGAAGCCACAACCCAAACTGTGTTGGCCCCTTTCAGCTATGGCTGGAGCAGCTGGGACTCAGGGGACCAAGTCCCTAGGCTGAACAGAGCAAGGGGACTCTGGGGTTGGCCCGTGAAACCGCTTATTCCTCCCAGGCCTCTGGTCCTGTTGTGGGAGGGGCTGCCATGAAGATCTCTGACATGCCCTGGAGACATTTTCCCCATTGTCTTGGTGATTAATATTAGGCTCCTCGTTACTTCTGCAGCCAGCTTGAATTTCTCCTCAGAAAATTGGTTTTTTCTTTTCTATTGCTTTGTCAGGCTGCAAATTTTCAGAATTTTTTTTTTTATTGCATTTTAGGATTTGGGGTACATGTGAAGAACATGCAAGATTGTTGCATAGGTACACACATGGCAGTGTGATGTGCTGCTTTCCTCCCCATCACCTATGTCTGGCATTTCTCCCCATGCTCGCTCTCCCCAACTCCCCACCCCTCGCTGTCCCTCCCTGTTTCCTCCCTACAGACCCCAGTGTGTGATGCTCCTCTCCCTGTGTCCATGTGTTCTCATCGTTCAACACCCACCTATGAGTGAGAACATGCGGTGTTTGATTTTCTGTTCTTGTGTCAGTTTGCTGAGAATGATGGTTTTCAGGTTCATCCATGTCCCTACAAAGGACACGAACTCATTGTTTTTGATGGCTGCATAGTATTCCATGGTGTGTATGTGCCACATTTTCCCTCTCCAGTCTATCATCGATGGGCATTTGGGTTGGTTCCAGGTCTTTGCTATTGTAAACAGTGCAGCAATGAACATTCGTGTGCATGTGTCCTTACAGTAGAATGATTTATAATCCTTTGGATATATACCCAGCAATGGGATTGCTGGGTCAAACGGAATTTCTATTTCTAGTCCTTGAGGAATTGCCACATTGTCTTTGACAATGGTTGAACTAATTTACACTCCCACCAACAGTGTAAAAGTGTTCCTATATCTCCACATCCTCTCCATCATCTGTTGTCTCCAGATTTTTTAATGATCGCCATTCTAACTGACGTGAGATGGTATTTCAATGTAGTTTTGATTTGCATTTCTCTAATGACCAGTGATGATGAGCATTTTTTCATATGTTTGTTGGCCTCATGTCTGTCTTCTTTTGAAAAGTGTCTGTTCATATCCTTCACCCACTTTTGAATGGGCTTGCTTGTTTTTTTCTCGTAAATCTGTTTTAGTTCTTTATAGATTCTGGATATCAACCCTTTGTCAGATGGGTAGATTACAAAAATTTTTTCCCATTCTGTTGGTTGCCGATTCACTTTCATGACTATTTCTTTTGCAGTGCAGAAGCTGTGGAGTTTGATTAGGTCCCATTTGTCTATTTTGGCTTATGTTACCAATACTTTTGGTGTTTTGGTCATGAAGTCCTTGCTTGCCTACGCCTATGTCCTGAATGGTTTTGCCTAGATTTTCTTCTAGGGTGTTTATGGTGTTAGGTCTTATGTTTAAGTCTTTAATCCATCTGGAGTTAATTTTAGTGTAAGGTGTCAGGAAGGGGTCCGGTTTCTGCTTTCTGCACATGGCTAGCCAGTTTTCCCAACACCATTTATTAAACAGGGAATCCATTCCCCATTACTTGTTTTTGTCAGGTTTGTCAAAGATCAGATGGTTGTAGATGTGTGGTGTTGCCTCCGAGGCCTCTGTTCTGTTCCATTGGTCTATATCTCTGTTTTGGTACCAGTACCCAGTACCATGTTGTTTTGATTACTGTAGCCTTGTAGTATAGTTTGAAGTCCGGTAGTGTGATGCCTCCTGCTTTGTTCTTTTTGCTTAGAATTGACTTGGCTGTGCGGGTTCTTTTTTGGTTTCGTATGAAGTTTAAGGTGGTTTTTTCCAGTTCTGTGAAGAAGGTCATTGGTTGCTTGATGGGGATAGCATTGAATTATAAATTACTTTGTGCAGTATGGCCATTTTCATGATATTGATTCTTCCTAACCATGAGCATGGACTGTTTCTCCATCTGTTTGTGTCCTGTTATTTTGTTTAGCAGTGGTTTGTAGTTCTCCTTGAAGAGGTCCTTTACGTTCCTTGTTAGTTGTATTCCTAGGTATTTTATTCTCTTTGTAACAATTGTAAATGGCAGTTCGTTCTCGATTTGGCTCTCTTTAAGTCTGTTATCGGTGTATAGGAATGCTTGTGATTTTTGCACATTGATTTTGTATCCTGAGACTTTGCTGAAGTTGCTTATCAGTTTCAGGAGATTTTGGGCTGAGACGATGGGGTCTTGTAAATATACAATCATGTGGTCTGCAAATAGAGACAATTTGACTTCCTCCTTTCCTATTTGAATACCCCTTAATTTCTTTTTCTTGCCTGAGTGCTCTGGCTAGAGCAATACTGTATTGAATAGGAGTGGTGAGAGAGGGCATCCTTGTCTAGTGCCAGATTTCAAAGGGAATGCTTCTAGTTTTTGCCCATTCAGTATGATATTGGCTGTTGGTTTGCTGTAAATAGCTTTTATTATTTTGAGATATGTTCCATCAATACCTAGTTTATTGACGGCTTTTAGCATAAAGGACTGTTGAATTTTGTCAAAGACCTTCTCTCATCAATTGAGATAATCGTGGTTTTTGTCTTTGGTTCTGTTTATGTGGTGAATTATGTTTATAGACTTGCGTATGTTGAACCAGCCTTGCATCCCCGGGATGAAGCCTACTTGATCACGGTAGATAAGCTTTTTGATGTGCTGTTGCAATTGGTTTGCCAGTATTTTATTGAAGATTTTTACATCTATGTTCATCATGGATATTGGCCTGAAGTTTTCTTTTCTTGCTGAGTCTCTGCCGGGTTTTGGTATCAGAATGATGTTGGTCTCATAAAATGATTTGGGAAGAATTCCCTCTTTTTGTATTGTTTGGAATAGTTTCAGAAGGAATAGTACCAGCTCTTCTTTGTATGTCTGGTAGAATTCGGCTGTGAACCCATCTGGACCTGGGCTTTTTTTGGGTGGTAGGCACTTAATTGCTGCCTCAACTTCAGCCCTTGTTATTCGTCTATTCAGGTTTTTGACTTCTTCCTGATTTAGGCTTGAGAGGATGCAAGTGTCCAGGAATTTATCCATTTTTTCCAGGTTTACTAGTTTATGTGCATAGAGTTGTTTGTAATAATCTCTGATGATGGTTTGAATTTCCGTGGAATCTGTGGTGATATCCCCTTTATCGTTTTTTATTGCATCTATTTGATTCTTCTCTTCTTTTTCATTAATCTGGCTAGTGGTCTGTCTATTTTGTTGATCTTTTCAAAAAACCAGCTCCTGGATTTATTGATTTTTTGAAGAGTTTTTTGTGTCTCTATCTCCTTCAGTTCTGCTCTGATCTTAGTTATTTCTTGTCTTCTGCTAGGTTTTGAGTTTTTTTGATCTTGCTCCTCTAGCTCTTTCAATTTTGATGATAGAGTGTCAATTTTAGATCTCTCCTTGCTTCTCGTGTGGGCATTTATTGCTATATATTTTCCTCTAGACACTGCTTTGAATGTGTCCCAGAGGTTCTGGTATGTTGTGTCTTCGTTCTCATTGGTTTCGAAGAACATCTTTATTTCTGCCTTCATTTCATTGTTTATCCAGTCAACATTCAAGAGCCAGTTCAGTTTCCATGAAGCTGTGTGGTTCCAGGTTAGTTTTTGAATTCTGAGTTCTAACTTGATTGCACTGTGGTCTGAGAGACTGTTTGTTATGATTTCCGTTCTTTTGCATTTGCTGAGGAGTGATTTACTTCCAATTATGTGGTCAATTTTAGAGTACGTGTGATGTGGTGCAGAGAAGAATGTATATTCTGTGGATTTGGGGTGGAGAGTTCTGTAAATGTTTATTAGGTTTGCTTGGTCCAGGTCTGAGTTCAAATCCTGGATATCCTTGTTAATTTTCTGTCTCGTTGATCTGTCTAATATTAACAATGGGGTGTTACAGTCTCCCACTATTATTGTGTGGGGGTCTAAGTCTCTTTGTAAGTCTTTAAGAAATTGCTTTATGTATCTGGGTGCTCCTGTACTGGGTGCGTATATATTTAGGATCATTAACTCTTCTTGTTGCATTGATCCTTTTACCATTATGTAATGTCCTTCTTTGTCTCTTTTGATCTTTGTTGGTTTAAAGTCTATTTTATCACAGATGAGAATTGCAACTCCTGCTTTTTTTTTTTGCTCTCCATTTGCTTGGTAAATCTTCCTCCATCCCTTTATTTTGAGCCTTTGTGTATCCTTGCATGTGAGATGGGTTTCCTGGATACAGCACACCAATGGGTTTTGGCTTTTTATCCAATTTGCCCGTCTGTGTCTTTTGATTGGGGCATTTAGCCCATTTACATTTAGGGTTAATATTGTTATATGTGAATTTGATCCTGCCATTTTGATGCTAGCTGGCTGTTTTGCCCATTAGTTGATGCGGTTTTTTCGTTGTGTTGATGCTCTTTACCATTTGGTATGTTTTTGGAGTGGCTGGTACTGGTTGTTCCTTTCTATGTTTAGTGCTTCTTTCAGGAGCTCTTGTAAAGCTGGCCTGGTGGTGATGAAATCTCTGAGTACTTGCTTGTTGACAAAGGATTTTATTTTTCCTTCCCTTATGAAGCTTAGTTTGGCTGGATATGAAATTCTGAGTTGAAAGTTCTTTTCTTTAAGGACGTTGAATATTGGCCCCCACTCTCTTCTGGCTTGTAGGGTTTCTGCTGAGAGATCTGCTGTGAGTCTGATGAGCTTCCCTTTGTGGGTAACCTGACCTTTCTCTCTGGCTGCCCTTAGCATTTTCTCCTTCATTTCAACCTTGGTGAATCTGACTATTATGTTCCTTGGGATTGCTCTTCTTGAGGAATATCTTTGTGGTGTTCTCTGTATTTCCTGGACTTGAATATTGGCCTGCCTTGCTAGGTTGGGGAAATTTTCCTGGATAATATCCTGGAGAGTATTTTCCAGCTTGGATTCATTCTCTTCGTCTCATTCAGGTACACCTATTGAATGTAGATTAGTTCTTTTCACATAGTCTCATGTTTCTTGGAGACTTTGTTCATTCCTTTTTACCCTTTTTTCTCTAACCTTGCCTTCTCGTTTTATTTCATTGAGTTGATCTTTGACCTCTGATATCCTTTCTTCTGCTTGGTCAATTCGGCTGTTCAAACTTGTGTATGCTTCACTAAGTTCTCGTGTTGTGTTTTTCAGCTCCATCAATTCACGTATATTCCTCTCTAAGTTGTTTATTCTCGTTAGCATTTCATCAAATCTTTTTTCAAGGTTCTTAGTTTCTTTGCATTGAATTAGAATATGTTTTTTTTAGCTCACAGAAGTTTTTTATTACTCACCTTCTGAAGCCTGTTTCTGTCAATTCATCACACTCATTCTCCATCCAGCCTTGTTCCCTTGTTGGTGAGGAGTTGTGATCCCTTGTAGGAGGAAAGGCATTCTGGTTCGGGTGTTTTCATCATTTTTGCACTGGTTTATTCCCATCTTTGTGGATTTATCCACTTGTTGTCTTTGCAGTTGTTGACTTTCAGATTGGGTCTCTAGGTGGACGTCCAGTTTGTTAATGATGAAGTTATTTCTTTCTGTTTCTTAGTTTTCCTTCTAACATTCAGCCCCCTATGCTGTAGGACTGCTGAGGTCCACTCCAGGCCCTGCTTGCCTTGGGATCGCCTGCAGCAGCTGCAGAACAGTAAGGGTTGCTGCCAGCTTCTTCTTCTGCTATCTTTGTCCCAGAAGAATACCCACCAGGTGTCAGTCTGAGCTCTCCTTTATGAGATGACTCTTTGGATATATGGGGGTCAGGGAGCTGCTTGAGGAGACAGTCTGTCCTTTATAGGAGCTCACGTGCTAAGCTGTGAGCTCCATTGTTCATTCAGAGCTGCTGGGCAGGTACATTTTAAGTCTGCCACAGCAGAACTCATAACCCCCTCCCTTTTTTTTTCCCCCCAGGTGCTCTGACCCGGGGAGTTAGGGCTTTACTTATGAGTTTCTGTCATGCTGCTGCCTTTTTTCAGGGCTGCCCTGCCCATCAAAGCGGCAGCCTATTCACTATCTGCCTATAGAAGCTTTGCTGAGCAGCTGTGGGCTCTGCCCAGCTGCCGTGTGAACTTTCCTACAGTCCTGTTTATAGGGGTATAGTTAGAAGTGCCTCAAAGTTCTTTTTTCTTTTTTTTTTTTTTTGAGACGGAGTTTCGCTCTTGTTACCCAGGCTGGAGTGCAATGGCGCGATCTCAGCTCACCGCAACCTCCGCCTCCTGGGTTCAGGCAATTCTCCTGCCTCAGCCTCCTGAGTAGCTGGGATTACAGGCATGCGCCACCATGCCCAGCTGATTTTTTGTATTTTTAGTAGAGACGGGGTTTCACCATGTTGACCAGGATGGTCTTGATCTCTTGACCTCGTGATCCACCCGCCTCGGCCTCACAAAGTGCTGGGATTACAGGCGTGAGCCACCGCGCCCGGCCTCTTTTTTCTTGTTTTCAAATGTGGGAAATAGGGAAATAGGATGGGGGTAGGATTTAATCTTGGTAAATTGAGCTGTTTTCATAAGGAAACTGTTTTTGGTCTTCCTGAAAATAGCCACAGAAGCCCTTCTTTTAATAAAACCATTAAATTTGTAAGCTTTTTAATGGTTCCTATTAATAGATAAGAAAATTTACTTTGGATAATCTTGACGTTTTGAGAATCCTGTTTTTTATGTTAAATGCTGGAGTTGATAGAATTATGGTAAATAATTATTTAAAACTTTGATGTCACTGATGAATGAGGAAGAGGATAACTAAAGCAAAAATACATATGGTGGACTGTAGGAATGTTAAGCTGTATATATAATAATTCTAAACTTGAAATTTTTCAAAAGTTACTTTTATAAACCTTTGGTAAAGGTATTAGTGGGGAGAGTTGGTTGTTCGGAATTTGTTGAGAGTAGTTTGTTAAAAGAGAAATTGATGGCCTTTCTTGTATTAAAATGTTTCTTATTTTGCTTACAGTTTTATAATCATTTATTCCTCCAGTGAAGTGTGTCACACAGTGTTCAGTAACTGTGTTCAATAATCCATTCTGATGGGAGCTTCATTAACTTCATCTCATCTAAATGCCAGCCTAATACCACAAACATTTTTCAGAGAAGATTCCCTTATCACTAATTATCCCTGTATATGACGCCAGCTATGTATTGGTTTATTTGCAAGATTTCTATGTAAGACTAACATTTGTATATAGAAAAGAAACAAAATATGCAAAAAAAAAAACTTGTTTATTGACAAAACTAATTTTGCCTGATTGTCTTGAGTCTAAATCACTATTAATCCTGAATCTATTGCCCATAGAATGCCAGTATTTATATTTAGCTCCTTATGTCTGTATTACTGTAGATTAACACTTTCTCTAATGAGATTATGTACATTAATTATGCTTTAACTACAAACATATTATTCAAGGCTAACCCCTAGAATAATACAGGAGTTAGAGGCACTGACTCCCATGCAATTGAAAACCCTTAACTCCCCTGAAATTTAAGTACTAATAGCTTCTTGTTGACCAAAGCCTTATTGATAACATAAAGTCAGTTGACACATATTTTGTATATTGTATGTATTATATACTATATTTTTACAAATAAGCTACAAAAATTGTTATTAAGAAAATCATAAGGATGAGAAAATACATTTACTATTTATTAAGTGGAAGTGGATTATCATAAAGGTCTTCATCCTCATTATCTTCATGTTGAGTAGGTTGAGGAGGAAGGAGAAGAGAAGGCATCGGTTTTGCTTTCTCAGGGGTAGCATAGGCAAAAGGGGTGGAGGATGTAGGAAAGGAGGCAGGAGAGGTAGGTACACTTTCATTGTAAAACATCTGAACAGCAGGGCATGGTGGCTCATGTCTGTAATCCCAGCATTTTGAGAGGCCGAGGCAGGAGGATTGCTTGAAGCCAGGAGTTTGACACCAGCCTGAGGAATCTAATGAGACCCTGTCTCTACAAAAACTTTTCAGAAATTAGCCAGACACGATGGTGTGTGTCTATAGTTCTAGCTACTTGGGAGACTGAGGTGAGAGGATCACTTGAGCCCAGGAGTTTGAGGTTTCAATGAGCTATGATCATGCCACTACACTCACACCTTGCTGGGCACATCAAGACCTTGTCTCTCAAAAAATAAAAAATAAATAAAAAATCCTCATGTAAGTGGTTCTGCGCACAAACCCGCATTGTTAAGTCAACTGTAGTTTGTCTACCAAGTACAGATGAGTTTGTATATGAAAGTCATGTTTAGACTCTAGATAATACCGGAACATATGTATTAACTTTACCACTGGCCAAGAGTGGACTACATTTTATATAAAAAGTACCTGTCAAGCCTATTTACAATTCCTCTTTCACCCCAAATTACTTTAGCAGCATTCTTTGCCCATGATATATATCAGGATCTGGTCCTTTGCATTTTGACTTCCTCTGCAGATATGTGTTTTTCTTTTCCCTTTTTTGAGGTCTCTTTCTCCCTTAATTAGACCCGTTGGATGCTGCTCTAGTTTCGTATTCTATTAAGTTGCCTTCATGTATGTACTTTGTATACCCCAGATTTTTCATTTGTGGTCCTTATCTGAGTACACAGTCTTTTTAGCCTTTTTATGGTTCTGTGACGCACACAGATGGGTCAGGCTAACCCCAGAACAAAACAAGCTGAAAAAGATCTTGAAAGCCAATCTAAGATTAGGTTTTTGGATTTGGGAGAGAGTAAGTAAGTTGTTTTTAATCAGACTATGCCCTTTCCACAAAATGTAGGACTAATCTATACTAGTTCTGAATTCTGTTTCTTTGGTTTTATTTGCATAGATGACTGCTAAAATGTTATTTTGCTAAATTTGTTGTTACCAACAGTGGACAATAGAGTGAAAATAGAAAACATAATTGGTATTTTCAGGCTGTTCACTGCTTGTTTTTTATTTTCAAATGGCAAATAGCACAAACAGACTAGTGGTTTCCGTTAGTATTGTTACTTAGTTTTATAATATTAGACCCAGAAATATTAGTATTGTTACTTAGTTTTATAATATTTAACCCAGAAATCTAGTTTGGAGGTTTCAAATTAGAAATTCTTTTCCGAGTAAATGAGTGACAGAAAGTCCTTAACAGTAACTCCTCATGGTTACAGATCAGCATCTGACAGACTGCTAATCTGCAAAATGTGTTTCTTCAAGAAGCAGATGCTAGCCAGCAGTTGTTAAGTGAGAGTAATCTGAGTGTAAGAAGTGATTTTTTTTTTTCCTTTCAATCATCTTTCCACACCACCACAGTGGTGCACATGAATATCCTGGCTGATGCCCTCAAGAGCATCAGCAATGCTGAAAAGAGAGGCAAACACCAGGTTCTTATTAGGCTGTGCTCCAAAGTCATTATCTATTTTTTTACTGTGATGGTGAAGCATGGTTACACTGGTGAATTTGAAATCATTGATGATCGCTGTGCTGGGAAAGTTGTTGTGAACCTCACAGGCAGACTAAACAAATGTGGAGAGATCAGCCCCAGATTTGATGTGCAACACAGAGATCTAGAAAAATGGCAGAATAATCTGCTTCCATGCCACCATTTTGGTTTCATTGTACTTAGGATCTCAGCTGACATCACAGACCATGAAGAAGCAAGATGAAAACACACAATGGGAAAAACCCTGGGATTCATTTTCTAGAGATGTAATACATAATTACAAATAAAATGCCTCATGGAAAAAAAAATGATTTTTTAAAGAAGGCAGAATAATCCCCTTTCTGTGAAATTCTATTAAATATTTATATTAATTATATTAAATACAGTTATTTTAAATTTAATTATATTGTTAAATTATGTATTACATATAAATCTCATAATTCCAACTTTAGGCCTACTCTTATTTTTATCCTTACTGTAGAGGTTATGTGGTTGGAGGAAAAAACCTCAGAGTGTGATAGTCCTGGGTTGGATCCCAGCTCTGCCTTGTACTAGCTTTTGACCACCAGCATGTTACTTAACCTATGTCCCAGTTTCTTCATTTAACTTTTTAAAAGGTGGGGGGTATGGTAGGGATAAACTTTCGGTGTAAGGTTTAAATGAAATGGAGTACATAGAATGACTAGTGCAGTGAAAGTAGTTCTCTTTGTCTGACTGGTGATACAAAGGTATTAATAAAATGAACTTGAGCTGAAAGGGAAAAATATCTGAGGAATAAGGAGAAAAATACCAATATTGACCTTATTTACACTTCTATATATTATGGAAAGACCTGGCATGCTTGGTAGATGGCAGTAGAATGTTTAATGCTCTTTTGTGTGTGTTTAAGTATTGCAAATGATCAGGAACTTAATAGAAGTTAAAGTTCTTTTCTGAGCAGCTCTTAATGACGAGGTATTTTGGCAACAGAGCATGTTTCCAATATGCTGAAGGAAAGATTTTGGACAACATGTCTTTCTTTAAATTAAAAAAATATTTCTTTATGGCAGTTGTCATTAATATGCTTCTAATAAGTGCAAAGAGAGTTACTTGCCTTTTTGGAACAATAAGAATTCTTAGGTAGAAAGAAGTAGTTAACTTTTGCAGTTGCATGAAAGACTAAATGTGGTAAATCCCATGGAGTTAACACAAAAATTATACATTAGAATTATTAAATTTCCAGAAGTCTGAACCCCAAGGAAGATGAGAGCAGCATATTGGTAGGGAGTGGGGAATGAGTTATTAATATTGATTTAAGCCCTTCACAAATACAGAGTGACTCTTCCTTTAGGACTATGAAAATGTAGTATTTCTAACTTGGCTCGTTTGGGAAATCATCTTGATTTTTTTCCCCCGCCCCAAGGTGGAGTCTTCCTCAGTTTCCCAGGCTGGTGAGCAGTACCATGATTTCGGCTCACTGCCACTTCCGCCCCGTAGGTTCAAGCAATTCTCCTGCCTCAGCCTCCCCGAGTAGCTGGGATTACAGGCACGTGCCACCATGCCCAGCTAATTTTAATATTCTTAGTAGAGATGGGGTTTTACCATGTTGACCAGGCTGGTCTGGAACTCTTAACCTTGTGATCTGCCCACCTCAGCCTCCCAAAGTGCTGGGATTACAGGCCTGAGCCACCTTGCCTGCCCTGATTTTTTTTT
>NW_022436953.1:6690165-6704400 GCF_009761245.1 Sapajus apella | reverse complement strand
CCCAGGCTGGAGTGCAATGGCGCGATCTCGGCTCACCGCAACCTCCGCCTCCTGGGTTCAGGCAATTCTCCTGCCTCAGCCTCCTGAGTAGCTGGGATTACAGGCACGCGCCACCATGCCCAGCTAATTTTTGTATTTTTAGTAGAGACGGGGTTTCACCATGTTGACCAGGATGGTCTCGATCTCTTGACCTCGTGATCCACCCGCCTCGGCCTCCCAAAGTGCTGGGATTACAGGCTTGAGCCACTGCGCCCGGCCCCATTCCAGTTTTTTTCCAGCTCTAGCACTTTAGGTTCTGAGCCATTTCAGTAAATCTAGCAATAAGCTCCTTGTTTCTGTTATCATTACAGAATCAGTAAATACCATGGCTAGTGTTCACTCCTTTGCATTTCTCTGAGAAATTTTCAGGAGGATAAGAATGAACATTTATTAAGCATTTACTAGAAAATCTGCTTTTTGTACAATGTACCTTTTAGTCCTCACCACAGCCCACTGAGGTAGGAATTACTGGCAACATTGTATAAAAATAAGGCCAGACATGGTTGCTTACAGGGGTAATCCCAGTGCTTTGGGAGGCTGGCGGGAGGATCCCTTGAGCCCAGGAGTTGGTGATCCATCTGTGCACCCTAGTAAGACCTCATCTCAACAAAAAAATAAAGATTAGCAGGGTGTGGTGCAGCAAACCACCATGGCACAGGTTTACCTATGTAACAAATTTGCACATCCTACACATGTACCCTGGAACTTAGGAAAAAAAAAGATTAGCAGTGTGTGGTAGTGCATGCCTCTAGTCCCAGCTACTCAGGAAGCAGAGGGAGGAGGATGGTGTTAGCCAAGGAGTTTGAGGTTTCGGTGAGCTGTGATTACACCTCTAGCCTGGGCTATAGAGCAAGACCCTGTCTCAAACTTGCAAAAAGTCAAAAAATAAAGAAGAAAGTCTGCTAAGCCAACATATAAAATGAATATATAATGTAGGGGAAAAGAAATATCTTTCTGTCCCATCTTAAGTTCATGGTTGTGGTCCCTATAACAAAAGACAGATTAGTAAGAGAAAAGCATACAAAATTATTTAATGTAAGTTTTATGGGACACAGGAACCTTCATAAGGAAATGAAGACCTAAACAAATGAGTAAATCTGTGTATTTTCTATGACAGGATTGAAAAAGAAGTGGATAGTTGTAGAGAAGTATGATTGGACAAAAAGGGGTATGATCTAATGGTAATAAACTGGAAGGAACTTAGTAAGCTGTGTTCATTCAGATTCTTTGCTGTGTCTCTGGATCTTCAGAGGTAAGGATGTTTCTTTCCTCCTGGTATAAGGAGGACAACTCTCAAATGAGAGTCATATGAGCTGCTTTAGGGAAAGGCGAGAAAGACTCTTCCTCGATTTTATGACTTGCTTCAGGGAAGAAGTGGGGAAGTGAGAGTGAGTTCCCTGCTTCGGCTGTTTTCTCAAATGCCAACGTACCGTATCTTGGGTCCAAATGTTCTAAACCCTGCCAATAATTAGCAATTGATCTGTTAAAACTCATAGCTGGAATTTAAACCCAGGTCAGTTTCCATTTCTCATGCTGCTCCCAGCTTTCAGAAGAACAGAAATTATCCAGAAACCTCTAGGTGAGATATCAATAAGAGACAAAAGCCCGTAAACAAAAAAGAGCATCCTTCATTTTTCCCCCCAAACAAAAACCCTGCCTAGGGCAAAACTGCATCTATCTTTTGCAGTTGAATTGTAATCTTCATCTTTAGAATACAGGTAGTTCAACATAGTTTTTCTTTTGGTTAATTTTTAGAAAAAATCTTAAAGCTTCATTAAGAGTCAGGATTACCTATTATATAAAGTACTCTATTAAAATGTTAGAATTTTTTTTTTTTTTTTTTTTTGAGACAGTCTTCCTCTGTCACCGAGGCTGGAGTGCAGTGGTGTAATCTTGGCCACTACAACCTCCACCTCCCAGGTTCAAGCGATTCTCGTACCTCAGTCTCCCAAGTAGCTGGGATGATGGGCACCTGCCACCATGCCTGGCTAATTTTTGTATTTTTAGTCGAGATGGGGTTAGTCAGGCTGGTCTTGAACTCCTGACCTCACATGATCTGCCCACCTTGGCCTCCCAAAGTGCTGGGATTACAGGCACAAGCCACTGCGCCCGGCCAAGAATTCTGAAATGAAATAGTGCATTTTTTTTGGTGAAAAAATCTCCGGGCGGGGGGGGGAGGGGATGTTGGAAATATATTTTAGGTCCCTCTCTTGAATTTTTCTGGCCTCCTGTCTTTTCTAGGCCATATCATTGGCCTCTGAGGATGAAATAAGTTGTCTGAAACCTAAGCACTTTGCATTAACAAACCTAAAGTGAGGGGAAAGGTGACTGAATAAAGCTGTTAAGAGTACCAGGAAAGAAATTAAGAGAAACTAGCTTGCGATGTCAGTAGATCAGAGCATTATCTTGCTACTAGCAGAGGCATCTCAGGACCTTTGATCCCTGTCCTCTCGGACATAGTAGATGCACTCTGATCTTGCTTTATTGTTATTGGAATGGACTGAACTCACTTGACATTTAAGTGAACATTTTTTAGATGGTGTGTTTACTTGGTCTAGAGTCCAGGGCACGCATCATGTTTCTATCAGCAATTGTATATCCTCACCAAACTTACTGGCATTGGAGGTGCTTAAAGGGGTGACAACAACAATTTAAAGTAAGAAGTATTATGCAGTATTGGTGTATTGTCACTACAGACATAGCAGACTAGTCCAGCATTTAAGAAAAATTATGGTAAAATAGTAAAACATAAAATTACCATTTTAAACCATTTTTAAGTGTACAATTCAGTGGCATTAAGCACATTCACAATGTTGCGTAATGCCCACCACTATCCATTTCCAGAACTTTTTCATCATCCCAAACAGAAACTCCATACCCATTAAGCAATAACTCCCCATTCCCTCGGCCCCTCAGTCACTAGTAACTGCTAATCTATTTTCTGTCTCTATGAATTTGCCTTTTCTAGATATTTCATTAAAGTGAAATTATACAATATTGGTTTTGTGTCTGGCTTCTTTTAGCATATTATTTTTCAAGTCTGTCCATGTTATAGCATGTATTCCTTTTTGAGACTGAATAATATTCTGTTGTAGGTATATACCACATTTTGTGTATCTGTTCATCTGCTGAGGGACATAGGGATTGTTTCCACCTTTTGGCTACTGTGACTAGGCTGCTGTGAACATTGGTATTTAAGTATCTGTTTGAGTTCCTCCTTTCTGCCTTCAATTATTTTGGGTATATACCTAGGAACGGAATTGCTGGATCATAATGTAAATCTATGTTTAGCTTTTTGAAGAACTGCCAAACTGTTTTCCACAGTGGCTGTAACATCTTACATCTCTACCAGCAATACATGAATGAGAATTTCAGTTTCTTAACATCTTGCAATACTTACTTGCAGGTTTGTTGTTGTTGTTTGATAATACTCATCCTACAGGGTATGAAGTGGTATCTTATTTATTTATTTTTTGAGACGGAGTCTTGCTTTGTTGCCAGGCTGGAGTGCAGTGGCACAAATCTTGGCTCACTGCAACCTCTGTCTCCCAGGTTAAAGTAGTTCTCCTGCTTCAACCTCCTGAGTAGCTGGGACTACAGGGGCGTGCCACCATGCCTGGCTAATTTTTATATTTTTAGTAGAGACTGTTGGCCAGGATAGTCTTGATCTCTTGACCTCATGATCCACCCACCTCGACCTCCCAAAGTGCTGGGATTACAGGTGTGAGCTACGGTGCCTGGCTGTGAAGTGGTATCTGTTATGGTTTTGATTTAATGATTCTCTAAAGGCTGGTAATGTTAAGCATCATTTCATGTGCTTATTTAGTCATTTATATAACTTCTTTGGAGAAATGTCAGTTTTTAAAAATTAGGGTTTTGTTTGTTTGTTTGTTTTGAGATGGAGTCTTGCTCTGTTGCCTAGGCTGGAGTGCAGTGGCGTGATCTCCACTCACTGAGTGATCTCGGTTCAAGTGATTCTTCTGCCTCAGCCTCCCAAGTAAATGGGACAACAGGTGCGTGCCACCACGCCTGGCTAATTTTTTGTATTTTTTAGTAGAGACGGGTTATACTGTGTTTAGCCAGAGTGGTCTTGATCTCTTGATCTCGTGATCCATCTGCCTTGACGTCCCCAAGTGCTGGGATTACAGGCGTGAGCCACTATGCCCAGCCCTAAAATTAGGTTTTTAAAATCACTGTGGAGTTGTATATTCTGCATATTAACCTTTATATATTCTGGATATTAATCCTTCACCAGACACATGATTTGCAAATATTGGTTCTCATTCTGTGAGTTTTCTTTTCCCTCTCTTGATCATGCCTTTTGAGGCACAAAAGTTTTTAATTTTGAAGTCCAGTCTATCTGTTTTTTTCTTTTATTGCCAGTGGTTTTGCTGTCATAGCTGTGAAATCATTGCCAAATCCAATATAAGGAACTCTTTGATAAATAATTTAGGTCTTTGATACATTTTGAATTAACTTCTTTTTTTTTTTTTTTGAGACAGGCTCTCACCCTGTCACCTAGGCTGGAGTGCAGTGGTGTGATTTCAGCTCACTGCAACCTCTACCTCCCAGGCTCAAGTGATCTTCCCATCTCAGCCTCCCAAGTATCTGGTTGCGCCATCATGCCTGGCTGATTTTTTATTTTTTGTAGAAATGGAGTTTCACCATATTGCCCAGGCTGGTCTCTAACTCCTGGACTCAGGCAGTCCATCAGCCGTAGCCTCCCAAAGTGCTGAGATTATAGGCATGAGCACCCGCATCTGGCCATGCCTTTTTTCTGTTTAATGAAACCAGTGACAATGTAAAGGTCAGTGTTTGCTTTAGCAAGATGAAACTCTTTGTAATAGCGATGAATTAATATGGATATTAGCTCAGTTGAACTTACTATGGATAGTGTAGAAACTGGTTGCATCTATTTGAAGTTCTTACTGTGATGAGAAGTCTCGGAAAGGAATATATTTGTTGAAAAGTCTTTGGTACAAACCAAGAAAGATAATCTTTATCAAAAAAAAACAAACAAATTCTCATTGTCCTAGGTCATGAAATAATATTTAGGGCGTCCTCCTCACAACTTGGAAAATGTAGAACTTGCACGTTACCTTACCCCACTGGCCTCCAAACAGATTATATGCAAGAGATATTTGTGTGAGAGAATGAGCACTTCCAAGTCAGTGAAAGCTATCTATGTATATATCTCCTTTGACTTACTCTTGAGAGATTTATCAGTTTGTGAATGGATCAAAAGCACACAACTGAAGATTAAAGAACATAAAAGTAGGTATAGTTTGACTTAAAAATGCATTTATGATCTCCCTTAGTGATCTTTTTTCTTAAGGGTTTTTGGACTCTTGCCCTCACCCACAAACAAGGTAGAATAAGAGAATAAGCTGAGTATTTAAACAGAGAAACTAGGGTAACAGATAAAAAGAAAAAAAAATCCCTCTCCAAAAAGAGATCTCTTTCAAAAAAAAATATTGTGGTTAATAAAATTATTAATAAAAATAAATTAGGGCCGGGTGCAGTGGCTCACGCCTGTAATCCCAGCACTTTGGGAGGCCAGGGCAGTCGGATCACAAGGTCAAGAGATTGAGACCATCCTGGCCAACAAGGTGAAACCCCATCTCTACTAAAAATACAAAAATCAGCCAGGCGTAGTGGGGTGCACCTGTAGTCCCAGCTGCTCGGGCGGCTGAGACAGAAGAATTGGTTGAACCTGGGAGGCAGAAGCTGCAGTGAGCCAAGATTGCGCCATTGCACTCCAGCCTGGGTGACAGAGTGAGACTTCATCTCAAAAATAAGTAAATAAATAAAAAGAAAAATAAATAAATAAAACATTCATAAAACTAAACAAAATAAAAATCTAATCAGAATATATCATGAGAACTCAACCCCTCAAGATTTGTGAAGATAAAATGTGATGATTTTGTCCAGGCACAGTGGCTCATGGCTGTAATTAATGCCAGCACTTTTGGACGTCAAGGCAGGTAGATCGCTTGCACCTGGGAGTCCAGGACCAGCCTGAGCAACATGATGAAACCCCATCTCTACAAAAAATGCAATAATTAGTCGAGCATGGTGTTGCACATTTGTAATCCCAGCCACTCTGGAGGCTGTGGGCGAATTGCTTGAACCTGGGAAGTGGAGGTTGCAGTGAGCCCAGATTGTGCCACTGCACAGCCTGGGCTAGAGTGAGACCTATCTCAAAAATAAATAAATAAATAAAAAGAAAAGAAATGTGATAATTTTATGCTAGATTCATTGAATTGTATTATCAATGTTCTGATTAGAATAAACATCTTGGCCGGGCGCTGTGGCTCACACCTGTAATCCTAGCACTTTGGGAGGCCGAGGTGTGTGGATCACCTGAGGTCAGGAGTTCAAGACCAGCCTGGCCATCATGGTGAAACCACATCTTAAAAAAAAAAAAAAAATAGAATAAACAACTTGACAAGGCCTATGGTGAATGGATTTGCATAGCTGGTAGGTTCATTATTTATAGTTTTAACTATGAAGCAATAAACAATTGACTATAAAGACTACCCTTATGTAGGATTTATCCTTTACTTTTTTTCCAAAGGGGATTTGAGGTGACTTGCAAAATTAAACACATATAAAATGGGTCAAAAGACTAATTTTTTTAAATAAAAGAAAGCACACAAGAAAATATGCTTCCAAATAGATACTATCCTTCATATAGTCAGAGCCAGCTTACAAACTCAAAAGAAAACCTGCTTTATTGTTTTACATACTCATACTTTTTTTTTTTTTTAAACCCAGCTGGATTTCCTCATTTATTCATTAGTTGCTCCAGATAACCCTCACTTCCAGTTAAATTCATCACCTGTTGAGGAACAAACATGTGCCACCAGGGAGGATATCTAGAATAATGTGCCGTAGACTCTAAGCGTAATTTTAAAATAAGAATTTTCAATGTTTTGAGTAGTGGTTGCAGTACTAGAATAAATACATAGTGCCTCTGGAAGTGTTTGTTGTTGTTGTTGTTTTGAGACAGGGTCTTGCTCTGTCACCCAGGCTTCAGCACAGTGGTGCAATTGTAGCTTACTATAACCTTGAACTACTGGGCCCAAGTGATCCTCTTACTTCAAACTCCTGAATAGCAAGGACTGTAGGTGTATGCCACCATGGTTGGCTAATTTTTAAATTTTTGTAGAGATGGGGCCTTGCTGTGTTGTCCAGTTGGATCTTGAACTACTGGGCTTAAGCAGTCCTCCTGCCCCAGACTCCAAAGTGCTAAGATTGTAGGTGTGAGCCGTCATGCTCAGCCTGGGAGTGATTGTTTCGAATGGGTGAAGGCTCATTTTGATGTGTAAGTTCTATTATGTTTGTTTTAACAGACATTATTTTATTAGTCAGATCTCATAATACAGTGTATTTTCATTTCAGAATTCCATTTTTGTTTCTGTTATTTTGAGATAGTTGTCTTTTAGAGACAACTTATTTTGAAGCAAATCCATTGATCATTAGGTAAAAATACCTGTCATTTGTAGTTTGTTTCTTTAACTGAACTAAGCTCTTATTTAAACTAAGCTACTTTTGGTGTCACCCCTTATTTAACATTTTTCTTAGTGGTTACACTGTTTTATTTTTTTTGGCCCAATATATCACCTATCTGTTGCTCTGATTTCTTAAGAATATTAATACCTGAAAGTAATAAGCAGTAGTGTCTTACCAAAAGATCAATGCTGTTGGTATGCTGGTAGAACTGGTTTGCTTATTAAGACTATAATATTGACAACATAGTATAGTTAAAATATTCCTGGGCTGGGCATTGTGTTTCATGCCTGTAATTGCAATGCTTTGGGAGGCCAAGGCGGAAGGATCACTTGAGGCCAGGAGTTCTAGACCAGCCTGGGCAATATAGTGAGAAGACCACATTTTAATTAATTAATTTATTTATTTGTTTGTTTTTTTTGAGACGGAGTCTCACTCTGTCACCCAGGCTGGAGTGCAGTGGCGTGATATCAGCTCACTGCAGCCTCTGCCTCCTGGGTTCAAGTGATTCTCCTGCCTCAGCCTCCTGAGTAGCTGGGACTACAGGCATCTGCCACCCTGCTCAGCTAATTCTGTATTTTTAGTAGAGACAGAGTTTCACCATGTTGGTCAGGCTGGTCTCAAACTCCTGACTTCAGGTAATTCACCTGCCTCGGCCTCCCAAAGTGTTGAGATTACAGGTGTGAGCCACCTTGCCTGGCCCACATCTTAAAAGAAAAATTAGCCATGTGTTGTGGTGGATGCTGGTAAGCCCCAGCTACTGGGTAGGCTGAGGCAAGAGGATTGCTTGAGCCCAGTAGTTTGAGGTTACAGTGAGCTATGATCATGCTAGGGTACTCCAGCCAGGATGGCAGAGCAAGACCCTGTCTCAAAAAAATAAATAATAAAAAATCTGAAGCAGCCCTTAATTTGGAAGGCTCTTCTTCTAATAATTGCTGATAAAAGACTTTTGAGTATTGCATGAATCTCTAAATGGGGAGAAAATTTAAGCAGTAATTAAAGAAACAACACAGCTAGTTAATAAAATAATTCTGTATGATATATAATAACTGTGTACACTTCAGCCATTTAAAATAGTTTATGAAAGATCAATTTAAAAACTTTCCGGTTTGATAAAATTTATTAAGTTTGGTGAGAATAAATTAGGGAAGACAGATGAAACAAGAATCCAAAATAACAAAAGTTGTTAAAGCTGTGTGATATGTTTAAAGCAGCTCATTTCATATTTTCTCTACTTTTGTGTGTATGAGTAAAAATATCCTTAATAATATTAAATTTAAAAATCAGGTGGCAGAAACTAAAAAAAATACCAATAAAGTGTTCTTTTTTTAAAGAGCATTTAAATGGTAAGGTCCTTTAATCTTTTCATTTTCATTTGAGATATTATAGTCCTTGTTATTTTAGCTGCTATTCTTTTTTTTTTTTTTTTTTCCAACTTCAGAATTTTTTATACTACCTTGCTCAGGAAATGAAGTACCATTTCTACAGTGAGGAGTTGCTTTTGAGGTGGTCCCTCCATGTTAGGAAATAAATAATACTCCAATGCATTATCTTGCTTGTAGATGAAAGTCCTTTGTATTCGTTCAGATAAACACCCTCAATACTATTATTTTTAGACATATATTACATATAAAATATATGGCATATTTTAGGTGTATATTACATTACTTTTTAGGAACTTTTTAATATGAGTCTACACTTGGTTTCCAAGCTTTGATTCCCTTTATGTCAAATCTGTATCCCATTTAAACTTTTCACTGATATTAAATTAATCGCTCTGAATTGTGATCATACGTGGTTTGTTTCTAGATTAGGAAATTTAAAACATTCCTTAATAAAACCCATTTCATCTCCATTACATGGTAAATGATACAAAGAATCAATTACCAGTGTTTATGATCTTTACTTTCAATTGACAATTATAAAAACATTCAAATGTAAGCCAGATTTTGTGTGTGTGAATAAATGTCATGCAATAATATTAGTTGCATCAGTAAAGTTGCTAAGATGGATTTTTTGCTCCCAGATCCCCAGGGTATTTTCTTTTTTCCTCTTTCTTTTTTGTTTCTTTGGAAATAGAGTCTTGCTCTGTCACCCAAGCTGGAGTGCAGTGGCACAATCTTGACTACTGCACCCTCAGCCTCCCAGGTTCAAGCAATTCTCCTGGCTCAGCTTCCCGAGTAGCTGGAAGTACAGATGTGCACCACCATGCCCAGCTGATTTTTTGTGTTTTAGTAGAGATGGGGTTTCACGATGTTGCCCAGGCTGGTCTCGAACTCCTGAGCCCAGGCGATCCAGAGCCTGCCTCAGCCTCCTAAAATGCTGGGGTTACAGGCGTGAGCCACTGTGCCCGGCCAAAGGCTATTTTCAACATGACTAAACTTGTTTTCAACATGGTTCTAACATAATAGCTACCTTTGATTCATTATCTCCTTTCTGCTTACACATTTTCTGGATGTTTTATCGTGGATATTGGCCAGTGAGGAAAGTATAAGTGGTAATAGAATCAAATTGTGTAGCAAAGATTTAGATTAAACCTTATGAATAAGACAGTAATACGGTAGTTGGTTACCTGAGCAGATCATGAGGACGTTGCGATTCTGTCATTGGGAACATATGTTAGGTTTTGATAATCAAGTGAAAAAATCAGACGATTGTAGGGGTCCACATCAAGTGACCACATAGAGGTTTTTTATTTTCTATTTTTAATTTACTTCCTCAGTTTTTTCCTTGGGATGAATAGACTGACAACATTATTCAGAATACTTTGTTATTAAAGAATGAATTTATTTCCATCTAGATTTCCAACTCATTAAATATCTAAATTCAATTTCCTTAAGACTCTTTGAAGAAGATAGTGAAACATTTCAATTAAATGGGATAGTGTATGTGGAAGTATATGACCTAAAGTATAGGCTAGAGGAGCACACTGTTGTCCCATGGACCCAACCCAGACCACAGACCATAGTTTGGCTGAAAGAGTTTCTGTTTGTTTAATTGGGTCAGTATTATAACATTGAGAGATTACAGGTAAAAGTCTAGGTTGGCTGTTACCACACAATTGGCAACATTTGGCTCCTACTCCCACGGGGAAGTCAACTACACTTGAGTAGCTACTTCTTCCTCTAGACAACATGTACACCCTCACGTATCCCACTTCACACATTAATTCACTTGCCTAATCTTGACATAGATGTTTGTAACGTATTAGCTGAATCTGAATTTCAGGGAGTTGTCAGGTAAACTTCATGGTACATTGAGAAATTGGTTATAAATGTGAGTTATCGGTATACATCTGAGTAAATTGTACATAAATCATGCATAGTTTTTCTTTTTTGAGAGGGAGTCTTGCTCCGTTGCCCAGGCTGTAGTGCAGTGGCATGATCTCGGCTCATGGCATCCTCTGTCGCCTGCGTTCAGGTAATTCCCCTGCCTCAGCCTCCTGAGTAGCTGGGACTACAGGTGCGTGCCACTACGTCTGGCTAATTTTTTTTGTGATTTTGGTAGAGATGGGCTTTCACCATGTCGACCAGGATGGTCTTGATCTCCTGACCTCGTGATCTGCCCGCCTCTGCCTCCCAAAGTGCTGGGATTACAGGCATGAGCCACTGTGCCTGGCCAATCATGTATAGTTTTTTTTTTTTTTTTTTTTTTTTTTTTGAGATGGAGTTTTGTTCTTGTTACCCAGGCTGGAGTGCAATGGCGCGATCTCGGCTCACTGCAACCTCCGCCTCCCGGGTTCAGGCAATTCTGCCTCAGCCTCCTCAGTAGCTGGGATTACAGGCACGCGCTACCATGCCCAGCTAATTTTTTGTAGTTTTAGTAGAGACAGGGTTTCACCATGTTGACCAGGATGGTCTCAATCTCTTGACCTCGTGATCCACCCACCTCAGCCTCCCAAAGTGCTGGGATTACAGGCGTGAGCCACCGCACCCGGCCCTCATGCATAGTTTTTAAGACTTCCTGGGCTGGATTGATTGACCCCCATTTTGCCCCTCTATACTTTCCCAGTCACACTGTGTTATTGATCTCCTAAAACTTATTATAAATATCTAAATGTATATCCCTGTAGTATACCATGAACTATGAGTTCCTTCAAGGCCCAGGATCATACATTATTTTGTGTTTTTTTTTTTTTCTTCTCAGCTTCTACTACCTGCTACATAGTAGGTATCCAAATGTTTGTTAAAGTCCTCCAACTTTAGTACAGACATTTGAGTGCTGTGATCTGTTTTCATTTTTTGAAAAAAATATATATATATTAGCTACTTCTGTTTTTGTATTACAAGCAGCTCCTTCGGTTAAAGATGATTTTTAAAAGTTATCTCAATAATTTTCAGTTTTTCTGTCTTAAATTGAAAACAGTGCAGAAAATACAAGATCTTTGTAAGTATACGGATTGTCAGATGGAATATTTTTTGAATTAGGTAATTTTTTTCATTTAAAAATATTCCAATATTCTTAATATTTTTTGAACAAATAATTACCATTTAATTTTGCATTTGCTTGTGGTAAACTGAAATTGGCAGTCTCAAACTCTACTTATTTTACTAATTTACTCATCTTGTCATTTGGGAGTGTGTTTTACTTTATATTACTAAAATTATTGCCATATTTAGCTTTTTTCTTTTAAGTAAATTAAAATTGAGATCATTTTATGAAATTTGCTTTGAAAATTTAGAAAGATATGAAAATATCTTTTTTAGGTCATTTGTGATCTCTTAGGTTAGAGATAGAATTTTGGCCTGGCTCTAATGTGTTAGGATTTTCATATAGTTTTGGAAAATGGAAAAAAGTCCTCTGGTATTTGTTTATAAGAGAATTGGAAAGATCCTATTTAAAATTTTCTTAGTGAAAAATGTGCATTATCACCATTTCTAGTCAGAGGGCTAGAGAACCAACATCACATAGCCTACAACTAAATAGATGAGCATGTTGATGTTGATCATACTTATAACATAAAAACAAATAATTCTTGGGTGGTTGGATTGCATTTTTGGTTTTCATTGTGACTGTTGTAGTGCTGTAATGCTTTTAGACATTACATCTGGTAATTTCTGCTCTTCGGTTGAGTACCCCAAAAATCCAAGAGTTAAAGGAACCCAGTGACATGTCTTCAAAAACCTAAATACCTCTAGGGAAAATGACTCCCTATAAAGTTAAACATAATGCGTATCTTTAAAGTGTCAGTATATTTAATGGATTATGTATCTTCAACTCAGTTATGTTACTAAACTAGGTAGTTTCTTTTAACTTTGTAGAGTACTGTTGGGCGCAATGGCTCATGCCTGTAGTCCCAGCTCTTTGGGAGGCCAAGGTGGGCAGATCACCTGAGATTGGGAGTTCAAGACCAGCCTGACAAATACGGAGAAATCCCATCTCTACTAAAAATACAGAATTAGCCAGGCATGGTGGTGCATGCCTGTAATCCCAGCTACTTGGGAGGCTGAGGCAGGAGAATCGCTTGAACCTGGGAGGTGGAGGTTGTGGTGAGCCAAGATGGCACCACTGCACTCCAGCCTGGGCAACAAGAGTGAAACTTCATCTCAAAACAAAACAAAACAAAAAAATCTTTGTAGATTACTATACTGGCTTACAAAGGGCAGATTTCCACTGACAGAATCAAAATTTAAAAATTTCCCTCCCTTCCAAATTTAGATATCTGGTTAGATTTTTAGTAGCATGCAGTTGATTCTAGTTATCTTGATAATGATAACTAGAATCTTGATAATGACTAATCTAGTAGTTAGGTATAGGTAGACTTAGCTAAAATGGGTACTTGGAAGCAAGATGAAGCTGCTCTGCTTGTTTTTGTACCCTTACTTGGTCTATTTCACTACCCACAGTTCAATTTTAAACACTGTTTGCCAGCTGCATTCAGTTTCTATCATGTTAGCTTGAAATGTGCTAAAGAAAATAAAGTAAGACTTATGTCTTTCGACTTAACTTTTTAGGATCAGACTTGGCTTGTATTCCAGACTGAGGGTGCCAGAAGAGTAAATAATACACAATAAAACTTAGGCTTAACTTCAATACCCTTGTTCTGTTATGGCCAATTAGGCTAATTTTAGTGATGGTCAGAGGCTTCTAAATTGGAGGGCAGTAGTAACTCCTGTAAATACCAATTTCCAAATGGTATCTCTCTGTTCCAGCCCATCACAACAGTTTTAAAACCAGCTTTTGTTTTTGTTTTTGTTTTCTTTTGTTGCTTTGTTTTGTTTTTTAACAGGAGAGCCAGTGTAACTCCTTCAAGACTGGAGTGATACACACTGCATCTGCATCTGCCTCATGTGAGTTCTCATTTTGGCAGCAGCATTCTGCTAGGTTGGAACCTCTGTAGAGGTTTGCCCTTTATTTTTCTAAATCTATAAATTACTACATAGTGTGTCTTGGTGGCAGTGGTAAAAAGTGCATGAGAGTTCCAAACTTCCTGCAGAAAGTTTTCTGCTCATTCCAAAGGGACTTTGTCCTTTAACATATATTCTGTGTTGTATGAATAGCATCTACTCAAAACAGGGCCCACAACTTTCATCCCAAAAACATACAGTTATTTTTGAAGAACTGTTTTTTCCTTGCAGGTTATGGAGTAAAGAATATCTTTTTTCTCCTTCCTTCCTTCCTTCCTTCCTTCCTTCCTTCCTTCCTTCCTTCCTTCCTTCCTTCCTTCCCTCCCTCCCTCCCTCC
>NW_022436953.1:6679573-6690065 GCF_009761245.1 Sapajus apella | reverse complement strand
GGAGTCTTGCTCTGTTGCCAGGCTGGAGTGCAATGGCACAGTCTCGGCTCACTGCAACCTCTTGGGTTCAAGCGATTCTTCCGCCTCAGCCTCCGAGTAGCTGGGACCTCAGGCGCGTGCCAACACGCCCAGCTAATTTTTGTATTTTTAGTAGAGATAGGGTTTCACCATGTTGGCCAGGATGGTCTCGATCTCTTGACCTAGTGATCCGCCCACCTCGGCCTCCCAAAGTGCTGGGATTACAGGTGTGAGCCACTGCACCTGGCCTAAGAATATCTTTAAATGCTCTCAATAACTTGAACTTTCAAAGCTTTGGTTTTTTCTTTATAGTCTAATTATGCAACCTGAGAACACTGTGTGCTGCCCTAGTGGCTGAAGCAGTCTTCTTTTTTGGACTCTAGCCCTTCTTTGTCTTTGGATATTGAGTAACTTGGGGTAGGCCAGAGTACCTTCTGGGAGAAGAAATAAGCAGATAATGTGAAACTATTGCCTGGGTTTTGGAACCACAGAAAGTCATTTGTGAGAGTTGAGCTTGAAGCTGTGCATCATTTACTTGCCACAGTTGTGGGAGAGAAATTGAAATTAGAGCCTTTGCAGCTGTGGAGAAGCATAAAGCTCTAAGTCTGAGGTGATATATATATGGTTTTCCATAAATATCTGAGGCTGGCTTTGAAGGGCCTGGTTGATTAAAAAAGGAATTTTACTTTTTATATTTTATTTTTATTTTTAAAGGAATGGTGGTACTTAGTAAGATTTAGGAATTTTTGCCACCAGCCCACAACAAATGCATTTATTCCTGAGGGACACTTAGAATAAAACATCTACACTCATGGTCTGTGCAGCTGCAGTTCTGCTTCTCTAACCTTGATTGTACTATGTAGCAGATAATTTAGTGACCTGGGAGTTCATGTTGCTGAAACGATTATCCAGGAAGCTTATGAGACAATGTCAATAGCTTGTAGGTCTTACTGATTAATATAGAGCTTGGTGAAATAGATAGTGTTCTCAGGGTAGAACTTGGACTGTTTTTACCAAACCCATTCCCACTTGCGAGTAGAGAAGTTTATTTTGGACTAGTTGAAAAAAATTGGAGGGAGAGGTATATGTTTCAACACCCAAGCTTAAGTTCTGATGGCTTATGTATTCTAGAAATTTATTTTTTGCAGTGGTAGTATATATACCCTACCACAAAAGAGCTTTTGTTTGTTTGTTTTTTGAGATGGAGTCTCACTCTGTCACCCTGGCTCTGTCACCCAGTGATGCAATCTTGGATCACTGTATTCTCCGCCTCCCAGGTTCAAGCATTTCTCCTGCCTCAGCCTCCCAGTTAGCTGAGACTACAGGCACGAGACACCATGCCTGGCTAATTACTGTATTTTTTAGTAGAGATGGGGTTTTGCCATATTGGCCAGGGTGGTCTCAAACTCATGACCTCAAGTGATCCACCTAGGACTACCAAAGTGCTGGGATTAAAGGTGTGAGTCACCACGCCCAGCCTTACAAAGAGCTTTTGGATGAAACTCAGACCTAAATTTTGGCTTCAGCTGATATTTGTACTTGCTACAGAACTTCATGTTGGCAAATGAGGAAGGTAAATCATATTTTTAAGAAGTACTCTGAGTTCATGAGAAAAAGGAAGTATTTCTGCAGGTGGAATTTCTAGAAAGTCACTTCAGTTGAACACTTGGGAAATTCTGCCCTGCGAAAAAGTATAATGTGGCAAGTGTAGTGTTTTTATTTTCTGCTATTCTAGGATTTGTGCTGTCAAAATGGAAATTTGAGACTTTTTCTTCCCTGTATTGTTTTTCACTGAAAATTTGGAATAAATTAATTTGACCCTCAAATCCAGATTGTCTCATAGACATAGGTTTTATTCACTAGTTGCTCCATTGCTCTGTAGTTACCTGATTCTCTAACTGGAGAAAATAGCTGCTTTAGGGGTGAATGTGGGTAGGAGTAATTAAGATTTGTTTTTTGTCTTCCACTTTAAGGCGTATCCAGCAAATTGTCCTTCTGAAAAATTAACAGTTGAAAACATTTTATATGGACCAAATCCTATAAGAATAAATGTCAGTAGATTACCCAAATTACTTAGCTATACTGGAATCTTATTTCATTAAATACTGTTTGAAATAAATGGGGCCTTGGTTAGGATTGAGAAATAATTTTTGTTTTATGGAGATTGTATTAAAATGAGATTTACTTGCAACTGGATTAGGAAAATGGGGCATTGAGGAGGGTAAGGTGAGAGTGGTTATACTTTTAACATAACTCAAATTTACAACAGTAGGTGCCATGCCTTATGGTTTTATGGTACACCAGCTCTTTATTAGTGTATATAGCACTTTATTTTTTTTATTTTTTTTTTATTTTTTTTTTTTTGAGACGGAGTTTCACTCTTGTTACCCAGGCTGGAGTGCAATGGCGCAATCTCGGCTCACCGCAACCTCTGCCTCCTGGGTTCAGGCAATTCTCCTGCCTCAGCCTCCTGAGTAGCTGGGATTACAGGCATGCGCCATCATGCCCAGCTGATTTTTTGTATTTTTAGTAGAGACGGGGTTTCACCATGTTGACCAGGATGGTCTCGATCTCTTGACCTCGTGATCCACCCGCCTCGGCCTCCCAAAGTGCTGGGATTACAGGCGTGAGCCACCACGCCCGGCCAGCACTTTATTTTTTAAACCACAGTGTACATCATATAGATTTAGGAATTCCACACTTAAGTCTTCAACAAGTTTTTTTTTTTGGAGGGGGGGAGAGGATGAAGTAGGAGTTAAGGGGAAGAAGGTAATATAGCTAGTTTTGAAAATGTTAGCCATGGCTGGGAGGCTGAGGTGGTCAGATCACTTGAGGTCAGGAGTTTGAGACCAGCCTGGCCAACATGGTGAAACTCCCATCTCAACTAAAAATACAAAAATTAGCTGGGTGTGGTGGCGGGCACCTGTAATCCCAGCTACTTGGGAGGCTGAGTCACGAGAATCGCTTGGATCCGGTAGGCAGAGGTTGCAGTGAGTTGAGATTATGGCCACTGCACTCCAGCCCCGGCAACAGAGCGAGATTCCAACTCAGGAAAAAAAAAAAATAGGAAATGTTAGCTAGGGTTAGCATTAGCATTAAATTATTAATACCCTTGCAACAACGAAAGAAATAAAGATGGCTTTTTTGGCATTGTTCTGATGAGATGAGACTCAAGTCTCTCCTAAAAGACCTTAAAAATTTTAGGCTTCTGGTTTTAAAATCTGACAAATATTTCTTAAAGGATTTTGACAGCCCAACTTGCAATTTAAAAAATAGATATACATAATATAAGTTTTAAAGGTACAGGAGGTACGTGACAGTCTCCTTGCTTGTCTCTTAAAGGCCACTCTGTTCCCTTCCTAGGAGGCAACTAGTATTACTGTTCTGTATTTCCAGAACTATTCTACAGGATTGTTTTTGGAAAGGGAAAATTGAATTGCACTCATTAAAATAATAGCACCAACTTGGATAGGTATACAAACTGCAATGAGAAATCTGTTTGAGCCATAAGCTAAAGATGTTAATAGTAGATGGAAGAACTATCATAATATAAAAATAGTTGCTATTATGAGATTACAAGAATAGGATGAATATTTTTGCCTTATTTGCTATTTAGCAAGCTGGCAGGTCTTTTTAGTTATTATTTTTAATATGGTTTACTCACTTCTGGAGACTGATGGAGTCTTACCTAAATATTTCATTTGGAAGAAACTTATTTAAAGGAGCAATATTTTCTTTATGCTTGAATTTCAGTAATAACTCTAAAAAGTTTTTTCATTATGGAAAATTTCAAACATATACAGTAGTAGAGAGAACTCCGCCATTGCCTGAAATTCCTGTTCTTTGACCTATAACAAACTCAGTGCTCCTTTGGCGGATAAGGAGAGATTTTATTTTATACACACTTGCATATACCCATCCTGCCATACTTCTAATAAAATGAATGATAATTCTTCAATATCTTTCTTTCTTTTCTTTTCTTTTTGAGACAGAGTCTCGCTCTGTTACCCAGGCTGGAGTGCACTGGTGTGATCTTAGCTCACTGCAACCTCCATGCCTCGAGTTCAAGCAATTCTCCCACCTCAGCCTCCTGGGTAGCTAGGAAAACTGGTGCATGCCACCACTCCCAGCTAATTTTTTGTATTTTAATAGAGACAGTGTTTCACCATGTTGGCCAGGCTTGTCTTGAACTCCTCACCTCAAGTGATCTGCCCACCTCAGCTTCCCAAAGTGCTGGGATTACAGGCATGAGCCACAACGCCCGACCAGTTCTTCAGTGACTAATTCCCAGTTCATAGATTTCCCTAATTGTCGCAAACATGTCTTTTTATGGTTGGTTTACAGTAATAGCTTGGAAAATACAGTTTTGATGGCATACATTTTTAGATCTGATACAGAAAACAGTTAATCATATTGATTGGAGAAGGCATATAAAGCAACTACTAAGTCAGAAAGGAATTCCAAAAATAGATGATTTTAAAAGTTCGTTTTGAAGGATTTCTGTACCAGTTATGCACAACAGTGAAGCCTTCAACATATATAGACCTCCCTTACCTAGTTTTCTATGTACTTTTATTCTCACAATTAATATCACAGCTATGCATATTCATTTTTTAAAATTGTGGAAATGAAAGAATAAAGGGAAAAAATGTTTGGAATAGGTTTCCTGAGAATGAAGGAACTATACTGAATGGTTTGATAATTCAGCTTGTTATTAGGCTCCTGCTATGTAATCTGACCTATTTCCACAGACTAACAATTGAGTTCTCTAATTACTTCGGGCAGTACAGAACATGGAGTGTGAGGGGGAAGAAGAAAAATGGCAGAATTAGAAGGGAGGAAGAATTGGGAAAGAGCAGAAATTCATTCATTTGCATTCTGTTTTAATTGGCTGTTCTTTCTGCTAACTAATGAAAACCTCCTCTTTGTGCAGTGTACAAGTCCCCGGAGTATGAGTCCCTTGGTTTTGAGCTTACTGTGGAGAGATTAGTTTCTATTGGCTATCCCCAGGAGTTGCTCAGCTTTGCTTATGATTCTACATTCCCTACCAGGTAATTTTTCAAGATATTTTTGGATTAAGACTACTTTCCTTACCCCCCAAATTAGACATTCCAAATTTATCCTTAAACAACAACAACAAAAAACCCCAGAAAAACATTGAATAATTCTTTGTTGTTTTTTTGGTTGGTTGGTGTTGATTCTAAAATTACCATGAACTTTTCATATACACCATATCTTTGTGTTCCTGAATTAAACTCAGTTTATACACCATATCTGGGTGTTCCTGAAATAAGCTCAGTTTATTGCAACAAAGGAAGACCCACTTATAGGTAAAAAGGGGGATTACAAAAACTAATGGACAGTAATCACAGGTGTTCGTATTTGGGGCTGTTGGCAAACAGGTATGTGTTTTTCTAATATACTTAACATGATAGAAGCTTGGCAGTTTGCATTTCTGGATTTGATAGGGAATATTTAGGATTAAGAAAATGATGTTTATTTGAGATGCTGTTGTATGTGTCCCACATACAACATCTAATGGAGGAAACTGTAAGCCTTCTCAGTTGTCCAAGAAAAAAGCCTATGTTTTAGAGTAGTACCAGCTGTAGGAAGAGGAATTTTGTTTATACCTTGTTTGATTAAGCTCTTGTTTCTTACAGAAAACAATTAAGATATCTGTCTGGACAGAGTCAATATTTTTTAGTTGCTTTAGAATTAGTTTTTAAGACTTTACTCACTTTAGCCCCTGAAATTATATCGTTTTAGGACATATTTGAGTTGCTACAAAGTTTGAATTAGATGAAGTTTGATTCATGATGATTAAATAGTACTACATAAAATTATTGCCTATATTACTTTGCATTATCAACAGTGTTCTTCATTTTCACATAGGGGACTTGTCTTTGACACACTATATGGAAATCTTTTGAAAGTTGATGCCTATGGAAACCTCTTGGTCTGTGCACATGGATTTAACTTTATAAGGGGGTGAGTACAGAGAACCTTTAACGTCTTTCTAATGTTGTAGTCAAACAGTATGAAGATGACATCGTTTCCCCAGATATAATATATTTCCCTATTCCGTTTCATCATAAAGAGAAAATTCCCTTACATAAGATTAGTTAACATTAATTAGGCAGTCAGAACCCAAACTGGCATATAGTTAGCAATTACATTTTGTTTAAATTAAGTGTCTTCCAATTATACAGCATACAATAAAACTAATCTTGGCCGGGCATGGAGGCTCATGCCTATAATCCCAGCACTTTGGGAGGCTGAGGCGGGTGGATCACAAGGTCAGGAGCTCGAGGCCAGCCTGGCCAATATGGTGAAACCCTGTCTCTACTAAAAATACAAAAATTAGCCAGGCATGGTGGTTCACGCCTGTAGTCCCAGTTACTTGGGAGGATAAGGCAGGAGAATCGCTTGAAACCTGGGAGGCAGAGGCTGTGGTGAGCAGAGATGATGCCACTGCACTCCAGACTGGGCAACAGAGCGAGACTCTGTCTCAAAAAAATACAAAAACCAAAAACAAACAAAAAAAAACCCTAATCTTGAAATTTACCCAGAAGAACTTTAGTAGTTTTGACTTCTTTGAAATTCTAAGATTTTTATTTTCTTCTTTCTAATACAGTTCTCAGGTAGCTGTTCAGAAGAGGTATGTATATAAAAATGCTTTGAAAAATTTTAAATTACAGCAATTTAAATGATTAAGAGATTTTTTAATAGCTAATATATTTTTTTTTAGCTTCTAATGAACATCTCTAGACATTTGATTGTGTCATTAAAAACATTTTAAACATAAGGTTAAAATGAATATGTGGTAATAATATTTAAAACAAGGAGGCTGGGCGTGGTGGCTGACGCCTGTAATCCCAGCACTTTGGGAGGCCGAGGTGGGTGGATCACCTGAGGTCAGGAGTTTGAGACCAGCCTGGCCAACATGGAGAAACCTCGTCTCTAAAAAAATACAAAATTAGCTGGATGTGGTGGTGTATACCTATAATCCCAGCTACTCAGGAGGCTGAGGCAGGAGAATCGCTTGAACCTGGGAAGCGGAGGTTGTGGTAAGCTGAGATTGCACCATTGCACTCCAGTCTGGGCAACAAGAGCGAAACTCTGTCTCAAAAATAATAAAAATAATAAAATAAGGATAAGCTTTATTTTCAAAATAAAAATGTTTCCACTATTGTCACTAATTTGAACTTTTCACCCTAGTAAACAGCAGATGAAATTTAGTATCTACTTTTTTGTGTATGTGAAATGTCCCAATATTTTCTTTAAAAAATCATAATGCCACCATTTGACTTCTGTAACTGTAGCTTTACAGTTAAACATTTTCTCTACTGTTATGCTATCTTATTTACTGTTGACATTGTATTAGGGTCAGAACAGCAGCTCCTAAACAGAATAGGATGTGTGTCAGTCTCTCATGTAACTTTTCCATTTACTATTCATTCTTGATGGCAGAATAGGAAAAACAGGAGGCTACATTGAAATGTTTAAAAATATAGTGTCTTTTTTTGTGATAAGAGGCACATAAACCGGCTGAAATTGTACCAGAGCTTCCTTTGGATTTGAGGCCACAAGATGCCCCTTAGAAATGAAGCATTTGATATAAGACTCTTCAGTTGGCATTACTGACAATACACAGGCGCAGAGATCTCCATGTATACATAGTAAGAACAGTGTGAAGTAAACACCCATCTTGACACATCTGGGCAGGCCATTGTTACATCTACCTTTCCTTCACTGTTTCTTTCATGAGGGGTTTGTTCAGGATCCGTGAATATCGGGAAATAGGATTTAGAATATGAAGTGATTATAGGTTGTACTAGTAACTTAAACTATTTTATATACTGATATTGTCATCATAATTCAGAATCTCAAGATGAACCAGGGTTCTATTATGTCTAAAAAGGAATTTTTGCATTTTGAGGGAGGGATAGGCAGAGAGGAAAAGAGAAGTAGTTTGACAAATTAGTACTTTGATCACATTTACTAACTCAAGATCCACAGACTTCCTCTCTTACCCTAAATAAGCCAGTAAAGTTTCTACATAGCTCCTTTCCCTAATGCATTTAATAGTGTTTCAAAAATAAGTCATTTATGAGTAAATGCAGAATTATCCAAACAGCACTTAGCACTGTTCCGTCTTTAGAGTTAAAAAGAAAAGCTGGTCTAGCACAGTGTCTCATGCCTGTAATCTCAGCACTTTGGGAGGGCAAGGCAAGAAGACTGCTTGAGCCTGAGTTCAAGACCAGCAGTAAAGTGAAACCCCATCTCTACAAATACTAAAAATTAGCTGAGCATGGTGGTGCATGCCTATGGTCCCAGGTACATGGGAGATTGAGGCAGGAGGATTGCTTGAGCTCAGGAGGTTGAGGCTGCAGTGAGCTGAGTTCACACCACTGTACTACAGCCTGGGCAACAGAGCAAGACCCTGTCTCAAAAAAATAAAAATAAAGTAATAAAATTAAAATGCCCATGAAAAGAGACTGAAGATAGAGGGAAAGGAAGAAATAGTTATCAAAGCTGTTTACAGTGGCAGACAAGGCTGGAAAAGAAGAGCTCCAAGAGGCTTTGCTCATGAGTTAGGACCTTATTATTTAACAAATCTTTATTCTGTGAGTCACAGAAAGTTAGTAATCTGTGTGATAACTGTTTTCTTCCCAGTCCAAATGTAGCTTTCTTCTTTTATGATACATTACCTCCCCCACGTTGATTTTTATTTTAAATATATACTGGTGTGATTTGACACTGAGTTTACAGTGTAATTGCTAACTATATTTATAAATCAATTTGGGTTCTAACTGCCTAATAAATAACTGTTAGCCATCTTTATGTAAAGGAATTTTTCTTTACCGATGGAGGGAATAGACAAGTATATTATATCTAAGGAGATAGCGTCAGCTTATTAAACCTGACTGAAGATTTTTTATTGTTACCTTCCACCTTACTTTTCATTAAAGAAAATCTTGGAAAGCTAGATGATGAGGTACTCTACAAAGTTATTCATTATTGGGAACTCTCATTTCAGAAGAGTGACTTAAGACAGGGAACTAATGTGATTTTATGTGTCTCACTGGAGTTTATGCCATTTGTAGTTAAAAAACCCAAGCAGGAATTTATCCAGGTTACTCTGAGTGTGAACTTTAAATTCGATTTCCTTTATTTAGATTGTTAATCTCCGTGTATTCACTGTCATAATTGTGTATTTTTATATTTCAGTATTTTTCCCTTTTAGTTTCTCTGAAATGTTTTCTTTTAGAAGTGTTTCTGGATCTTTAACAAATTCTGTTTCACTGGCTTTTTTTCTTTTAAATCCTGAATTTTCTTCATGGTTCTGTTCTGTCTCTTTTCTTTCTTCCTTGCACATTAAGTGACTTCATCTCCTCATACTTTTCATGATTCCATTGAGTATCTGTACATAGATGATCTCAGTTATCTCTCAAGTCTGAATCTCTGTTTTAAGTTCTTGACCTATGTTTCTAGTTGCCTGATAAAAATCTGTTTACTTCAAGCTTAATATAGCCAAAATAGAACTACTGACATCACTTCTTACCTAGTTTTCATATTTCTGTTCATAGTACCAACCACCTCTCAGAGAAACCATAGCATGAACATCATCTATGACTCTTAATGTCCTCCCTGCCAAATCTGCTCAGTTTGCTGGGTTTTATTTTGCCTTGGTAATCTCTCTAAAATATATTCTTCCTTTTAATTTCCTGGGTCACCACTCTAGAACAGGCCCTGCTGTTCTCATTTGGACTACCGCAATAACACCTAACTGATCCCAGTACTTTGTCTCTATATCAAATTAGCTTTTGCTAAAAAATAGGCCGGGCACTGGCTCCTGTAATCCCAGCACTTTGGGAGGCTGAGGTAGGCAGATCACTTGAGCCCGGGAGTTTGAGACCAGATTTAGCAACATGGCGAAACCCCATTTCTACAAAAAATTTTTAAAAATTAGCCAGGCACTGTGGTGTGCGCCTGTAGTCACAGCTACTCAGGAAGCTGAGGTGGAAGGATTGCTTTGAGCCCAGGCTGTCAAGGCTGCAGTAAGCCAAGTGGTGACAAAGCGAGATGCTGTCTCAAAGTATATATATAAGTAAATTAAAAATAAAGGCTGGGTGCGGTGGCTCCTGCCTGTAATCCCAGCACTTTGCGAGGCTGAGGTGGGTGGATCAATCACTATGTTAGGAGTTGGAGACCAGCCTTGACCAACATGGTGAAACCCGTCTCTACTAAAAATACAAAAAATTATCCGGGTGTAGTGGCGCACACCTGTAATCCCAGCTACTCAGGAGGCTGAGGCAGGAGAATTGCTTGAACCTGGGAAGCAGAGGTTGCAGTGAGCCGAGATCGTGCCACTGCACTCCAGCCTGGGTGACAGAGCAAGACTGTGTCAAATAAATACATAAATAATTTAGTGCCTTAACATCTGATGTATCCTATACATACATACATACAT
>NW_022436953.1:6553325-6679473 GCF_009761245.1 Sapajus apella | reverse complement strand
ACAATTTAGTGGCTTACAATGGTGACCATTTTATTTAACTCAAAATTCTGAGAGTGTCTGGATGTGGTGGCACACACCTGTAATCCCAGTACTTTCAGAGGCCAAGGCAGGTGGATCATTTGAGGTCAGGAGTTTTCTTGGCCAGCATGGTGAAACTCCGTTTCTAATAAAATACAAAAAAAAATTAGCTGGGCATGGTAGTGCATGCCTGTAATCCCAGCTACTCAGGAGGCTGAGGCAGGAGAATCGCTTGAACCCAGGAGATGGAGATTGCAGTGAGCTGAGATCACGCCAGTGTACTCCAGCCTGGGCAACAGAGTAAGACTGTCTCAAGAAAGAAAAAAAAAAAAAGAAAATTCTGAGAGTCAACTGGGAGATTCTGGGGTTGCACAGCTGATGTCTCTAGGCTTTTTCACATGTCTGTGGTTAGCTGTTGGTTAACTGGCAGCTGATCTAGAATGGCCTTATGCACATTCTGGTATTGGCAGGCTGTTGGCCGAGTGCTTCATTTCTATATGTAGCCTTCTATCTTCCAGCAGACTGTTTCACTCTTCATGCACATAGTAGTCTTGGGGTTTCAAGTGCTGCGAGGGAGAGTAAGCCCCAGTACACAAATGCTTTTCTAGGTTTCTGTTTGGATCCCATTTGCTGCTATACAAGCCTATATGCAAGAATAGAGAAATAGACTGTGTTCTAATTGGGGGAGCCACAAAATTTCATCACAAAGAGACAGGAAGAATTTGTGGCCATTGTTGCAGTGCATCACATTGTCTTTCTCCAGTTTATCCTAAGACAGCCACTAATTTAATTTTGTTTTACAACTCAGCTCCCATGGGATTATCCCTCTGCTTTAAAACTGTCAGTAGGGCCCTCTTACCCCGAAATGGTGTAGGACACAGTAGCTTAATCTGCCTTAACCTATCTTTCTAGCTTAATTTTTCTCTGCTTCCCTTTCACTACCCAAATTGGACTAGTTTCACAACTGGTCCATCTAGCCTTCAAGGCACAGCTCATATGCCAGCACATGCATGAATCTTTCCTAGATTTTCCTCTCCTTAGTCCTCACATTTGCTTCTGCCCCTTAAGTTCAGTGGTGTTCCCTTCTTTGGTTTTCTCATAGCTTTTTGCACCTCTCTTGTAGTAATTGTGATTTTTTTTACCTTACAATTATATGTGTATGTGAGCCACCTCTCCATCACACTGACAGTTCTTTTAAGAGATGGAACCTAAGCTGAACATCACACCTGTAGTCCCAGCAACTTGGGAGGCTGAGGTGGGAAGTACTGCTTCAGCCCAGGAGTTTGAGTCCAGTCTGGGCAAAATAACAAAAAAATTTAAAATTAAAATTAAAATTTAAAAAAATTAAAATTAAAAAAATAAAGAGCTGGAACCTGAACTCATTCATTCATCTTCATAGCTGGCCATGCTTAATGTTTGGAATCCTGTCTTGCATATAGCCATCAAAATAATTTAATGAATCTTTTAATAATGCTATTTCCCAATTATTATAATGTTATTTTAAAAATTAGTTAATTTTTAAATTTTTCTTTCAGACCAGAAACTAGAGAACAGTATCCAAATAAATTTATCCAGCGAGATGATACTGAAAGATTTTACATTCTGAACACACTATTCAACCTACCAGGTAGATTCATTCTATGCTTATTTATACTGATGCTTTTCCATCTGTGACCATTAGTCTCTGTTCAAGGGAGATAATGAAATAAGTTTGGATTATTTCATTATAGCTTATGAATATCTGTTCTTCATTTTTCAGAGACCTACCTGTTGGCCTGCCTAGTAGATTTTTTTACTAATTGTCCCAGATATACCAGGTATGTATATATTATAATTTTTTTTTCCAATTGATTTTTAAAATTAATGTACAGGGTTTTAGAGAACTGGCCATTGTAGGTCTTTTCTGCTTTTCTAAAGTGAATTTAGTGCTAGTGAGAGATGCCACATTGCCAGCCTGAGAGATGGGACAGCACCAGCAGCTCCATGCAGGCTCTCACCTCCCACACGGCCCCTCTCCTTGCCAGTGTGCTGCAGCCACCACTTCTGATTGGCTTCTCCTGGGAATGAAGACGGCCAGCAGAGGTGCTAATTGTGACAACTGAGTGGGAGGTTTGTGTGATGATTATCTGTCCAAGCAGAATTACACTAAAACCCCCCAACTCATTTCACAGCAGCTACCCAGGAGCCATTCAGGGATGGTAATTTGATTCCCAGGCCCGGCAAGATTTGATTAGGAATAAATACTGTATATCTTACCAGAGGTAAAATTTTGCGTAAGTCTTAAACCAGTTATCCTCTCCCTTTAGAGAGAATTATATAGCTAATACTGAAAGTTTAGCCGTATATGTCAGAGTTGGCTAACTTCATATCCTCTTTGGGCTTTATCCACTTCAAGACACTAAATTTGGTGGAAAGCTGAGGCGCTGAGCTAAATAAAAAATGGACAGTACTTTTGTACTTAGGGACAGTGTCAGAAAACTCAGGGTGGAAAGAACCTAAATGACCAATTTTAAGTTTTAAATGTTTCTTCAACCTGTTTCTAAAAAGTGATAAATTAAAAAAAAAAAAACTGACATTTTTGGAATTTTGCCCTTTTAGCTTCCATTCAGTATATTTTTCTATCACTTTGTATTTGTTCACAATTGTTGTATTCCATTGAACACTATAGCTATTTCTGGTGGTGAGAATGGACTTTCATTAGGGAGTAATTATTTCCTAATTAGCCACAGCCTTTACCCATATGATATGGAACCTTTGGGTCCCCTGGGAGTTTTTTGATATATATTTTATTTACCCTGTTTTGGATCCCCTGTCATGTTCTTTTTATCTTTCTGTAGTTGTGAAACAGGATTTAAAGATGGGGACCTCTTCATGTCCTACCGGAGTATGTTCCAGGATGTAAGAGATGCTGTTGACTGGGTTCATTACAAGGTACCAAGAAATTGCCGCTTCACCTGCTCGCTTTCTGGCATATATTTTATGGCCTGGCATTAACTTTCCAAAAGTAGCAGAATATTTCCTTTGTTTAAAAAAAGAAAAAGTGGATTTGCCCCCTAGTGATAGCTCTCTAGAATACATTTGTTCTTGTCTTTGGTCTCCAAGGTAATGTTGATCTTTCCCCAGTGATGGTGTTTGGCTTTTGGATTTTATTTTAGTTTGCATTTTTTTTTTTTTTTTTTTTTTTGAGACGGAGTTTCACTCATGTTACCCAGGCTGGAGTGCAATGGCGCGATCTCGGCTCACCGCAACCTCCGCCTCCCAGGTTCAGGCAATTCTCCTGCCTCAGCCTCCTGAGTAGCTGGGATTACAGGCACGCACCACCATGCCCAGCTAATTTTTTGTGTTTTTAGTAGAGACGGAGTTTCACCATGTTGACCAGGATGGTCTCGATCTCTTGACCTCGTGATCCACCCGCCTCGGCCTCCCAAAGTGCTGGGATTACAGGCTTGAGCCACTGCGCCCGGCCTTAGTTTGCATTTCTTAAACTTAGAAGAGGTTTTATTGTATTTCATTATACTTAATATATCCTTTGCGGATGGCAGTGGTCCATTTTTTGGTCCAGATACCTCCCACCTAATAATTAATATTAAATTTACATTTATTATAAACTGTATTGAATAAAATATGAAATGCCTTTTAATTTCAAACTTAAAATAGAAATTGTTTTCTATTTTGAAGACAAATTTTATAGGCAGGGTTGCAGCAGACGATACCTGCTACTTTTTCCTGGCCTTTTCTAGTTTTTCCACTACCATGTTGGTAAATCTTTAAGAAATGCATTTGAGGCTGTGGCTCATGCCTGTAATTCCAGAAGTTTGTGAGGCTGAGGCAGGTGGATTGCTTGAGCTCAAGACCTGTCTCTACAAAAAGTTCAAAAAAATTAGCCAGTCATGTTGATGTGCACCCATGGTCCCAGCTAGTTGGGCAGCTGCAGTGGGAGGATGACCTGAACTGGGGGAGGTTGAGGCTGCAGTGAGCTGTGCTCGCGCCACTGCACTCTACCATGGGCAATAGGGTGTCCTTGTGTCAAAAAAAAATGATTTGGGTTGATAAGAAAACACAATTTTTTGTATAAATTACATGTTAAAAACTGATTTTGTTAATTCCTTTGTTTTCTTCCCCTAGGGCTCCCTTAAGGAAAAGACAGTTGAAAATCTTGAGAAGTATGTGGTCAAAGATGTAAGTAATACAGGGGAAAATAGATCTGCACAATAGCTCATTTTACCTGTTAGGGAAATAATTAACAAGCTGATTTATAATGAAATGGACAAAGGAAGGTATTTCTTTGTCTTGGCATAGTATAATCTCCAAGGTATAATCACCAAGAATTTTCAGCTAGAGGACAGGTCTTTGTAGAGTTTTTCCTGTTTGTTGATAGGCAAGAAGACTAAGTATTTCATTTGTTTGTTTAGCTTCAATTATAGTAACAGCAGCTAGAGGTTTACTGTATACACATCACCATGCTAAGTGATTACATGCATTATGCCATTTAATATTCTGTGTAACCCTGTGTTACCTGTTTTATAGAGAAAAAAATCTGAGAAATAGAGGGATTAAATAACTTGTCAAAGGTCACACAGTAAGTAGTAAAGCTAAGTCATGCCCAAATCTTAACTGCTGCACTAAATCATCTCAAAAATGCGCATATATATTACTGTTATTTAAAATCCTTTAACCTGTCAACAGAGAGTAATGAGGAAAGCTTTAAAATACCTTAAAAGGCAGTAGTGGGAAACCTGATAAATTTTTTTTTTTAATCTGTGGCTAATAGTATTGTACAAATGTTAATTTCATACTTTTAAATTGTACTGTGGTTATGCAAGATGTTAATATTAAGGGAAACTGGAAGAATATATGGGAACTCTACTATTTTCACAACTTTTCTATAAGTCTAAAACTGTTTTAGAATAAAAATTAAACACACATAGTGCCCCAAGATGACATACTTCTTTCTTTTCCTACAGAGTAAAAGTAGCAGAATACAGTATTTTCTCAAAGTACTGTGGTAAAGATTTCTTGTTTTCAGTTTTTGTGCCTCCTGTTTTCACCTACCTCCCTTATTGTTTCGAGAAAGAACACTGAATGGGGAGGGTCCAGGAGAATTTGAGTGAAGGAATCTATTTGCTATGACAGAAAGAAAAGATATTTTTCTTTCCAGGCACATGAGGAGTTAGAATTTCCTCATTTAAGTGGCGTGGGTGTGGGTATTTCTAGGTAGCATCTGCACATGTCATTTCATTTTGCAAGGTGTTTTATAAAACCATAGTATACACACTGAAGCCATATCTAATAATCTCTATGTAGAACATTTGCTGATGATGTTTAAATCAGCCTCTCCCTACCTCTAACACCCCTCACATACTTAAAGAAATCTCAAGGTAATTTCAACTCTTTCCTGAGGCAGACATATGAGGAAGGTAGAGATATGTTAACAGCCATATAACCCCTATAAATATGCATATCATTTTACAAGTAAATCTATTATATACACTGTATATACTACATATGTTAATACTTTTAGTGATAATGTGGGCTTTTAAATGCAAAATTCTGAATACAACTAACCCTTAAAAGCCTCCCCCATTCCTGTTGTGGTGGACAGAAATCCAGTATATGACAACCAGAGTTCAAAAATAAGAATGTTCTTGTGTTTCACTCATTATCCAATTACATTTTAGGGAAAATTGCCTTTGCTTCTGAGCCGGATGAAGGAAGTAGGGAAAGTATTTCTTGCTACCAACAGTGACTATAAATATACAGATGTAAGTGCTTAATGTTTATGTTTGTGTATTTATGCAGAGGAATTATTTTGGCCTAAAGAACTGCAAAGACAATGAGGAGGATAGAAGTTCATCCAGTGAAAGTAGTTTCTTGCCATCTCATTTTCAAAGCAGAGTGAAAAGGCAAAAATATACAGAATAAGAGTGGTTCTCAAATTTTTCTAAAAATTTATTTTCACTGATTATAAATTGGCTACTTGAAAATTTTAATCTTGGGGTTATTTAAAACATTTGTAAAGATTAAAATGACTTTTGTCTCTTTGCAGCATCATTTCTATGAACTTGAGCAGTCACACCCTTTATTGATGTGTGCCTGTGACTTCCCTGCTGCCGGAAAACCTGCAGCAATAGATGGTGCAAAGATGTTTTGGCTCTTAGTCATCAAAATCTAATACCTCTTAATAACAGTTTTTCCCCATGATTAAAGCATGTGGAAAAACTGATTTAATTCCTTAGTTTCATCTTACTTTTGCTGAGACACAAGTTTATAGTAGCAAGAAGTCCCATTTCCCTCAATTCGCTGTACATATAAACTTGATTTAGACACCTAGTCATTTGTAGTACAGCTAGTGCTCGACTTAGGACCACGATTGATTCCGACAGACCGGTCGTAACACGATTTGGTCGTAAGTTGAGTAGGCTATATGCACGTGGAGATGGTAGTGCTGCTGGAAGCTGGTCCGCACTGTCGTACGCCCAGCTGGGCAACGTTGGCGCTGCCAGACGCAGAGCAGTCATGGCTAGCGATTGTGGTCGTAAAGTCGAATGGTCGTAAGTTGCACAGGTCGTAAGTCGATCAATACCTGTAAACAGTTTTATATAAACCATTGGTTTGTAGACTTAGTTGGTCTAGGGATGATAGGAGCGAAGCCAAGGTAATACGTTATTTCTGTGTAAGTCATTAGTTTTCTCTATACCCCAACCTCATATGCTCCTTACCTCCAAATGAGTGTTCAAAACCATCTTCCAGAGGAAGTATGTATCCTCCCTGAAAATGTTAGAAGCTTTTCTTTTTGGTATGGCAAAGCATTAATTTCTGGCTTCTACTGCCATCATTTCATAAAGTTTAGAGAAATCAAGAATGTGGTGAACCCTATGTTGAAAAATATATGTTTTATGAAAAGCTTGTAGTTTCTTTGGGTTATATGCCTTTTGCAAAAGTAGTATATGGACCTTACGCTAATTTTTTTTTTTTCCCCCAGAAAATTATGACTTACCTGTTTGATTTCCCACACGGCCCCAAGGTACTATATGTGACTCAGTAGACCATTGCTTTGATACTAATGAATGCATTTAATCATTCTGGAATATTGAGGGGGAAAGAATTTTTCAGAACCCACCCAGAAGAGTTCTTCTTTTTAAGCTTATTGTCTAATCTTTATTAACATTAGAAGTAATATAGGAGCTAGTAGAATTTAAAATCAAATTGCTAATTTAGATTGCAACTTGAATACTTAGTAGACAGAAATAAAGGGGTATTCATGTGCTATTTAGTAGGATGGGATCAGAACAGTTTTAAGCCCGAGAAGTTCTATGCAGAATTGATAAGTTTGTGTGGCAATGAAAGGAATTTTCAGGTTGTGGAAGATATTGGATTAACAGAAAAAGAAAATGTGTGTATATTATTGACAACTTCTACATTTTACATTAGTTGTTGCTAAGTTTTTGCCAAGAAAGCACATAACCTTGATATTTAGCAGACAAGTCTTCATTCATGCAGTGCAGCTGCACTTGGGTTTAAGGAATACTCCTTGCAACTTGGAATTTTAGTCCTAGACTTTTGTGAATAAACACCAGCAAATCCGTTTTGAGAATACCTGAAATCACAGTGTGCAGTGCCCTTTGGGTTGGTCTTAAAAGGTTAATGCCAGGTTTCATTTCAGGATAGTCATGATTTCAATGGGCATAATTCGCTCATTAGTATTGTGATTAGCTTACACTGTGAGCCAAAAGCCAGTGTGTACCTAGAGCTATCATTCTGACAACGTAACGAGTAAAATTTCCTAATAATAGTTTTATGTTAGTTTGTATACATTAGCTCTGATGCAGATCTACCTCTCTCTTAACCTGTCCCTTGGGTATTGATTTGCATCTCTCCCTACGTCTTTTAAGCTCCTTTTAGCAAATTTCAGAGTGAGCACACTTTCATATATTAAACTGCTGTAAAGTAAGTTATTGTAATTCAGTAGTAGATGAAATGATGTAAAATGTATAGAATATTATTAGTCATTTAGTATTTATACCTTGTGTGCTTCCCAAAGGATATGGCTTATAATTAGACATAATACCTTTTTAAAAAATAAAATAGTGGGATCTTCTGTCTATACTTAGTATTTTTATATTCCTTGCATCTGAGTAAGATTAAATAGTAAGCCTTAAGGTAAGGAGTAATGTTTCGGCTTTTGCTGTTTCTCCTTCACCAGCCTGGTAGCTTCCATCGACCATGGCAGTCCTACTTTGACCTGATCTTGGTGGATGCACGGAAACCACTCTTTTTTGGAGAAGGCACAGTACTGCGTCAAGTGGATACTGTAAGTCAGGAGGATGATCTGTCTGCTAGCACACTGTCCTTAATGTTTCTCCTTTCCCCACTCTTACTCTCTGTAAAGAAATAGGAATTTTTTTTCTATTAGCCATGTTTCTCCTTTGAAATTAAGAATTTTGGTCTTAACTGAAGCAGCCAAACCAACCCACTAATTGAAAAGAGTAAGTGCCATTCACTTGGCTGTCTGGCCAAGTAGCACTGGCGGTGGGGGTAGAACTGGGGGGGGGTTGTGGGGTAAGGGAGAGGATTGTGATAGGATGATAAAGTATTACAAAGTCCATATTCTTCACACAGAAAACTGGCAAGCTGAAAATTGGTACCTACACAGGCCCCCTACAGCATGGTATCGTCTACTCAGGAGGTTAGTCAGACTTCCCTTTATTTAATGTAAGTTTTTGCTCAGACCTCTCACTGTGAAAGCTTTGGTGATCTCTCAGCAAACTGCCACGTGTACTCTTTAGTATTCTAAGATGTCATCTATTGAAGTTAATTGTTTAGTCATCTCTTAATGCAACAGGGGTCTAGGTTTAAGCAGTTGTTAGTATAGCCAAATGAATCTGATTTTCACTAAAATCATTTTTTTTTTTTTAAATCCTATTGGAGGCTTTTTTTCAGTACCTGGAATCACTTGGGGGTACTTCTCAAAATGTTCTCAAGGGTTTTTCAAGGAGCTCCGTGGGCATAGGTATATAGTATGTTGTAGTTACAAACAGTTGAATAAAGCCAGCTTAATGGCAGATTTGTGATGAAACTGGCAGTGGCTCTTTTGAAGGTTATTTTCACTAATATGAGGATATAGTTTTGTTGCTCTTGGATTTGCTGATCAAGAGCTCTGGTCAGCACAGTGGAGCTGAAGGCCTTGTCTTTGAAGGCAATAAAAAGAGAATGGTAAGTCTTTATTTTTTTCATCTGTTCCTGACATAACTATAAGAATAAAATGAATCATAGAATTTAATGGTTATAATACTTGGAATGCTGATTTTAATATAGAGACAGTTTTCTCATTGTTCACTGTTGTTTCAGGTTCTTCTGATACAATCTGTGATCTGTTGGGAGCCAAGGGAAAAGACATTTTGTATATTGGAGATCACATTTTTGGGGACATTTTAAAATCCAAGAAACGACAAGGGTGGCGAACTTTTTTGGTGATTCCTGAACTTGCGCAGGAGCTGCATGTCTGGACCGACAAGAGTTGTAAGCCATTTCATAAACCTCTGATGCACTGTATATCGAAATGACCAGCTGTCAATCAGTCCTCTTTGATAAACCATTCCTTTGTATTCAGAAATTCAGAGGTGGTCAAAAGGTGGGCCTTGATATTTGGATATCTCCTTCCCATAGAATATTCAGATATTTTACAGAACTCCAGAATTTGAATAAACATGAGAGGTTATCTTGTTTAACCTTCTTGAATCTCTTTGAAGTCAAGTATAGAATGTTGGTGTCTTGAGTTGTGTTACAGTAACACTGAGTTGTGAACTGGAACTCAACTTTTCCTCCATGGACCCATATTTCCCCAACCATGCCTAGTAGTACCAGTCTCTCTGCTAACAGCCCGTATCTGTAATTCTGGGGCAGTGATGGCTCTGAATGTTAATCACCTCTGGTATTTTTTATTTACTCTTCTGAGATATAGAGAATGAGGCCATATTGTATTCCTGAAGTAAGCTACACTGTGTATATGCAGTATATATACTATGCTGAATTGAGTTACAGATATAGTCTTAAAGCATTGTTTGATATACAAGTTCTCCAGCCAGCCTTGGTGCACATTACCTGCAGCGTGGTGAAAGTGACTCCGGAAACTCAACCTGCCTGGGGTAGGAGCCCTGGCTCCTTAACTTGAAATCTGCATGCCCTTAGGCAAGTTATTGAGACACCCTGTGCTTTAGTTTCCTCAAATGTAAAAATGGGGATAATACCTATCTCCTAAAGCTGATGAAAAACTTAGGTAATATGTGTATAAAGAAGATAGACATGACAGCCTCTCTCAACCAAGGCTCCTCATCTGAAACACAGAAAATTATCGTTATTTTACCTAATGGAGCTGAATACAGAAAATTAAGTAACACTTTTCTCAGTTCTTCTAAAGATGGTAGATAGAAGAAAATGTGTTATATACAATAGATGGAGGGGGGCTTAATTCTGAGGAACCCAGGTTGAAATAGGCTGCAACACACAGGAAGCATGTTGTAGATCCTGACTGTTGCTGTTATTATTGTCTGTACTGTCAGTGGGTTTCACATTTTCAACTTACCGCCTGTGAAGTTTTAGAAATCTGGTTGATTTGACCCTGGACCTGTGACTCAGGACAAGTCACCTAATTCTCAATATTTCATCTAAAAATGGGACTGTTAACACTTGCTTAGCTGACTAAACCTGAGACAGTATAAATTCTGGGCTGGAAGGGAAAATTGTAGTCATGGTGTTTAAGCAGGAGGAAAGGTAATTTAAGAGAAAATGATGGTGTTCACCTATTATCGGACACCAAGCCCGTATCAATGAGTTATCCTGATGAAGGGAAGGAGTATGTCACTATATACTCACCTATAGCATGTTAGTCCCAGATTATACTTTTCAATGACATCTGTAACCTTCTAGTTTTAGCAGCGGTTAAGAACTGGGTGCTTATTTATTTAAAATATCTTCCTTTTCTTTCCAAACCTTAACTAGCACTTTTCGAAGAGCTTCAGAGCTTGGATATTTTTTTGGCTGAACTCTACAAGTAAGTTTTCTAAAAATGTCTTTCCTAAAAAAAACTTCTTCAGGAATCACTTAGATATAAGAAATGTTCTTTCCAGGCTGGGCGTGCTGGGAGGCTGAGGCAGGAGAATTACTTGAACCTGGGAGACGGAGGTTGCAGTGAGCTGAGATTGGGCCATTGCCCTCCAGCCTTGGCAACGGGAACAAAACTCCATCTCAAAAAAAAAAGTTATTTCCAGGCTGGGCACGGTGGCTCATGCTTGTAATCCCAGCACTTTGGAAGGCCAACACAGGCAGATCACTTCAGGCCAGGAGTTTGAGACCAGCCTAGCCAACATGGCAAAACCCTATCTCTAGCAGAAATACAAAAATTAGCTGAGTGTGGTGGTGCATGCCTGTAATCCCAGCTAACTCAGGTGGCTGAGGTTGCATTGGGCTGAGATCGCTCCACTGTCACTCTGAATAACAGTGTTACTTTAAAAAAAAACAAAACAAACAAACAAAAAAACTCTTATCAGAGATGTTCACTGAGTTTTTCTTTTATCTTCAGGCACCTTGACAGCAGTAGCAATGAGCGTCCAGACATTAGTTCCATCCAGAGACGTATTAAGGTATCCAAATGAGATTTGGGAGGAAACTTGGGAAATAAAGTTTAAAAAGGATTTTTTCACATTTCTGATTTTTATAGAGACTGGCACTCAACTACTACTGCTTAATAAATATTTGTTGAAAAAGCTGAGAATCAATCTTGTTCTTTGTTTTAGAAAGTAACTCATGACATGGACATGTGCTATGGGATGATGGGAAGCCTGTTTCGCAGTGGCTCCCGGCAGACCCTTTTTGCCAGTCAAGTGATGCGTTACGCCGACCTCTATGCAGCGTCTTTCATCAACCTGCTGTATTACCCATTCAGCTACCTCTTCAGGGCTGCCCATGTCTTGGTGAGTTAAAGTTATAATGGATAGCCAAGATGTACTCTAAGCCCAGGATCAGGAACCAGCTTTATGAGATGGCACAGGAGATAGTTTGAACATTTCTTTCTGATGTACAGAGCCCATGGGCAGGTTGTATGGTTGCCTAAGAAGGGGTCTTTGAGAAAGCAGAACCAAAATTGGAAGTCACAGGGTACAACTTTACTCTCTGAAGTCTACTCTATTAAAAAGTTTTATGTGGGCCAGGCATGGTGGCTCATGCCTGTAACCCCAGCAATTTGGAAGCTGACGTGGGAGGACTGATTGAGCCCAGGAAGTCAGGGCTGCAGTGAGCTGTGATTTGCTCCACTGCACTCTAGCGTGGGTGACAGAGTGAGACCCTGTCTTAAAGAAAATGTGGTTTTTATATTCCTATATTCTGATCTGTTTCGGGACTATTTTGTTTTTGCTGTGAAATAGAAAATAAACTCTTTTCCAATTTCAGGCTGCAGTAGACAACATGGGCACCATTTTGAGGGGCAGGGAGAGAGGAAGACAGGCAGCTAAAAGTAGTTCTGTGAAGAAGACAGGCAGCTAAAAGTAGTTCTGTGAAGATAAGTCTAAATTGACTTGTCCTGTGGTCCATTATTGGTGTAACTGCATGGCCACCTAACAGAGGAGAGGGGTTAGGATTTGGGAAGAAGCTACTTTGCTCTGCCTGCTTTCTGAGCCTCTGGCTTTGTTCTATCTAGATGCCTCATGAATCAACGGTGGAGCACATACATGTAGATATCAATGAGATGGAGTCTCCTCTTGCCACCCGGAACCGCACATCAGTGGATTTCAAAGACACTGACTACAAGCGGCACCAGTTGACACGGTCAATTAGTGAGATTAAACCTCCCAACCTCTTCCCACTGGCTCCCCAGGAAATTACACACTGCCATGATGAAGATGATGATGAGGAAGAGGAAGAATAAGGAGGAAAACCAAAACACCGAGCACCCATTAAACAAGTCCTGGCAGGACTCACAGGAACAGATGTCCCTGTTAGGGTTCTACTGGGGGGGAGGGAGGGGGGCTACATGAAAGGTACATCTGAAAAGTTTCTGAAGATTCTATTGTTATCATAGAGAGATACTTGTTTTGGTTTTGTGTATCTGTACTCTCTGCAGGTGGTCCAAAACTGTAATGGAGTCTGTATTAGAAGAAAATAAGGGTAAAACCAGGCTGAACTGCATGCTGGCTCCATTGTGGCTTGTGACACTTTTTAAAAATCATCAGTATGTCATAGTGTATCTGGATACACAAGGGGTGGTGAAGGGTCTCAAGAGTAGAACAAAAAGAGTGGGAAGAGGTGATCTGAAATGCTGTAATGTTACAAATTGTGCTATAACAACAACTCCAAGATCCACCTTTTTCAGTGCATTACATGGTGTATTGTATATCATCAGTGGAGAAATATATTATATCCATGATCAGCTGTAGTCTCTGTTAAGGTCAAGTTTCCTTTTATAAGCCTTTAAATCATCCTCAGTGACTCTGGCAAGGCTGCCTCTATCAATCAATCAGTGGCTTTGCACAGATGTATTTTCTACTTGCTTTAAGGTAGGATTCAATTTTGAGGGAAAAGACAGTATTCTTAATACTTTTTTTGTTATTGGCACAAATGCTTATTATTTGTTATCCAAAAACAACCTTTTCCTTATCTGTGATAAATCTATGGAAAGAATTTAGCTGTAAGAGGACAAAGGAACAAGTCCCCAGAAAAGAAAGGGAGGAACTTCCTTCTTATCCTACAGTAGAACATTCATCAGTGTGGGCTATATAGCTGTGGCTCATGCTACCCAATTCCAGATTTCTTTATCCTCTAGAGTTGACTGCTGTATATTAAAGTTGTTGAACATTAAGAGGGCTCTGTAAGCCAGAACCTTACTAAAGCAGAGAGCACAATCAGTTTGAATAAATTCACTCAGAATCCCAAGTCGAGGCCAGGCGCGGTGGCTCACGCCTACAATCCCAACACTTTGGGAGGCCAGTTGGCAGATCACCTGAGGTCGGGAGTTTGACACCAGCCTGACCAACATGGAGAAATCCCATCTCTACTAAAAATACAAAATTAGCTGGCCGTGGTGGCTCATGCCTGTAATCCCAGCTACTTGGGAGGCTGAGGCAGGAGAGTTGCTTGAACCTGGGAAATAATGGAGTTTGCAGTGAGCCAAGATCATGCCATTGCACTCCAGCCTGGGCAACAAGAGTGAAACCCCTCAAGAAAAAAAATCCCAAGTCGAAATCACTTCTTGTTTTAAACAAGAATGAATTGTTACTGTATATGTTAGGGTATTAAAACTGTTTCACCAGTACAGTGAAAGTTGTTCCAACATCTTAAACAGTGGTTATATAGACTCTTAGTTTAGCCATCATATATTTTCTTCTATTCTTGTCATTGGTCAACAGGGGAGGGTAGATTAGCTGCTCTAGAATTCAATAAAGTGTAATATTTCTAATGCTGCCTTTGACCTATTCTGTAGCACAACTGTAACAGCTATTGGTCTTCAGGTGGGTTTAGATTTGGTGTAGTAACATCAGTTTGACATTCTCTTAAAGGAAATATGTATTTTCAAGGAATGTGAAAATGTTCCCGGATCTCTTTTGGTTAAAAAGAAATATTCAAGAACTGATATAACATGATTATATTCGTGGTATTTCATAGGCCTCACAGTTTTTTCCCCATAAAGTTTTTTGTAACAGACTGTGAAGTGAGGCTTTTAAAAAAAAATTCATTTTATAAGCAGGGAACATAGCCCGATTACTTAGTAGTATAGCCTCACTACTTTGGATATATATGGCTTTAGAATAAGTCATCCAAGAAACATACATTCTAAATGGTATCTATTGGGAATATATGCCCCTTTAAAAGAATCAGGTCAGAAATGCAATTGCAATAGCAATTAGACTGTTGCCCATGTTAGGAGACTGTGTGGTCATCCCAATTACTAATTATTATCATTCAAGATGGAGATGTCCCAGTTTAAAATAGTCCCAAGTTTTCTTAAACCCAAATAGTTTATGAATATATTACATCTACAGAGCTACCTTATCGTAGTAAGTATATTTACATATTGTCCCTTTTACGGCCACATGATGGCTTTGATTTACCACTTCTTGTGTTACATCCATATAAGTGTCTCTTAATAGCCAGATGATTCCATGGCAAATGATTCTCTGGGTCCAAAGACAGGAAAGTGAAAAGCACACAACCAGCTGGAATAAGAACTCCACTGCTAGTCACAACTCTCCCTAGGACCACCGAAATGTACTATTAAGGAGCTCTAGGATTCCACAAAACCCACAGCAAAATGGTGCCTAATTTAAAACATAAATTAGGAACTTCTCTCTGTTGCCAGTAGTTAAGGAAGTTGAACTTAAAAGGTATACTTTTCCTTTGAAAAAAAAAATTCTGAGGAGTTTTACACCATGAGACGAACAGTCTGCCATCTCTTTACAGAATTTTTTCCTAGGCATTTTGAAAACACCATTTACAGGCATTGTAGAACACCAGGCAGCCCCTTCTTGGGTGCTAGATGGAGCTCCCAACCTTACAGTATGTACTGACTAACAGGGAGCCTCGCCTCCCCAGCAGCTGGTCAGAGGTACAGCAGACCCAGGCCCTGCTGGGTTTCCTTGGGGAGAGGAATTGCTCAGTACATCATCTCTGCAAAGATGGTCAGTGAAAACTCATGGTGAACTTCAGAAAAGTTGGTCACAGCCAAGAAAGTTCAGTGTTCTGTTTAGACCTAAGATATTTCCTTTTGCCATAAGCATAGCTCTGCTGAGACCTAAAATAATAAGGCAAACTTTTCAAGCTACCCTAAGATACTTTTAGAAGTGGTTTTTAATAGAACTACAAATCCTTAAGTCACATTAGCATTGTTTTTAAGGAACCACTTATAAAAGCCACATGCAATTGCATGTCAGATTTAAAAATTGTGTTGTCCATGTTTAGATATTTCTAAATCAGACATATTTATTTAAGAAATACTTTGTCAACAACTTTAAAGCCCAGCAGTTTTTCCAGGGCTGCTTGGTCATTTTTAAATAAATACTCTGCTTATTCACCACAAATAGCCTGAGACAAACAACTGCATATTTAAGTCTGTATTAGGGTAGGAACCTTATCCAAATTCCATGTTATGGAAACTATTTAATCTCTTTGATGGTGGGAAAAATGGTAACTATGATCTAGCTATTGCCATACAGTTGACACTCCAATTCCTCACTTGGCTTTGTAGTTTAGGGCTTAAATACTTTTGTTTCTCATGATGATCTTTATTGGTGACCAGAGAATCCAGCTTTTCTTAAAGGTTTTCCTCAAATAGAACAATTTCAAATGATACACAACTTTTGGGAGGCCCTGAGAATGAAATCTCTACCAGAGCAACCTTGAGGATGATGGAAGAAAAACATGCACTACTGCTAAGAAGCAGGGATGACCACAGGCACAGGCAGCCAGAAAGCAGAAACCCACACTGCCCGGCACACACCTCCCGACAGGAACGCAGCACGCCACACTGTTCTCGCACTGCTAGGTATCTAGACACAGCAGAAAGCAAGTCCTTTAAACAGGCAGCGGGACATTCATCTATAAAATTAATAAGAAGCTTTACTTTTCTTTAACCTGGATTTCTTAACCATTTTTCCCTGTCCTCAGACACAGTGTCTTCATTTCAAGGCCACACAGTCTGACTGATTCCGACAAAGGTAGGTGATCTCAAAAATAAAATATATACAGTAGTTAAGTTTCTCGGTAGAGCTTTAACACAAAACAGTAGTCCCCACTGAACACAGAACATTACATCTCAAACTTGCCGACTGTTTACTGTAAGACTGAGGAATCTGTTTTCCAATTTAAAACAAAACGATGAATTTTGAATCTGCTCCCTTTATTTCTTCACACCAAATAACTAGATATAAATATGTCCCTAAATGCTCTGGTCTCCCATGGAGCTCTTCCCAAAGCCATGTCTGGCCAGGGGTATAAACCAGGCCTGAAGAGTCTGGACTGAGATAAACCTTCCCACACAAACTGGAGCCCAAGCAGCTGAGCACACATTTTTCCCAGGAAAGACAGCAATAGTCCTTCCACGTCTCACAAGTTCTTGAGATACTTGGAAAGAAGATTTGCCAAGCAAACCTTCCCCACACTGAAAAATGTTTATTCAGTGTCCAGTCTTTAAGAGTGTTCTCACCAGAGGTAATCTTTGATTTGAGGGTGTATTTTGAAACAAAGAATTTTTTGAACCCACTGACCTCAAGTCAGTGACTTAGGAGAACTGCGGTAGGAAAGCTGGCCCAATCTAAAACTTCCTGTCATGTCTTGGCCTACTGTTTGAACGCTGTAGTCACTAATACCCTGACAGGAAAAGCACTTCAGAGAAGTCTGGCAACTAATTCCCCTCCTAGAAACGTGCATCCTCGGTCCTCACAGTCATCTACCAGGGGAGAAGCCTGCCCACAGAAGTCAGAGAAAAGAGCCCTAGAACCGTCCCTTTGTCCTGGGACTGCTTGCAAATAAGAGCACAGATGTGAGGCCCTTGGAGGGAAAATGATGCAACTACCATGCAAAGAAAGCAAAAGTTTATTAGCCATCTAATAGAATTTAACTTTTTGGCTGTAATAAGGAATCATGTCTTTATTAAATTACCTTCAAAAAGTATAAAATAAGTTTCCAGAAATCAACTCCAGGCTATAAGAAAGTCAGTTTTTACCACTTTGTCTACAAGACCCTCTGATCAGTATTTGTTTCTTCAGAAGTGCCGAGTCAAAAATGTGTCTAGGGAGCACAATTTTTGTGAAATACAAACCCCGGAATACATCAGGATAAAGCTTAGAAATGAGCAGATGTGTTTGCACTCTGAGGATGCAGGGGGTGGGGAAGTTTAGGCAAATCTCATCTTGACAGCAGGAAAAATTGCCTCCATTTTCCTTGGAGCATTTCCTGATGTGAGCTAAGGGCTCATCAAAACCAAGTGAGTAAAACAGGAAAAAAACTAGTCAAGGCAGCAGGCTGGGAGTGAATGTGCTACAGTGATTTCTTTCCCCAGCTCTGCTGCCACTTCTGCCCCGCTTCTAAGGAAAGCAGGCTCCCAAGATGGCATTTCACTGGACTATAGATACACCTCATTCTACCTTCAGGAAGTCGGGTGATGACTGGGGAGGTGGGAGTGGTAGTTCGGCAGTGTCTCAAAGCCAATTCTGTCAGCAGCTCTTCCCTGAAATGTCTCCATCCACAGGACAAGTGTAAGTAAAACAGACTGCAAATGCCATGGTTAAATAAATTCAGTAGTGATTATAAATGGACCAGTCAAGAGGCTAAATTCTTAGAGCACGATTCTTTTTGGAATGTACAATGGAGACTAAGAGTGGAGAGAAAAGAGTTTCCAAAAAGATGTGGCTTAGGAATGGATCACAGAGGGTCCCTGAAGCTCCACCTTAAGTTCTTCAGGGACTGGTCACATGTGAGTGAGGACAGTAAGAAGGAACAGAAGACAAAGTGGTGATGGAAGAGAACGTGTATCATCCACACCAATTACTGGAGAATGCAGGATGTCCACTAAACTCCAAAGAGCATCTGCACCTGCACCTGCCTTGCCACACTCAGGTCGGATGTTTTTAACTTGAGAGTGACCTATCCGTGCATGCTCTGACCTTCCTCCCAGACTTAGCATAGCAGAGGAGGAAATATAAAGCCATCCTCATCTTCAAGAGCCAATTGAGAGGCCTGAATGAGGCCTTTGGTCTTACCTAGGAAACACCACTGGTTTAGCCCAGCTGCACTGTGTGTTATTAGTGACTGAGCAGCCAATATATGGGGCAATTCGACTGGATACTCTGAATGTTCTTATGTAAAGAGTAACTGATGGAGGACAGATTACAGTCCTTGCAAAGGAGACCACCTTCCCCCTAGGATTGGCTGTACCAGGCTGTGACTCAGAGGCACAGAACTAGTACTCACTTCTTTTAAGACTTCACACTGTCCAAAGAATATGCTCTTCTATGTTGCCATGCTGAGGTCCAGTCCCAGCTTTTCCACCAGCAAAGCCAGGCAAGTGGGCAGGGCAGTTGGTTCAGCCAGGCTGAACACAATGGCATGGTTGGTGTTGCATAGATGAAAGGGAAGAGGGAACACACGTCTGCTAGAAGGGTGAACAGAACATCTTTTATCTAAATAGAATAGAAATAACAAAAACCTTGTAAAACAATCACAAAATTTACAAATAAATTGGTACAAAATAAATAGGAGAGATTGTACATCTACAACATCATTTGAATTATAAAATGCATTCATTATGACAATCAGCTTATTAATCCTATACATGTCATTTGTGCTTATTTAGGTTTATGTACACAGCTCTGCATACTGTGTTCAGAAAACTTCACTGCTCAAATGCATGAACTGTACACTATGATACAGTGAATAAAGGCTGAGAAGGATGAAAGTCAGACACAAAGCAGGGTCTTGAGGGCCAAGGCAATGTTGGCACTGGGCCTTAAAACCAAGAAAAGGCATACTAAGCCCAGATGGGCAGGCAGCTTCCATTATCCAGAAAGATAGATTCTGCAGTCCAAGGTAAGCAGAAGAAACCATTATCCTTGTTGGGCCAGGCAACTGACCTGCTTTGGGAGGAAGGAGGCTGTAGACTCAGCTAGACTCTGCCCTGCACAGGGGAAGAGAGCCTGTCACCAAGAAACCACCTCAGAAACATTTCATGGAGGTACTTGAGAGGCCTTGCCACAAGGTAGACCTGCCTCCATCCTCATCCAAAACACGGGACCTCAAGAATACAGGTGGGCCCAACTAAAGGGGCTGGGGAAGCTAGGCCAACATAAAAGCAGCAACCTCTTTATAAAAACAAAAAACACTACCCTTTCACCTGCTTTAAGGGATAGCAGAACCCTAGGATCCATGGATGAGGAAGCTTCAAGATAGATTTTGTCCTAGTCACAGATGAAGTACTACCAGGCATATGTACATAATAAATAATATAAAATAAAGCATATATACTTGTGGGTTTAAAGGACTCCAGAAACAAGAAAAAATGGGTAACTTCACCTTCACAGTAGACTTCAGACTTGGGAAGTAATGAATCAGAAGCTAGGCTGGGGCTCTCTGGGAAATAAGAATCCTAAGACTTCATTCTTTCCAACCGCACTCTGCTCTGGAAGCCTGAGCCTCCAATAAAAAGGGCAGGCACCCAAGCGCCACCAGGTCCACTGGATAGTTCTCTTCAGGGTGAATCTGCAGAGGAATCTGCCCCCTAAAGAACTGCATCCTAAAAGTGAATCCATGTGGATCAGATGTGGGCACATGCCAGAAGGTATCCTTCCAAACAAGGCAAGACAATACTCCCAGTCATTGTCATCTGTTCATGGTCCCAATGGGTATGAAAACCTGAAAACCTTGTGTAGTCAAGTCCTTCTTACAGTATGTGTTAGATCTGTGTACATATAAACCTTGGCATATGAACACCTAGAACTTTACTCTCTTGCAGCTAGAACCTTTGTTTCCATGTTGCTTCAAGTTCAACCTGGTATTTCCCATCAAAAGATATTTAGAACAATTCTAGTAGAGATGATGGCTGTGGCTGTAGCACACAGAGAGAAGGCTTCCTTGAGCTGCGCCAACCACAGCGGTCTGAGAAGCAAAGAAGGCCCCAGCCTAGGATGGCGGGAGGAAAGCTGCTCCCTACTCTGCAGCTACTGTGCACTGCCATCTCCTCTTCGCGTCCGTAGGGTTGACCAGGGACTCTGGAATATGAATCTTCAGATAGGAAAGAAGGTAGCAAAAGGGAAACAAGCAAGCACACCGTGATTGAGACAGAAAGCTTGCAAGTGCTAGAGGAGGAAGGCTCGCCTGTCACAGCCTTGCTAAGTAACGGCGGCAAGCTCAGCCTTGATGCACCACTCACCCCTCAAATGGAGGCAAATGAACCTCAACTTAGAAGTCTGCAAACGTCTCTCTCCTATTAACCAACTTGAACACCTAAGAAATACGAAAAGCTAAAGATTTGCAAACGGCCCTGAGGTATAAAAATCCACTGAGAAATTGCTCATTGATAAAATTATATCAGAAAACTTTCTGAATCCCCAAATCACTTTGCTATTCAACCCCCAATATCCCTACCAATTCCAGGTTAACATACAATTCACCCAGACACCCTTGACGGACAGAAGCACCACTAGCCTGGAGCCCAACATGGAACTACGTGGCCCAGGACAAGAGCCAGTTTCCTCAGGAAGTAAGCAATGGTACCTCACAGGCCTCCTGGACCCTAACCTGCCAGCTCAGTCTTGAATATCTCCTCAACCCTTTGCAAAGAAAAGCCCCTACCTGGGCTCAACAGCAGAGGGGAGTTTTTCTCATGCCACCAGGGGGCCTGGGTCATGCAACATAGTGTGCAAAGCCAGCCCTCCCTGGCCCGCTGTTGCTTGGAGCCCCAGAGAACAAGGTGAGCACCTTCCTGGGCCACCCAGGTGAGTCATCTGCCTAGGGTCACCCTTGGGGAACAATGGGGGCAATGCTGGTTGCCCAGGAGACCTCACCTTCCTGGGTCTAGGCAAGGCGAGGATAGCTACAGATCCCCGCTGGCTTCAGATGATGACAGAGGTGGTTGTGTTTTTACCAGCCAGGACACAGGCTTGATCAGCCAGGGCCTACACAGGTCTGTTCCTCAACCTGGAGAGAGGATTTCAGGGCAGGAGTTCATGGTCCCTGCTTAGCTCCAATTCCTATTGCTCTATTTACTAGGGAAAATGTATTTCTATTTGTTTCTACCATTGTTTTCCTAGACTTGGAAAAGCTGGTCCTTTAGTGTACAGTGCTGAGGACAGCACGGGTAATATACTCACAGTTACTGTTCCACATTAGAGTGAAGCTCTGCATTCAACATTTGCACTGTCCCTTGAAGTCACATTAGAAGATGGTAGGATGCCCCACTCCCTCCCACTTGGGGATGCCAACCGCTTCCACATGGGCATTGAGCTCCCTGCAGGGAGTGAGGTGAGGAGGGAGGAAAGAACAGAGTTCAGTGTGGTATCCTTTCAAGTTCAAATTATGTAAGAACCAAGATTTGTTAGTTGATTAGCACCCCGGTATCTGTGTCAGTTTTAAGATTTTGTTTTCCTAAGAGTTTAAATGCATGATTTTGAATTTGCCTGATGAACACAGGACAAAGCAGTGAAGGGAAGGAACCTCCAAGACAGCAGGAGAAAAGGCCTCCTCATTTACAGAGCAAAGGCAGAATGTCCCAGGACTACCTGGATGCTAGGAATTTAGCTCCAATGGAGCCAGTAGCTGCTCAGGAGCAGGGGAGGCCCTGTCCCATCCACAGAAGCCCTGTATAGGAGGGCAAGGCCTCTCCATCAGTATCCAGAACTCAGAGGCCTGCATTTAGTCCACTCGACCCACACCCTTCTACACTTGAAAACGTCGCAGCCGTGGGAGGACAGTCCAGCAGAGGGGGCTACAAGCAGCCACTGGACAGCAAGACTGCAGCTATTGGATGGTCTTTCTTTGCTGGACCCCACTGGCTTTGTAGAGGTGAATGGCAGAGGCCTTCCAAGCCAAAGTCATTCTCCTGCTGCCCGGAGAAGCAACAGCCCAGTGTCTCCTCCAACTGTCCGAGGGGTCAGTTTCCCGAGAGAAAGCAGGGCCTGGAAGAGGGATCTGGCCGCTCAGACATGGGTGCTGTCTGAAGGGTCCTAAGTTCTCCCCAAAGGAGCTGTTGGCTTTCATTCCTTCAGGGACCTGGCAGGAATTATTTTAGATTCCCTATTGTTATAAAACAGTGTGAAGAATAGAAAGTAAAGAGTAACAGAAAATGAATACAAACTTGGCAGGCTAAAATGTCATCCTTTGGGAGCCCCACTGATGAGCCACTCCTGCCAAGCTCTTTATAAGAGAATAATTTGCAAGAAGCCATCACACTGAGCAGGTAAGACAGTAGTAAGAAGTCCGCTTCTCCCTGGAGTCACAGAGGCAGCCGCTGGCATCCCCCCTCCTTTCCCCAGACTCAGTTGTTTAGGATTTATAAAGGAACGGCAGAGCTCTGAAAACACCAACACACTAGCTCTGGTTCCAGAGGCTCCTCCCAGTAGCAAGGCATCCCTGAGACAGCTGTGTGTGGAGAAGCAGACACGGGCCCGGATAGGTTGATAGGGCGGAGCTCCTGAGGCCACAGAAGCTGGGCTAGGCCGGTGGCCCAGCTCCCCGCAGCTCAGGGAAGGCCAGCACTGCGCAGGACCAAAGCAGGGGATAGACACCTTCCCCCAGCCCGGGGCCAGGCTTCACTGTGTTGCAAGGACCGCTCATATTTACATACTCCATACTGGTGGTGTGTTCAATAAGAGGCATCTTAAGAAACTGACTTTTAAATTTGAATGGTTCTATTTAAAAAAAAAAAAAAAAAAAGGATACTTAGACTGGGGTTCCCTCTAAGGTCAAGCTACATGATGGGGGCAGGTTGGGTGCCAGCAGCAGGCCACTCAGCACCCTCGGGGGTCCCCATGACCCTCTATATCAAGTGAAACCAGTACTTCCCCCACTATGGACATGGCACCTTCTGAGAAAGACCCTCCAGGACTGACATTGCAGAGGAAATACTGAGCTGAGTGTGCACAACACCGAGGCACAAACTGCTCACCAGGCGCCAGCCCGCCTGCTGCCACCTGCTCCTCAACCACACTCCCTGCCCCGCACAGAGCCCGGCTGGGCTGGATGGACTTCCTACCTGGAGGAGGGAGAAGACTGCTGCTTAGCCAAGGCCTTGCTTCGCGCAGTGAGCCCAAACAGAAAACGCTGTCCCCTTCCTAGTGATGGATGCGGCGGGCACCGACAGTCCTATGTGAACACTGGCAAGTATGGTTTCATCTCAGTGTATGAATAGCCAACAACACGCACACATCCCTCGGGCTAACAGAACACAGAGAAGCTCTAGTTCAGGATTCAGTCACTCAAATACTTCCTGACATCACTTCACTACATGATGAATTTGGCATTAAAGTAAGACAGAGACACACATATAATGGCCACAACACACATTTGGTTTCTGAATCCCTGTTTGGGGCCAAACTGACCCTGGCTGTACAGGCAGCCTCTCTGGCGTCGGCCACATCTGAGGCGGGAGGCACAGAGGCCCTCAGGCAGGGGACACAGCCACTGCCGGGCCCCGTGGGCTCAGGGACAGGGGAAGAGGGACAGCTGGCTCCCTGGGAGGAGGAGCAGGGGCTGGCAATCCCCAAAGTTCCCTCCCTTGAAAACATGGGTCTGGAAATGCCTTCTCGGCACACGGTACAGAGTACAGCTGGAAGGTCCGGCTCCTTTTCTGATAACGTGTGTCCTTATCCCCTAGTGGGACGGGGAGGGGCTTGCACTCCACATCACGTGTTTACTGAAAAGCCCTGTGGAAGATTTCCATTTGGCATCTGTGTAGCAGCATCTCGGGTTAACAAGAGCAAGGACCAGGGAGGTGGGTGACGACACTCTGTGGGCTCGGGCGCTGGGTAAGGGGAGGGCTGGCTGGGAGACCCCAGGCTGGAATGACAGGGTGAAGTCAGCTTGCCTCTTGCCAATGATAAACCATGGGTTTTAAATTCATTAACATTCATTTTGGTGATAAAAATTCCTTAGGGTGGGAGCAAAATCACATTCCCAAGCAAATGTTAACTCTTCCTGAGGGAAAGGGGTACAGTTAAACATTAAATTCTCAAAACCCCACTGAGCTCAGAGAGGTGACTGCGGTCCCTCTGAGGCAGGCTACGCCCCACAGTGATGACAGACTTGGCAGGTTCTGCAGTAACACGGTCTTCTTCATTGAGCCAGCGAGTTCAACAGTGGTACCCACTGGGGTACAGAGGAAGGGTGCCCCTCCCTGGGAGGGCCAAGGAAGGCCATTGGAGGGGCAAGTCCGGCCTACGAGGGTCACATCATGGGATCGCAGCAGAGTTCAGACAGAACAACTTAAAACTCTGCAAAAGACACTTTTTAAAAACATGATCTCTTGAAAAAATAAATCGCAACAATTTTCAACTTCATGCAAATCGAGGACAGAAGAGCATGAATAATGATAAAAGGGAGCGCTGAAAAAATAAACATGATTCTATTTGGGCGGAATCAGTTCATCTCCAAAATCTTGAACGCCATGCCCCGGCTGCCAACTCCACACTCTTGTTTCCATTCCTCCCCTCTCCGTCCTCCTCCGCAGCTCCTGGGAAGGGCACCAGGTCTTTGGTCTCAGGATGTTGCGGGATGCAGCACGGCGGACAAGCTCACACCAGTGGAAGTCATGGGCAGACGGGGCTGGGCCCTCCAGAGTGGGCGGTGCAGGCCGGCGTGGCCTAGATGGCGCCTTCGCTGTGCAGGCTGTGGTTGGCCTTACTGTGTGTCACACAGTTCTGTTCGTTGAGTAGGTTGGCTGTCTCGTCTGGCAACCCGTCATGCAGCTCCGTAAGAGTCAATTCGATTTTAGTGTTTTCACTGTCTGAAGACTGAGGGGTTTTGTCCATCCGGGATGCCATCAAGGCATTTTGGTATTGCTGTCTTGAGATCTGGGGCCAGAAGACGCACAGAAAACAAACCAAGATAACGCTTATTTAGGTTCTTTTATCTCCACATCAGACCACACGTTAAATCCCGACAGGCCCACGGCAGCCTCTCTAGGAGAAAATCACACTTGAGCGCAGTGAGCCACTTTTTAAAGTTCACATTGACTTTGGTGAACAAGTCAGTTCCTACTGATGGAACCCAATTCCAAATATTATCTCAAAACTTTAGAGACTAGAAAATAGAGACTGGTTTCCCCCAGCTAAAGCTGGCTTGTTCTCCAAAAGTCATCTTCATTTCAGACCAAGAGGAGCACCCTGACTGCCAGGCAGAAGACAGAAGTGGAGCCTTCCCTGCAATCCTCTGGAGTCTCCTGACCTCAGCCTTCCCAGGGCCAGGCGGGGAGCCACTGGAGCCAAGCGCCCAGGAGAGCTCTTTGAAAAGGGGCTGTTCTTTTTTCCAGGATCTCCAGCTCCCGTTCCCTGAAAGAGCCACATTTGATTTGGCAGCTCACTGGATAGAACCAAGATGATCAACGTCTTTCTCAACCTGAGGCTTGGGCACAACAGAGGAAAACAGGGTTTGTAGTTGAGAATGGACGGCAGGGCACCCACAAAGTGACAAAGGGAGAGCTCCGAGGAGTGCCGGGAGCAAAACAGACAATTTTCCAGGGAAGCTGACATCTAACTGCCAGGCCCCGCCACGCGGCAATCACATCTCTCACCTTAACGAACTGCAGATCCGAGAGCGCTCGCACTGAGTAATCGGGGATGTAGACTTGGAGGAGCGAGGAATTGAGCTGGTTATTGCTGCTTCCCAGTGTTGGTGTGACAGCGTCAATCCGGTCGCTTCGACTGAGAGAGTCTGAGTGATTCAAGCCACATGGGCGAGGAGGGGACTTATTTTCACCTGGAAAAGGAGGGAAAAATCCAACCATTTAAGTAGATATTGCCAATAAAAACAGCTCTTTATTTTCCCAAAATAAAAAAGACTCAATGCCACACAAGCCCAACCAACTTCTTCCAGACGTCTCAGCCACACAGTGCGCCACAGATGGTCTCCTATGCACAGCAGACGCGCTGGCTTCCCTGTACCAGCCGGCTACACCCATCTCAGCTGCCTGGGCCTGTGTATGTGACAGACACAATCCTCCCAAGTCTCTAACAGCAAAGACCCTGCACTGTGTGCCTGCGTGAGGAACATTCCCAGGTGTTGTGAGATGCTCAGGCGAGGGCAGGCCAAGGTCCGACATGTAGAAACTGCCTGATATCAAACAGAGGCCACGAGAAGACTGCACTTCATCATTTTGCCAGAAGTAAAAACAAGAGACTCTTCAGAATATTCATAATTCAGTATGTGTTGTAAAGGGATCAAAATATTTGTCTGCTCATACCATACCCTCCAGCCAAACCTATTATCTTTGTCTCTGACCCCAGTAAAATCCCCCAACAGGTAGCCCGAGGATGTCTCAGGAATTCAAGACTGCTGGAAGACATTAAAGCCTTGAAGAGTCTGAATAAGTTATCTTGGGCGCTATGGCATCTCCAGACAGGTTTCGTAGCATCCTTTCATTAAAACAAAGTGGAAGAATGCCAGTCTCGGTGTTGTTGCTCTTCTGGGGAGTTCATTGTTACTTCTAATATAAACGTCATAAAAAACGCCCCTCACCAAGGCTTCTTTCACTTTTTGCTTTTCTAACCAACTCTATTGTATAGATGGGAACTGCGTGCCCACCCCGGCCAGGTCTTGAATCGCGTCATATCACAGGATTGGAGGGGACCAATTCTCTCATCTGAGGCTTGGCTCCTCTTTGCAATGTGTCCCTGACAGATGCCCCCCAGAGGAGCTGGCTTTTGGCTGCACCTGCCCTTCAGCTATCAGGAAAATTTATCATCGTTCCCATCAAAATGTGCCTCCCCTAACTTCAAATGACAGTCTCACTTGCTCTGTGTGGAGCTCCAGTGAGTACCTTTTCTTCCTCTGCTATTCAAAGTAGCCCTCAGCTAGGTGAAGAGAGTGATGGTCCCCTTAAGTCTCTTCTCCACGATAAATCCTGTAGCTGTTCTTCATCTCACCCCATCACTGTCTTAAAACAGGACACCCAGAACAAAACATAAGTATTCCACGAATCTTCGGTGACAAGTTCACTTACTCCTAATTTTTTTTTCTTTTTGAGATAGGGTCTTAATTTATCACCCAGACTGGAATGCAGTAACGCGATCTTGGCTCACCGTAGCCTCAACCTCCTGGGCTCAGGGGATCCACCTGCCTCAGCCTCCCTAGTAGCTGGGACTACAGGTGTGTGCCATCACACCTGGCTAATTTTTATATTTTTGGTAGAAATGGGTTTTTGCCGTGCTGCCCAGGCTGGGCTCTGGTTACCTGAGACTCCCAAAGTGCTGGGATTACAGACATGAGCCACCGTGCCCGGCCATTTTCTCTTAAAATTTTTACATCTTAACTGTCCCTACAATTGTGAAGTCATGAGCTAATTTTTCATTGTAAGACAAATTCAGAGTGGCAGTTCCCCTTGTTTCCACTTCTGAGAGAGCAAGGCAAATTAACAATTTAACAGACTTTCATATTTAGCAGAACGGAACTTTGAATAAGTGACCCACTTTTGCTAAGGTTCAGATTCCTTACCTGTAAAATGTGGATGATGATTACCTGGTACCCATTTTTTTTTTTTTTTTTTTGAGACAGAGTCTCGCTTTTGTCACCCAGGCTGGAGTGCAGCCATGCAATCTTGCCTCACTGTGACCTCTGCCTCCCAGGTTCAAGCAATGCTCCTGTCTCAGCCTCCCAAGTAGCTGGGATTACAGGCGTGCACCACGACACTTAGCTAGTTTTATATTTTTAGTAGACATAGGGTTTTGCTGTGTTGACCAGGCTGGTCTTGAACTCCTGACCTCAGGTGATCCACCCACTTCAGTCACCCAAAGTGCTGCGATTACAGGCGTGAGACACCATGCCTGACCCTGGTACCCATTTTATAAGGTCTGACAAGGGTTAAAAATAAGATAATGTATAAAGTGGTTACCTGACATGAGTAGGTACCCCATAAGTGAGCCTAGTTAGCTTTTTTTTTTTTTTGGAGATGGAGTTTTGCTCGTTGCCCAGGCTGGAGTGCAATGGCACAATCTCAGCTCACTGCAGTCTCTGCCTTCTGGGTTCAAGCAATTCTTCAGCCTCCCTAGTAGCTGGCATTACAGGTATGTGCCACCATGCCTGACTAATTTTCTATTTTTTAGTAGAGATAGGGTTTCTCCATGTTGGTCAGGCTGGTCTCAAAATCCTGACCTCAGGTGATCCACCCGCCTCGGGCCTCCCAAAGTGCTGGGATTACAGGTGTGAGCCACCACGCTGGGCCTAGTCAGCATTTTCTATCCTTTCTTGTCAGCTTCCTCCCAGACTGTGCTACCATGAGCCCACCCCCAACCCAGCCTTTGGACATGCAATGGCTTCACCCAGGATGACAGATTAGTCAGTTTTTTGAAACAAAGGATCCCACTGTATCCCTGGGCTTCAGCCATCAATCTCATCACCATTTCTACAGATACCTTTGAAACAATGTCTATGTGTTAACACTTGAAGGCCATAAAAACATTTCAAGGTACTTTGCTACTGATCAGACCTCTGCCTGTCTGAGGCTTCCTGCAGTACTTTTGAGTCTCCTGTTTTCTCCTCAAGATGATTTTAGGGTGACTCAGTCCGCTTCCTCTCACCCCACTGCCCTCTGTTGGTGTGAGTGGACCCTCTCCTCTGCCAGAAGCCTGCTGCCTGGCCCCATGGCCACATCCTGGAGGAGCAGGCCCTGCTTTCTGGGACCCCTTCCACAGCTCATAGGGCATGAGCTTCAGCTCACTGCTCAGAGCCTCAAATGCCATCTTACTTCTAATAATAATAATAATGAAGGTCCACATTCTTCATCTGAAGCCCTGCGTGGCCAGAGGTGTTTGAAATTTGGAAGGTGATACAGTCCATACATCCACATTACAGACTACACGTCAATTCTGGGGCAGCCCTAGTCCACAAACACATTGACTTGTGCTGAGATGGACGAGGACTCACACCAAGCAGAGTGAAGACCGTACTGGCTGAACCCCAGTTCAGGTCAGGTTTTGTGGCCAAATTTATGTGCCAAAGTTTTATGACAGTAATTATGGAAAAAACTCCCAAGATAAATATAGGAAAGTTGTGTTACCAACTAGGAAATCCCAGCAATTTTAATTAAAGACAGATTAAGCCTTCTCCCTTCTTGTTAATGGCTGGACGAGTTAGCTAGGCCTGGCCGCCCTCTCCTGCAGGGCAGTCAGCAGCAGCAGGGTAGGAATGTGCCCGGTGTTCACTCCAAAACAAAGTCAGGTGGCGGGAGAAGTGGGCCACCTGCCTGATGGGGAGCAGAAGTGCTCACGCTCCGCTCATAGGGACGTGGGAACGAGAAGCCAGGAGACAGGAATGCTGTGTGCCTGTGTGGATGGGGATTTTTCTTGCATACCAAGAGGAGTTCAGTTCTCAGGCCTTTGGCAAATGTGTTCTTTAAAAGTGGCCTCAAGGTTTGAGGGCCTCTGCAAACTCCACACACCGTAACTTTCTGAGGTCAGAGTAAGAACCAAGAACAGCCTCCCCCTACTGCTGGCCTGAAAATTCAAGGTCAGCCGTGCAGGTAGGAAGAGCAGGGAGCGCTAACAACCTGCGTGAGAACCGTCCCCCTTCCGTTTCCTGGCACATGTCTCCTGTACACAGTGACTGTGCGGTGTTCTGGACTCTCCACCTGCTGTGGCTTATGTTTTCCTGGAGAGCTCACTATAAAGTTACAGAACCTTAGAGCTTTAGTGCTCCAAGGGACATTCAAAACAGCTTGTCCAGGTAAAGGAAGCAGACCTAGCCAGCCAGGTGTGATGGGGGCAGCGGAGGCAACCCGGAGAATTATGGAAAGGAAGCATGCAGAATTACCTGGAGAACCTGCTGCTAACAACTCTGTTCTGCTGACAACAAAGGTACGAGACAGGGACAAAGGAACTGAAAAATGGAGAAAAACAGGGTGAGATCGCATCAAAAGGCAAGAAAAGAGATCTCTATAATCAAGGGACAGGAGGGGATACTCATTCTACCAATACAATATGAGCATTCAGTTGCAGAAATGCACAAGTCAGTAGAGTATTCTAGAAACAAAACAGAATACACACTGCTTTCCAGGAAGAGGAACACACGGAGGCCAAGATCAGGCGAAATCCTACCCATGAGCCTGTTACTAACCCAGAAATCTCTTAAGCCACTAATAACCAATTGGGGTTTATAGCTCGAATCGTGCTACTCTTAAGGGTTTAAGTCACAAGCAGTGGCAAAAAGGGGAGCTCAATTAGTCAACTGCCTTAAGAGCCTGGCCCAAACCACTGGTGCCTACACCCCAATACTCACTCACTGCACAGCTAACAGCTCCCCATCTGTGGCAATTCAGCTCAGTATAATTTTGACCTGAAGCTCTGAATTGCTTAGGAATGCTTTCCAATCTCAAAAGAGGGGAACGTAAGTAAAGAACACATACACAGATTTCCTGGGAATGCAGACCAGAGTCATCCTCCTCACCGCTTACTTGGGGGCTGCAGCCCCCATCAGATCGAAAAGTCTCAGAACATGTAATGTTGAGCAGGAATCACACCTCTGGGGCAGGCAGGTCTTAAGGACTGATTATTGTAGGTTTTCCCCAGACAGCGAACATCAATAAACAGAAACTTCATCTTGAGATGCCTGTACTAACTGCACCTCTCAATGAATATACAAAACCCCAAATCTTAGTCGTAAAGTTAAGTAAAATACTAGGCTTTGGAATAGATAAGATGCCATTAATGAAATTCCCCCACTTTTTAAAACTTTGAGACGGAGTCTCGCTCTGTGGCCTGGGACACTGGCGTGCTCTGGGGTCACTGCAACCTCTGCCTCCCAGGTTCAAGAAATCTCCTGTCTCAGCCTCCAAAGCAGTTGGGACTACAAGCATGTGCCACCATGCCAGGCTAATTTTTGTATTTTTGTACAGATGGAGTTTCACCATGTTGACCAGCCTGGACTCGAACTCCCCTTCTTTTTTAGCAGCTCCAGACTTGGGAGGCTACTCACCATGTCTTCTGAATGAGACTTGTCCTTCCATTACAGTTCAATAGGAACTGGGCTGACATTTACATTCCAGGAACCAGTAACTGGTAGAAATGTACAACCCACTCTTCTAGTTTCTTTTTTTTTTCTTTTTTTCTGAGATGGAGTCTCGCTCTTGTCACCCAGGCTGGAGTACAGTGGTGCAATTTCAGCTTACTGCAACCTCTGCCTCCTGGGTTCCTGCAATTCTCCTGCCTCGGCCTCCCAAGTAGCTAAGATTACAGGTGTGTGCCACCATGCCCAGCTAATTTTTTGTATTTTTAGTAGAGATGGGGTTTCACCATGTTGGTCAGGCTGGTCTCAAACTCCTGACCTCGTGATCCACCCGCCTCATCCTCCCCAAGTGCTGGGATTACAGGCATGAGCCACTGCGCCTGGCCACCTCTAGTTTCTTTTCAGAGTCATCTTATAAATCTGGTTCTGCTCACCTGGGGCTAATTTGAGGCTGGCCGCCAAAATGCATCACAGTCACAGCACCTTTCTGCTATGCCCATGTTTCCTCTCATGCTTTAAGGGGATGAGGCACTGTGCAAGGATCATTGCATCCTAGTCTTCTAATAATCACATGAGCTGGTATCATTATATCTCCTTAACAAGAAGGAGACAAAGGGCCTTGCTCAATATCACGCGACCTGCCTATATTTGAGCTGAAGCTATAACCCAGGTCTTCACATGCCTAGGTAAGAGCTACCCTAACGAAGGTCACCTTTAAGTTCACAACAGAAATCTACTAATGAAGTTGGGTCAGACAGGCCCCTGTTCACAATGGCTGTTGGTGAACAGTTGACAATGGGGACACCATGCCCCCAGAACTCAAACACCTATACCAGGATAGTGAGAGGGTATTTTTGGGACAGAGAAAATCTTGATGTCTCAGTGACTTTCTAACTGTAACATCTTTGGGTTCCTCAGACTATTACTGGGTGGTACTGTTGATGAAGACCGATGTCACAAAAACAGTCTTGTCTAGAGGTATCTCCTCCCCTTTGAAGCCTGGTTTTCAGGAATTCTTTTAAAATGAGCTATTAGGTTTGAGGTTTGTAAATGAAGTTTCCTAGCACTGCAGATCATGTGGTATTTTTGCCACAAGGTGGCACTCCAGAACCTCTGTCGAACTGCCTGACCTGTTGGGGCTGCATAAGGTATTAATAGCAAGGGTTTGCGTTCTGCCAAGCAGCGCCATCCCCAGAGGCCAGCAAGCCACCAGGCATCTATCTGTGTTCACATCTGAGAGCCCATCTGGCTGGCTGGCATCTTGGAATCTTGTGCTCAGAGAACTTGGTCAATCCCCCATGGCCATCCACCCTTATGGCTGACTCAACTGGCCAGCTCTCCAGACAAGAAGAGCCGGCCACAATCAGTATATAGCAACAACCTCATTGGTCCTCAGGAACATGCAAATTAGGACCTCCCAAACTGCTAACATTTAAAAGACTCAATAATGCCAAATGCTGGATAGAGCACTGGAACTCACACAGCACAGGTTGGGGGTAAGGAGGTACATCAGAGCTGAATCCAGAGGCACACACCCTCTGACCTGCAATGCCACTCCCAAGTGCACACCCAGCAGAAACGGTGACACACATTCACCCAAAGACATGTTCAAGAATATTCCAAGCCACATATTCATAGTAACCCCAGACAGGAAACTACTCCAATGTCTATCAGCAATGAAAGCACATGTGCGTTGCTGTGCATTCACACAGTGGCATACCAGACATGGCAAGAGGAAAGCGTATGATCACACACAGCAACAGAGGTGACGTGACAAGCACGATACTGAGAGAAAGCAGCCAGCCTGTGTAACATACACCGTGTCTCCATTTATGCAAAGTTCAAAAGCAGGCAAAACTAAGCTAACTGAGAAGTCAAGACGGCAGTTACTCTGGGGACCAATGACCCAAAGGGAGCATGACGGGGGTTCTGCGCGGCTGGTGATGTCCTGTCTCTTAGTCTGGGTACAACTTAAAACGTGTTCAGCTTGTGAGAATTCGTGGTGTACACATAGGATTTGTGTGGATTTTCTACCTATATGATGTACTTCAACAAAAAATTCAAAAAGGAAATGAATGAGGCCAGCTGGCAGATACAGAGAGAAAGATGACAAGAGGGAGCCTTACTTCCTAACAGGCAGCCCTGCCCTACACGGCTGGGGACCAAACGCACCTGGAGAGGCCGTCAGGGCCATCACACCGTAGTATGAGAAGGCGCTCGCTTCAAACTTCATACCTTCTTTCCCAGCTTCAACTTCCACTTTCCCCTGTGGAGAAAAGAGGCAGGTATTTTCAATTCAGTTGCATGAGCCTATCTGCACACTCTGTACAATATTTGGTCCTTCCTGAGATTTTTGTCTGATTTCCTTTCCCAGCCCTATCGAGGAAGTGAAGCTTCAGCTCATCTTTCCCATTGAGAGGAGGGGGCTCATTTGCTTTAAACATGAAAACTAGATTTGGCTGGTTATGCAGAGGTGACAGTATAAATAAAATAATTTTGCATTAAAAACATAGGATAAAATTTTCTTTGTAGAGCTACAATCTCGCTACGTTGCCTAGGCTGGTTCCAAACTCTTGAGCTCCCGTCTCCCTGTCTCAGCCTCCCACAGGGGTTAGAGGCGTGAACCACTGTGTGTGGCCTGTGATGTTTACTTTCTGCGAGTCCACTTAGTACCTTCCCAACATGTGTACCATGGATCCCAACATGGATTCTTCAGGAGCCTGCCAGCAATGGAAAGATGGTGGTCTCGCTCCATCAGTGGGACCAGCACCAAGAAGATGCTGGGCGGGCTGTACTCCAGCCTGGGCCACAGAATGAGACCCTGTTTCAAACAAAAAAGATGCTGCACTATGCCACCTGCTGATGCAAACTATTATTTTATATTAAGTTTCCAATTACAAAAACTTTCTCATTTCTTGAGAAGATGAACTACTGCATCTCTTTCAGGTTTTCCTCTGCTTAACAGAAATAGTGGTTTACCAGTTCCTAGCCAATTATCTTGCCGTATGAACTTACAACTCTACCCATAATATAAAATCGACCTGCAAATGGGAAGGTGCTAAAAACCCTCCCCACGCAGGCAGGGCCCTACATGTCCCAGATGAATGTGCAGCAAGGACAGCTGAGCACATGAGTAGCAATGGCCTGTGTGGCACACAGGAGCTCAGCATGAGGAAGACGACGTTGGGAATGGAAGCTCCCAGAAAACACTTACTTATTCTCGTTTAAAGACAAATCGCATACAGGAAGGAAAAGTGGCGTATGACCAAGAGAAGGGGACAGCACAAGGGAGGCCCAGGGCAGTGGCAGTGGCCAGCCAGGCTCTGGTTTTGCAGGGAGGAGTGAGGGCAGGTCTGGAAGGCAGCTGGGGGGCTGGGGTCCTGGGCAGTGGAACAAAGTCTGCTTCTGCGAGGGTGGCAGCCACAGGCCTGGGAGGGAGTGTGGTACAGAAGCTATGGATAAAGCACCAGCATGATTTGGAGAAGCCATCAGGGAAAGAGGAGCACAGGAACCAGAGGAGGCCCATCGGGAGGGGCTGAGGAACGGGGACACCAAGAGTGGGAGAGAGGTCAGGGCTGGAGACGGGGACCTGAGACAGGAAAAAGACCAAAGCACAGCCTGAGACTGAAAGGGAAAACGGAAACCCTAACAGGACCACAGCAGACAGTGGCACCATGGCAGAAGACCAGGGGAAAGAAGAATTCCAGGGGCAAGGATGGTCAGGGCCTCATGTACTCAAGGCCACCTGGGAGCAGCATCACTGACCACGGGCTGCTGGGGGCTTCAGGAGGCCTTCCCACCCCACAGAGGAATCAGTGGGAGACAGTGGCCCCAGCAGGAGAGGGTCAGGCAGCAAGTCATCCCCATCTGTGGGGCCACGGGAAGGTTGTTCAGGATTCGGGACTCTAGATGCTGGGGAAAATCCCTGGAGTAGTGTCCCTTCAGAATGGGGGGAGAGGAACAAGGTTCAGGGACCGCAACAGAAGAGTGGCTGTGGTACGTGTCTCCCCAATTCTGTGTCCATCTCTTCCTGAACTGACACTTAGGTGCTGGCTGCAAATGTCTGCTTTGTAGTTTGTAACCTTAAGAGTGGCTGCGGGACGCCTGACCCTCCATGCAGGAAGTCAGGAGGAAGGGTCAAATGCAATGGAGCCTCACGATGACTTCCGTTTCTATGGACCCCCAGTTATGTGAAGCGTTTGTTGTACAAGTTACAGGGCCTTTCGTGTTGTGTCCCTGCAGAGAGGTGTTAGGTCACTTTTTTTTTTGTAGATGGAGTTTCACACTTGTTGCCCAGGCTGGAGTGCAATGGCACGATCTTGGCTCACCACAACCTCTGGGTTGGGAGTGGCAGCTCACGCCTGTTAGGCCCAGTAGAACAGGGAGTACCAAAACAAGACTGTAAAACAGAAAACCGTGTGTCTTTTCCCCCTCTGTTTAATCCACAGGTCCACACTATCTGTCTCTTGGAAGTGTGTGGTAGCTCCACTCCGAGGCATGAAGCTCTGTCTTGCACACTCAAAGCAGATATTCCCAAATTAGTGACGTTGGCTCCTGCCCTCTGGCATTCTCATTTAACAATATAGGTGAACCTGGGCATCAGGATTTTATTTAAGAAGCTCTCCAGGTGATTCTAGCAAGCCACAAACTTTGGGAATCATTGCTTTAACTGTCAGTGAACAACAGCCCCAGCCCTAGAAAATGTGTGCTCTGGCCTCTCAAGGGACTCCCTCAAAGGCAGTGTAGCTGAGTCGGCTGATTAAGCAAGGGCAGCTGCGGAAAGACTCAAAACTCCAGACCACAGCCATTCCAGCGGATGCTTCCTTTGCCCTTTAAGACAGGATCCCAGGCAGGGGAGGATCCGCCATCTTCCCTCTGGTCTCCATCTAGTCGAGATCAACCGCTGCAGGGTGGATATGCTAGCTCAGCGATTCCTAGATATTTCCATCCTAATGGCCAGTAAGACACACCTCTACAGAGACAGACACAGGGAAAGATATGGGGGTGGCAAATTTTTATTTCATAAAGATAGTTTTAAAATTTATTTTTTTGAGACAAAGTCTTGCTCTGTCACCCAGGCTGGAGTGCAGTGGTGCGATCATGGCTCAGCACACACCTATGGTGAGAATCCTACAGCCGTCAACCCCCAAGCTCCGGCAGCACTTGTCACCCAGCCTCCTGAGTAGCTGGCACTACAGGCATGCACCACCACGCCCAGCTAATTTTTCTTTTTAATTTTTTTTCTGTAGAGACAAGGTCTCACTATGTTTCCCAGACTGGTCTTGAACTCCTGGCTGATCCTCTCTCCTCGGTCTCCTAAAGTGTTGGGATTACAGACATGAGCCACCATGCCTGGGCAAAGTAAATGTATTTATTTAAAATGCCTGTAATCTCAGCATTTTGGGAGGCTGAGATCAGGCCACTGCACTCCAGTCTGGCAAAAGAACAAGACTCCGTCTCAAAAAAATAAAAACAACTATTGCCAGGTGCATGGCTCACATCTGTAATCCCAATTACTGGGGAGGCCGAGGCAGGAGGGCTGCTTGAGGCCAGGAGCTCAAGACCAGCCCGGGTGAACTACTGAGACGCTATCTCATAAAACAAAAACAAAACCCAGCTATCTATTGTTGGCATCATTTCATAAACGACCAGACATTTATCCCCTCAAATTTAGAAAATATAACTTCAGAATATCAGGTCTTCAAACCGAATACACCTCACTTTATGAAAAGCTCATTGCAACTGTCTTTTTCTCATTTTGCCTCAACCTGGCAAAAACTTTGTTAAAATATCTCAGCACTTAGGAAGAATCATCACATTAGAATAATTTTACTTCATATAAAATTGCAATAGATTTAAGGGTACCTGCAGTTCTTTCAGTTCTATATAGCATTCTATTACTCTATATTCCAAGAGTTTTAAAACCTGCCCACCGCCCTACATCCATCTCTATAGGATCTGCCCACCCTCTACATCCCTCTCTACAGGATTTAAGCTTTTCTGGCAGGCAAGTTTTAAAAACATCCGGTAAACATATCTTTTATTCATTTATGTGTTAGTGGTTTTAAAAACCATTCATTTTCAAATAACCCTACCAGTATACAAATTAGGGTCCAGGAGGAGATGGCTTACCTAGCTGGAAATTCATTAGGTGTCTTTTCAGATAACTTTTTCCATATAAGGAGGCTCCATATTGATTTTATTTTTGAAACATTTTTTTTTTTAACTTTTGAAACATTTTTAAGTTTAGTCGAGCATTATCACCAAAAAAACCAGGACAGGACATAACAAATTCCACGAATTCCCAGAGGGAAGTAGGGCTTCATGCTTATAAACTGACGAATTTGGAAGAAGGCCTCACTGGACCAGTGAAGCTGGCTTCCTGAGTAAAGCATCTATCACAGTATCCTGCCCTTCTTTGGACAAAGGTATCAGACAACCTCTTCTCAAAGTTTCTAAGTGTCCACAAACCACTCAACAGCCTGTGCCATGCCCAGCTTCAAAGGGGAAACCTAAGCTCCCCTAGCTAGCATGGGCACAAACATACTGGTGCAAACAGCACCAGCCCGAGGATCAGTGCATGCAGCTCCGAGGTGGGACTTCCCCACGCGCCACATGCTGAGCAGCTACCTGGTCTCCTGCTCACTGTCAAGTTGAGTTTTGTTTTTTTAAATCGCCATCACAAAGTATTCGGTGGGGGAGGGGGGGGCTAAAAGGAGATGATGATGAGATGCCAGGGGCATAAAGACCAGGTTGTATTCACCAAGAGGGTGGTGGCACCCAAAGATGTCCACTCAAAGCCTGGGGAGACCTGGTGCCCTGGCACTCTCTAGCAATGCTTTCAGTCTGGAGTGTGTGATGGAGTGGCCAAACTCGGCAAGGTTGCCAAATTTACTTTTCAAAATGTTGATAGTCAAAATTAACTTAGACATATTTTGGACCATCTGGCCGATCATTTTCCAATCAAGTGCTACCACCAGATGTCAGTGGCAGCACCTGCCTTAGCCACTCTGGTATCACGTGGTACCACTTGGAGCACCACAGCTAAGCCTTGCTACTGTCAACTGAGAGCTTACTGGTAATGCAGCATCTCAGACTCCATCCCAGACCTACTAAAGCAGGATCTGCATTCCAGCAAGATCCATGGGTGAATCCTCTGCACATTAAAGTGTGACAAGCACTAAGCTAATGAATAGGGAACACAGTGGAATTTAACAGGAAAGTAATTCAGTCACACCCAGTGGAGGCCAAATAGTAGCCTAACACAGTGTGGAAACATTCACAGTAGCTCAAATTTGGCAAAGGGCTAGAGGGTGCAGTTATCTTGGACACACAGAGGCCCAGCTATGCTGAATGCAAGGGAGCTTGCACTGCAGCAGCCTCCACAGCCCTGAGACAGGGGTGCTTCCGGATCAGCCAAATATCATCATCTACACGTTAAGAATGGATTCACTTGACAGTTTGTTTTGGTTTATAGCTATATACAAGAGTTCTAAGCAAAAGGAGCTTACACCTAGTCAATTTTACATGGACATATACTTTAGTGTAATAAAAGGTTCAACGCTGGATGTCCAAGTAAAATGGGTGTGTTATCTGTACTTGCCTCAAGATTAAGGATCCATTATGACACTGGGGTACACAGACCATGCAACTCAAAACCCATGACAAGGTTGCTATTGAGAGCTTAAATTCTCCTTCCAATATCAGGCGGAGGCATACTAAGTATTGTTAAGGGCTGTAGAAATTTGAAGATGCCACCTGCCATCTCCACAAGGAGACAAACCCCATTTATAGGGGAAAGTCCCTTTTGAATCCATGTCAGAGACTACAAAAAAGAGTGTGGGGCCGGGCACGGTGGCTCACGGCTGTAATCCAAGCACTTTGGAAGCCAAGGCGGGCAGATCACCTGAGGTCGGGAGTTCAAGACCAGCCTGACCAACATGGTGAAACCCCATCTTTAAAAAAAAAAAAAAAAAAAAAAAAAAAAAAAGAGTGTGGATGGGCCGTGTGTGGTGGCTCATGCCTGTAATCCCAACACTTTGGGAGGCCAAGGTGAGAGGATCACAAAGGCAGGAGATGGAGACCATCCTGGCCAACGTGGTGAAACCCTGTCTCTACTAAAAATACAAAAATTAGCTGGGCATGATGGTGCATGCCTGTAATCCCAGCTACTTAGGAGGCTGAGGCAGGAGAATCGCTAGAGCCGGGTGGGGAGCTGAAGGTTGTAGTGAGCTGAGATCATGCCACTGCACTCCAGCCAGGCAACAGAGCTATACTCCATCTCAAAAAAAAAAAAAAAAAAAAGCGTGGATGAACTGGGAGGCAGAGGGAATGAGGAAGAGTGAGAGAGGAACATTAATTTGGGGCACGAAACCAACCAAAAAAACTTAACTCCAGAAGCGGAAAAAAAGTATTCCTTTCTGTAGGTTATGTAAAAGGCAAATAAAACAGGTATTCTTTTTGTTTTCCTTACTTTTTCATATATTTCTTAGTTATTCTTTATGTTTCCTAAATTATAAGCTGGTTATGTGCTGTGGAAGAGCAATCATACTATTTTTTATCAGATCATTTAGGCATTTTACTCCCTAAAGGACCAAGTCCTCACCAACTGTATAAATTATACAATGATCTATTACTTTTTTTTTTTTTTTTGAGATGGGAGTTTTACTCTGTCGCCCAGGCTGGAGTACAGTGGCATGATCTCAGCTCACTGCCACCTCCACCTCCCGGGTTCAAGCGATCCTTCTGCTTCAGCATCCCAAGTAGCTGGGACTACAGGCATGCACCACCGCGCCCAGCTGATTTTTTTCTTGTATTTTTAGTAGAGACAGTGTTTCACCACATTGGCCAGGCTGGTCTCGAACTTCTGACCTCAAGTGATCCGCCTGCTTCAGCCTCCCAAAGTCCTCAGATTACAGGCATTAGCCTCCGTGCTCAGACATATTACTCTATTTTTATTAGGAAAATGGTTCATAACAGTTATAATTACTGTGAACATACTGTTTTTTTTTTTTTTTACTTGATATTTTTGTACATTCTTTCCACTTCTTCCATTACTACATAGCGGCCCCTCATATTATCACCTCACTTTGATTAGCCAGACATAAATTGCTTCTACTATTTTATAATGGATTTGCTGTAAATATATTTGCATAGATAGCTTTGTAAAACAATATTTTATTTAGATGGGAGGCTGCCAGTTTAGGATATGATTTGTTTATTGTACTTTTTCTTTTTTTTCCCCACCATTCAGTTAAAATTTTGAGGGGACAGGGTATCTATTTTCTCTATGCTTAACTTTGTCAGCTGTCTTTCTGACATCTGTTGATACAAATACCAGGATTTTTTTTTACTGTTTTCCCAATTAACGTGACATACTTTGGTTTTGTTGTTCTTATATTAAACTAGCACTGCATTCCTAAAATAAACCCAATTCAGTCACAGTCACAGTGAATAACCTTGGGTATGTCTTGCTCTCTGCTACCGGTTTTATTTAGAAAATCTACATCAATGTTGACAAGTGAGATTGACCTATAATATCAGATTTTAGGATTAAGCTCATATGCCTTAAAGAATGCAGTTGACTATCATATCATCTTGTTCTATTTGTATGACATAAAATTATGAGTTTTGTGAAGTTTGAATATTTATTCTAGCAAATCCTTTTTATTCTAGCTGCTTTTATGGGGGAGGAGAAAACTTTTTTTTTTTTAATTACATCAATTATGCCAATAGAACACTGACTTTGTTCATCTTTTCAAATAACCAAATCTTGATTGTATTTGTGGGTTATAAGGCATTTTCAATTTTCAATTTATTTTTGTTTTGTTTTTTGGAGATGGAGTCTCACTCCATTGCCCAGGCTGGAGCACGGTGGCACAATCTCAGCTCATTGAAACCTCTGCCTTCAGGGTTCAAGCAATTCTTGAGCCTCAGCTTCCCGAGTAGCTGGGACCACAGGTGTTTACCAACACGCCCAGCTAATTTTTGCATTTTTAGTAGACACGGGTTTCACCATGTTGGCCAGGCTGATCTTCAACTCCTGACCTCAAGTGATCTGCTGGCCTCAGCCTCCCAAAGTGCTGGGATTACAGGCACAAGCCACCACGCCCAGCCAGTTTACATAACAATCTTTACTAATTTGTGGTTTTTTAGTCTGCTGCTTTGTTCTTTTTCTATGTATTTTTTTTTCTTATTTCAATATTTAAAGGAATAAGATTTCTTAAAACTTTTGTCTATATGGTATTTACATTATTTAATAATCGACTTTTATGGTAATACTGTGTATATTTTATTATATTCTATATGTTTTCTCTAACTCAGTTGCTATTTAGGACTTATTTTGCCATTAATTCTATTTTTAAATTATTTATTTAAACAACACATGCACATGGTGAGAAATTTAAACTACACAAGGAACAGGTCAGTCTTCCTTCCACTCTCTTTCCAGCCTTCCACAGTGCCATCTTAGACTCACTGTTACCAGTTTCTCGAGTAACTTTCTGAAGAATTTAATGTAGATGCATGTTTATTTCTTTTACAAAAAATGAGAGCATATTATACACTGTGTTGTGTCTTGAATATATAAACCTACATAAGAGAATTTATCACAATTTTAACATGGCTTAGTTTTTAAAAATATATGGCCTTTTCTATTTAAAAATTTATGTAATTTTTTTTTGAAGACAGAGTGAGTCTCCGTCACTCAGGCTGGAGTGCAGTGGCAGGATCTCTGCTCACTGCAACCTCTCTGCCTCCCAGGCTCAAGTGATTCTCCCACCTCAGCCTCCCAAGTAGCTGCCACCACTCCTGGTTAATGTTTGCATTTCTGTAGAGACAGGGTTTCACTGTGTTGCCTAGGATGGTCTTGAATGCCTGGACTCAAGTGATTCGCCTGCCTCAACCTCTCAAAGTTCTGGGATTATAGCTATGCGCCACCACGCCTAGAACTTTTATGTATTTTTTATTTCTAATTTTATTTCATTATGATAGATTCAGATAGTTATATGAAATTTCTATCTTTTTGTATTTACTAGCATGTACACTGTAACATGATAACTGCTCAATTTTTATGAGTCACATAGATTTTTTATTGAGACATTCTCATTCTGTTGCCCAGGTTGGAGTACAGTAGCACAATCATAGGTCACTGCAGCCTCGAACTCCTGGGCTTAAGCAATCCTGCCTCTGTCTCCTGAACAGCTGGGACTGTAAGCACAGGCCACCAAGCCCGGCTAATTTTTAAAACATTTTTTTGTAGAGAAGGGATTCTTGCTCTGTAGTCTAGGCTGACCTCAAACTTCTGGCCTCAAGCAATCCTCCCACCTTGGCCTCCCAAAGTGCTGGGATTATAGGCATGAGCCACCACACCCAGCCCATGTAAGCTTTTTTTAAAGTGTACTTCTCTTATGTTTAATTTCCTCCAAATCTGTTAATTGTATTTTACAAGTTATTCAGTTTAAAACTATAACTTTTTTTTTTTAGTATGCCTGATCTTTTATGATAGTGGAAAAACACTTCTACCAAAATTACGTTTCTTTCTATTTCTACTTTATATGTATTTTGTTAAGTTATTTAAAGCATGTAGAGCCAATAAAGTTTTTTCCATGATTTACTGTCTTTTATAACTGTCTTTATTGATTTGGAAATGCATTTTAGTGTAAAAATCTACTTTTTCAGATAAAACTTGAAGTTTTGGCTTTTTTATGCGTATGTGGTAGGAGGTATGTACATGGTAGCTTACAAAATACTCGTTTACTTAGGTAATTGTCCTTGAATAGATTTTATCTTATCTAGGGCTTAAAGTAAAAAATGATGTGTTTCTATTTACAATTATATTCCTATCATCAATTATTCAAAGGGCTTTTTTCCTCACGTGCAGGGAGAGCACCTCACTGACACTGAGGCCAGGGAGAGAAGGCAGATATCACTGCTTCCTTCTCATTTAGTGCCCTTGAAATGCAGTAGAGGCTGGGCATAGTGGCTCATACCTGTAATCCCAGTGCTTTGGGAGACTAAGGCAGGTGGATCACTTGAGGTCAGCAGTTCAAGACCACCCTAGCTAACAATGTGAAACCCCATCTTGACTAAAAATACAAAAATTAGCCAGGTGTGGTGGAACGTGCCTGTAATGCCAGCTACTTGGGAGCCTGAGGCAAGAGAATCACTTTAACTCGGGAAGTGGAGGTTACAGCGAGGCGAGATCATGCCACTGCACTCCAGCCTGGGCAACAGAGTGAGACTCCATCTGAAAAACAAACAAAAACAGCAAAAAACAAAACAAAAACAAAACCCTACAGTGGAACATGCTCCCTAAGGTGGTATGAACTTCCAGTGCTGGCTTAGTGACATATTAGGTAAACTATGCTTTGTAATGATGGTAGCTATGCCAGATTGACAGAGGCTGTGAGGGCATTTCATTTTGTTCTTCTCTGGGTACCTTAGGTAACTGGCTAAGTCTGCAAGATCATGTTTTTCACTGAACATCTGTTCATCAAACACATACACTACTTACAAAACCCCCATGGCATTTTCAGCCTAACAGTTCAAAAATCTCATCACATTTATATAAATATTTAACATAAATTGGTATACAAATACAGGTAAATATACATACATGTCTTATCAAAAATATCTTAAAAGATTTACTTGTAAATGGGCAGAGATTATGAAGTCCCTTTTCCCTAATATTTTTAGATCCATGGCTTTCTTATATAGCAATAAAGCAGTACTGAATCACAACTTCATAAGCACTAACCATACAAAAGTAGACAACTGAAAACCACAGTTTTGAATATTACCACTGAAATTCACAATGTCAGTCTTCTAAATCCTCCTGTAACAGTCTTTAGTGTAATCCAGAGTTTCTCCAGGCTTAAGGAATATTCACATCTCACTCTTATGAGAAAAATGTTTTATTCCTTCACTACCACTAGTAAACTAAATTCCCAACAGTGCCCTCAGAGTTTCAAGCATATATATCTCCAGAGGGGGAAAAAAAAAACAATGAAGGAAAACTAAATGTAGAAGATGAATCGGAATACTAAATTAGTAAACATGCAAACAGAAGTTTCTAAGAAGCACTGTAAGAAAGTGACAGGTAATCACTAACCCTCGGCATTTTCCTACTCCTCACTCCTGCTTCCAGACACCACAATGTTGCCCATACATGGGGTCATACATGAACACAACACTTTCCCGAGTTTGAATTTGATCAGATGTGATCAAATGTGTAAATGTCAAACTACAAGACTATTAGTTCAATACAAGACTATTTTTGTACTGAAATCAACTCAGATTTCTGGTTAAAGCAATTCTTCAATAAAAAGGTATAAGAAGTCAATAAAATTAGCATTTTATTGACTGTAATATCCACCTTGGCCTCCATGCCAAGGATAGAGCTCTATTAAGTGAGACTGTGATAAAACAAGGCCTCCTGTCAATCTAAGCACCAAAGTCACTCAAAGGAAGTTCAGAATGAATTGACCTTCCTACCTCATCTACTGAATTATGTTACAGTGAGAAGGAATCACTTACCCTGCTGTAAGAGGCCGTAATTATCTTATCAGTTCCTCTATAGAACAGTTTGGTTAGTAACCAGGAATAAAGACAGTAACAAATGGATTATGTTGATGGTGTTAACGGAAGAGATATCTTCTATTATCTAAGATATCTCTAAGAAGCTGTATAAGCTTAAGTCCTACTGAAGGGTGGAAAAAAGGAAAATTAAGAGGACTAAAGAACCTATGACACTGAAATTTCAAAAACCCAGAGATAGGGACATGTACTGGTAAACTTCCCCAAACTCTTCAAGAAACACTAACAATTGAATTTACCATTTTCATCTGACTCAGCAATCACTAAGTACATCCCGCCAAACTTTTTTTTTTTTTTTTTGAGACAGGGTTTTGCTCTGTCACCTAGGCTGGAGTGCAGTGGTACGAACATGGCAACCTCCTGGGCTCAAGCAATCCTCTCGTCTCAGCCTCCCAAGTAGCTGGGACCACAGGTACATGCCACCATATCCGGCTAATTTTTAACTTTTTTGTAGAGATGGGGGTCTTGCCATGTTGCCCAGGCTGGTCTGAACTCCTGGCCTCAAGCAATCCTCCCACCTTGGCTTTTCAAAGTGCTGGGATTACAGGCATGATCCACTGCACCCAGCCTACTAAGTACCTTTTAGTATTGAACATTAAAGTAACTATTGGCATTGCTTTATATTAGAATTACTTTACAGATATGAAAATAGGAAGATGCAATTCTCCCATGTCTAAGCCTACCCCTTATATAGAAAAGGTTCAGTATGTACACGGTGACATCCATTCACTTACACCAAACCAAAAGATGGGTACTCAGTGAGAGCAAAGCACTATTGAGTAATTCTTCTGACCTGCAGAATGAGAATGAAGTAGTCTACAGGCTTGTTGCGCTGGTAGAGGTAGTACTCGGGGGCCTTCTTGTTCTTCTCATCGTACTTCAGTTCCTGGATGACATTGGGGTGCTTTAGCAGCCTTAGAAGGATCTTCTCTGACATCTGGGATGGGCTAAATGCTTCTACTTCTATAGATATAAACACAACTTGATATTACATTTCAAACGGAGGGAAAAAATTATACTATTAATAGTAATTAAGGTGTTTAGATAAGAATACTTGGAATTGAAGTGATAGCATATGGATGGACGAGGCTTCCGTTTGGTGATCCACTGGGGACAGATTACCTGGGAGAAATTAGAAAGTGCTGAATTCTCACATTTGTTCCTTTTACTTCTTTCCTTTCAACCCGTCATTGACTTCAGTCCTCATCAAAGTACCCTAATTTGACTGACAGAAATGAAAATCAACCGCAAGCGGGCTCTTTGAGTGCGGGGATGCCCCTCAACAAGCCATAACAGTCTGACTGTCGACCAACAGCCAAAGGAAGAAGCCAAGGTCAGGAACATCGGGTGCAGTTAGTGCCAGCGCACACACACAGGTGCCCCACGTCTCCCTCTCCCACTCAACTACCCCGAGGAATGTGGGGAACAAAGAGGGTTGAGACTGGGAATAAGAGCAGGGCATGTGCACACATCAACATGCTAATTTTTAAAAAAAAGTAATATTCAAAAGTATTTACAAAGATAGCATTTTATTTTAAGTAACAAAAACAGAAATTACCGATTGAAGGGTGCTATCCTGCAACTGGGCTCCATGATATCTCAGAAGCAGAGTAGGAGATTTAGTTTTAGACTTTTGTTTTTGAGACAATCTCACTCTGTTCCCCAGGTTGGAGAGCAGTGACATGATCTTGGCTCAATGCAACCACCGCCTCCAGGGTTCAAGCGATTCTTCTGCCTCAGCCTCCAGGGTAAATGGGATTGCAGGCATCCACCATCATACCTGGCTAATTTTTGTATTTTTAGTAAAGATGGGGTTGCATCATGTTGGCGAGACTGGTCCTGAACTCCTAGTCTCAAGCAATCAGCTTGCCTTGGCCTCCTAGAGAACTGGGACTACAGGTATGAGCCACCATGCCCAGCCTAGATGTTTAGTTTTAATTTGTAGTTCTTAAATGATGAGGAACAGTATTATGAAAATTAGAAAGAGTAAGAAGTGAAAGACATTGTCTTTTATTTTCTAATTATTTATGAAAGCTGTAAGTTCTCTACTGTGACTTTTTTGTAATATAGTACATTACAGAAATTTTAGAATACAGAAAAAGAAAGAAGAAAATAAAAATTATCTGTAAGCCAACCACTCAGATTACCATCTGAGCAATTTAGTGAGCATGTTTTTCCAGTGCCATGCCTAGATATGTGTGCTCGTGTATACATGTGTGTACACACAAAAAACACAACTCTAACCTTAAAGTACACATGTTTTTCCCCACTTTAGGTTAAGTTATGAGAATTTTCTGATGTGATGAATATTACATTGTGAGCATTTCCATGTGTCTAAGAACGCGACCTTAAGTTACACAGCATTCCGTCACGTGGTTGCGGTTAGTTTTCTTTTAAACATGGTTTAAGTTTACTGTGTGCAGATGAAAGGCACTGGCTGCCTAGCAGGGACACCGATGTCTTCTAAAGCCACTTGGTGCTTTCAGACTTTCTCACACTTCCCCCAGCCACCAGAGCTCAACCCTGCAGAGCATTTGGGGATGGGAAAAGGGTTGATCAGTCTCTCAAGTCCATTCAACCTTGACCTCTCTGGAGCAGTCAGTGCCGGCTGGGTTGGTGGTTTAAATAAGATGAACACTTGCCTCCTGGAATGGGCTCAAGTTAATCCAATCTGAGGAGGCCATCAAGAAATCCGTATCAAAGTTCTCAGAATTTCTGATTTTATTCAAACCGTTAAAGATTTAATTGTGAAAAACCTAGTTTTCTTCTTTGCAAATCACAGCCCCTGTGTTACCATTGATGTCCAACTGTGCTTCCAGGACAAGCTGAAGAGAGATTGGACTCAACTGTCCATCAAACAAGCTAGTGCCAGGCTGGCACCAGCAGCCTGCTCCGCCAGCTGGCTCTCCCACGGACCTAGCTGGAAGGAGATAGCCTGGCCTACTGTACACATGCAGTGTGGCACTAACATTCATCCTTACCTTTCAGACCAATTTTAAGTTACTGGTCCACCCCTGGTAAATGTCTCAGAGGGTTCATGCCGACACTGAACACAGGAGAGGAGAGAATTTAAAAAGAAACAAAACAAAACAAAACAAAAAAACAAAAAAACAAAAAACAAAACACAAAAGTGGCATTACTTATCACCCCATTTCCCAGTGTCCACCCCCAGCCCACCCCAGTCAGTGGTGGGTGAGAAACACGCTTCAGGGTTGGTAGAGATCGCAAACTGTGATAAGCTGCACTTGCCTGTTGCTAGGAAACGGTGCATGGCCAGGAGGAGCTGTGGTGATATTTTAACCTTCATCTCGCTGTCTGTCTGCTTAAAGGCAGAAAAATCTTGCTTTCGTTCCCGGTGAACCACTTTCTTTTTCGTTCTGTTATCGGCTAAGGGACGAATGAAAAGGGAGAAAAAAAAAATAAGAAAATGTATACCATGAGCTCAGGGCCCTTTTCGAATTAAAAAGTCAAACTATATTGGAAGGGCTGGACTGTATTTCCAGATGCAGGTGCTCTATGCACAGATGCCACAGCAAAGGAGACAGGGAGAGCCCGATCCTCATCACATCAGCATGGCAGCCTGGGCACCGTGCAGTCCGCAGTGAATGACTGCAGGAAGCGTGATGAGTGAACGTGCTTCAGAGGAAGGTCTATAGAGGGCCCTTATGAGCACAGCATCAGGCAAACGCAGACAAAACCTCTCACAGGACCCACAGACGCACACAACAACAGGGCACACAGCTAGGGTGCACCGTCTACTGCTGCTCAATGTCAGTATACTCCAGCAAAGGACCATCACTGTGTACACACAAGAGAGGTGTGCCCCTGCCTATAAAGAGGCCCCTCGCCTCCGCCAAAAGACAACACACAAACAAAATCCCCTTAAGAAACACGAATGCTTTCACAGAGCAATGTTTTAATAATATCTGTTTGCTTCACTGCTACTCCAGACCATGAAATCCTCAAGGTCAAGCAGATACAAATAGGATCTGAACAGGGGTCAGCGAACTTCATCTGAAAAGGGCCAGAGAGTCAGTATTTTAGGTTCTTCGGGTCTCCACGGTCTCCACATTGCTGTTTAGAAAAATGAAGGAGCATGGCTATTTTCCAATCAATCTTTCTTTATGAACACTGCAAGTGCATAGAATTTTTGCATGTCACAAAGCAATTGCTCTTCTTTTTTCTTTTTTGAGATAGGCTCTTGGTCTACTGCCCAGGCTGGAGAGCAGCAGCACAATCGCAGCCCGCTGCAGCCTCAACTCCAAGGCTCAAGCGTTCCTCTCACCTCTGCCTCCCAAGTAGCTGGGACTGCAGGTACATGCCACCATGCCCAGCTAACTTTTAAATTTTTTGTAAAGACAGGGTTTCACTATGTTGCCCAGGCTAGTATTGGAACTCCTAGGATCAAGCAATCCTCCCGCTTCTGTCTCCCAAAGTGCTGGGATTACAGAAATGAACCACCTCGTTTGGCCACTTTTCAACAATTTTAAGATGTGAAAAGACATTCTTAGCTTGCAGGTCACACAAAATAAGAGGGCAGGCACTCACAGGCTGTGGTCTGCCAGCTCCTGACCTGGAAGGAACCTCTTACAAAACCATCTTTCAAGTATTTTTCTGGACAAACTAATGATCAAGAAAAAACTAGCTTAAAGACAAGACCCCAATCGCTTGCTCCTTCCCAAGAATTGAGTCGCTGCATTACTGTTTCTTGCATAGAACAAAACGGATCGATTACTAGGCTTTTCCCGAGAAGGCAATCGCAACTTCCACTTTTCATCTATCTCAATTTTTTTGAGACCCAGACAGCAAAATCAATATAGAATTTAAAAATAATTTTCTAATGGCAACAGCTGTCACTCAAAATCTCTATCTAGATTTAATAATATACCTGAAATTGGCTGGCACAGTGGCTCACACCTGTAATCCCAGCACTTTGGGAGGCCAAGGCAGGTGGATCACTTGAAGTCAGGAGTTCAAGATCAGGTCAACATGGTAAAACCCTGTCTCTACTAAAAATACAAAAATTAGCTGGGCATGGTGCTGGGTGCTTGTAATCCTAGCTACTTGGGAGGCTGAGGCAGGAAAATCACTTGAACCTGGGAGGTGGAGGTTGCAGTGAACTGAGTTTGAGCCACTGCACTCCAGCGTGGGCAACGAAGTGAGACTCAGTCTCAAAAAAGCCAAAAAAAAAAAACAGAATATACCTGAAATCACAAATCCAGCATCTTGAGCCAGTAAGTCATATTACGCAATACTTACGTAAGAAATCAGTCCAATCAAGGCATAAAAGAAGTTAAACTAATATTTGTATAAAACTGAAGTGCAAACATAGGATCTCCTAAATGGCAAATCGCCTTTCTAATAATAAGTACTACCCCTGGGGAAACATACAGAAACACACTCCATGTTTTTTTGTTTGTTTGTTTGTTTGTTTTGAGACAGAGTTTCGTTCTTGTTGCCCAGGCTTGAGTACAATGGCGCAACCTCTGCTCACCTCAACTTCCAACTCCCGGGTTCAAACGATTCTCCTGCCTCAGCCTCCTGAGTAGCTGGGATGACAGGAATGTGCCACCATGCCTGGCTAATTTTGTAATTTTAGTAGAGATGGGGTTTTCTCCATGTTGATCAGGCTGGTCTCGAACTCCTGATCCACCCACCTCAGCCTCCCAAAGTGCTGGGATTACAGGCGTGAGCCACTACGCCGGGCCCACACTCAGTTTTCAAATAGTCACTTATGAGGAAGGATGAAAATAAAGACACAAATGAGACCTCTGACGACCCTCCAAGTGAGGAAAGGACAAAACATACTTGGGAAAGTGTGTTTTTTTTAAGAATGCTATTCAGATGTGAGGGTGAAACAGGATATACTTTCAGAAGACAGTCATTAATTAAATGTAATTTTTTTTCTTTTGTGGGTATCGGGAAGACTTTCTCAGATTTATTTATTTATTTATTTATTTTTTTTGAGAGAGAGAGTCTCATTCTGTTGCCCAGGCTTCAGTGTAGTGGCACGATCTTAGCTCACTACAACCTCTACCTCCTGGGTTCAAGCAATTCTCCTGCCTCAGCCTCCCGAGTAGCTGGGATTACAGGTGCATGCCATCATGCCCAGTTGATTTTTGTATTTTTGTAGAGATGGTGTTTCACCATATTGGTCAGGTTGGTCTCCAACTCTTGACCTCATGTGATCCACTCATCTCAGCCTCCCAAAGTGCTGAGATTACAGGCATGAGCCACCATGCCCAGCAACTTTCTCATTTTTAAAATGAGGGATGTTTCCTTCTAGCAGGACTGAATAAAACCACCCCTGCTTTGAGCAAGGCAGACTTTGTCCTGAATGACCAGCTTGTTGGGAAGCTGGGACAGTCCACTTCCCCTCCACCAAGCCATGCTTTAATGCCAGGCAGGATACACAGGGCCCAGATGCTCTTTCTCTATACCACCCCTGGAACCCCCAAACATCTCAGGCCTGGGTCATCTCTGGCTTTATGGAACCCTTGAGCATTGCTAAGGGTGCAGCCAAGGAAGATTTAAGCTTCCCAGTTCAGCAATCATGTTTTATACTTTAATGAGACAGGATTCGGCTCAACACTCAGCTCTACACCTGTGCAAATACAGTATCCATACTCACCTCCCCCTGCTCTGATCCAAGCCACTCCCCACTCTCACCTTCCCCAAAAGAGAAGGCAGAGAAGCAGAGAACAGGAAAAACACATTCTTACTGTGTACCCTGTCCTATCCTGCTTCCCACACCCCAAACCTGCCACCCCAGCAAACCAAACTAGCAAATCTCACCTCCACCCCTCACCCAGGAGTTCTGAAACAAAAAAGCATTATTGTCATCCATCAGTTTAATAAATTCCACTGTGTTTTTTTTTTTTTTTTTTTTTTTGAAACACAGCCTCACTCTGGTGCCAAGGCTGGAGTGCAGTGGCGCAATCCTGTAACCTCTGTCTCCCGGGTTCAAGTGATTCTACTGCCTCAGCCTCCCGAGTTGCTGGAATTACAGGTGCGCACCACTACGCCCAGCTAATTTTGCATCTTTAGTAGAAGACAAGGTTTCACCATGTTGGCCACAATGGTCTTGAACTCCTGACCTCAGGTGATTTGCCTGCCTCAGCCTTCCAAAGTGCTGGGATTACAGGTGTGAGCCACTGTGCCTGGCCTTTCGTTCGCTTTATAGAGTACTTGAATTATGAAAAGTACAAACACAAGTTTATCTGAAAACAATTTACCTGGTTGTATAAAATGAAATTTCAGTAGAGAACTATTTTTCCAAACATAAATGAAATAAAATTTAAAACCAACAGCAGTTTTCTGTTTAGGGCAAGTAATGCCCTCATCAGTGGTTAGAAGCCAGCTGCCTTTTCAGAAGAATGCTGTTGTACTGCACGGTCTGCTCCTTCTGATGAAGAGACTGGAATACACCGACAGGTCGTGCATGGCCTACACACATAGTGTATCATTATAAACAGAGGCAGCAACTGGAGAAATGTCAGATGACTCACAACACAATTAAAAAAAAAACAAAGGTTTCAGAAATACACTCAGACAATGCTACTTACTGTATAAATCTGTTTCATCTAGAATCTCAGATTTGATGATTTCTTCAATCACATCTTCTAAGGTGACAATTCCCAGAACTTCATAAAATGGATCCCCTTCTCCCTCATTGTTTACCCGCTGCACAATAGCCAGGTGAGATTTACCTTTAGAGAAAAGAAAAAGTTCAGGAAGTGACTTTCTGAATTTCCTGAATGACATATTATATGTAACATGGTAAAAACACCAGCAAACACAGATGCGGAATTATCACATCTGTTTCTGCATTTTAAAATGGTATTGAGATATCACAAATAAATGGAAGAACTTCATGAGCCATTAAAAGCCGGAAAGTTATGCCAGAACAGCATCACCCTCCACAAACATTGCGCTGCACCACCGTTCTCTGCTTCCTAATGGCAATGTCTCTTGCTGTGTAACCTTTCAGCAACTGCTACTTTCAGAGAGTGGTTCTCAAAGTGTGATCCTTGGTTCCCTAGGGATTCCCAAGACCCTTACAGGTGGTCCGTGAGGTTCAATTATTTTCATGAGGATACTAAGATGCTATTGACCATTTTCACTGTGTGGATATTTGAACCAATGGTGCAAAGGCACCTTAGCACAGATGGAGGTAGTGGGAGGAAGCTGCACTTAGTGATCACTGTTCTCTGTCACAACACATGTGCAGTAAAGGGAAGGAAGTCAGCTTCTCTTAAGAATGTACTTGGCTGAGAGCCATGGCTCACTCCTGTAATCTCAGAGCTTTTGGAGGCCCAGGTAGGAGGACGGCTTGAGCGTACAGATTCAAGACCAGCCTAGGCAACACAGTGAGACCCTGTCTCTACTAAAAACAGAAAAATTAGCTAGAAATGGTGGTACACGCTTATAGTCCCAGCTTCCTGGGAGGCTGAGGTGGGAGGATCCAGGAGTTAAGGCTGCAGTGAGCTACGATGGAGCAGCTGCACTCCAGCCTAGGCAACAAACAGAGCAAGACACTGTCTCCAAAAAAAAAAAAAAAAAAAAGTTCTTGCCGAAGCAGTCAACATTAATTTCTAAATCCTGACCTGAGTCCATGTCTTTTGATAGTCTGTATGACAGTAGCCTGGGAATTGCCATAAAACATTTCTGTTGAATTCTGAAGTATGGCAGCTGTGCTGAGGAAAGGCACTTTTGTGATTGACTTGCAAGCTGGACTGGCCACTTTTTTGTTGAATGTTGTTTTTACTTGAAAGAATGACTACTAGACAAACTATGGTTATGTAGACTTGGGTATTTGTCAGGCATTTTCTCAAAAAATGAACCTGTCACATCAAGAAAAACAATAGGCAGTCTGTACTACCAATGATAAAATTTGAGCTTTCAATAGAAAATTATAATTTTGGCTGGGCATAGTGGGTCACGCCTACAACCCCAGCACTTTGAAAGGCTGAGGTGGGCAGATCACCTAAGGTCAGGAGTTCTTGACCAGCCTGGCTGACATGGCGAAACCCCATCTCTACTAAAAATACAATAATTAGCTGGATGTGGTGGCATGTGCCTGTAAGTCTAGCTACTCAGGAGGCTGAGGTGGGAGAATCTCTTGAACCTGGGAGGCGGAGATTGCAGTGAGCCGAGATTGTACCACTGCCCTCCTGCCTGGACCACAGAGCGATATTTCCTCTTAAAAAGAAGAAGAAAAAGGCCTGGCACAGGGATTCACACCTGTAATCCCAGCACTTTGGAAGGCCGAGGTGGGTCCATCACTTGAGGTCAGGAGTTCAAGACCAACCTGGCCAAAATGGTGAAACCCCATGTCTACTACCAAAAAAAACAAAAAAAAAAAAGTTAACCAGGCATAATGGTGCATGCCTATAATCCCAGCTAGGCTGAGGAGGCTGAGGCAGGAGAATCACTTGAACCCAGGAGCCAAGATCACACCATTGCACTCCAGCCTGGGCAACAAGTGAGACTGTCTCAAAAAAGAAAGAAAGAAAGAAAGAAAGAAATTAAGGCCAGGCGCAGTGGCTCATGCCTGTAATCCCAGCACTTTGGGAAGCCGAGGCGGGTGGATCATGAGGTCAGGAGTTTGAGACCAGTCTGACCAATATGGTGAAACCCCATCTCCACTAAAAATACAAAATTTAGCTGGACGTGGAGGCATGTGCCTCTAGTTCCAGCTACTCAGGAGGCTAAGGCTGAAGAATTGCTTGAACCCGGGAAGTGGAGGTTGCAATGACCCAAGATCATGCCACTGCACTCTAGCCTGGGTAACAGAGTGAGACTCCATCTCTAAAAAAAAAAAAAAAAAAAAAAGTTAATTAAAAATTTGAGAGACTTGTAGCCCCCATGAGTGTAACAGCTCTCAACAGTTAAAGATTTTTCTGATGAGACTGCTGGCAATATTAAATGATTTTTGAAAATATATTGAATATCGTAATCAGTCAACGTTTTGAAGATCTATATAACTCAGTGAACCAATTATTTTCCAAGTGACTATGGCAATGATATTACAAAATCATGCACGGGTACACAATCCATTCGGAGTACAAGATAGAACAATGGATTTTTTTTTTTTTTCCCTGAGGCGGAGTTTTGCTCTCATTACCCAGGCTGGAGTGCAATGGCACGATCTCGGCTCACCGCAACCTCCGCCTCCTGGGTTCAAGCAATTCTCCTGCCTCAGCCTCCCAAGTAGCTGGGATTACAGGCATGTACCACCATGCTCAGTTAGTTTTTGTATTTTTAGTAGAGATGGGGTTTCACCATGTTGACCAGGATGGTCTCGATCTGTTGACCTCATGATCCACCCGCCTTAGCCTCCCAAAGTGCTGGGATTATAGGCGTGAGCCACGACGCCTGGCCTGAACAATGGATTTTTAAAAAATTCTTATTTGGAATAATTTTAGATTTACAGAAAAGTTGCAAAGAGAGTACAGAGAGTTCCTATATATCCTTGACCCAGTTTCCCCCATTGTTAACATCTTACACTACCATGATATAGTTGTCAAAACTAAGAAACTGACATTGGTACATTACTATTGAACTCCAGACTTTACTTGGGTTTCACTGATTCTATTAATGGCTTCTTTGTTTTGTTACCTGGTTCAGAGCACCACACCACTTTTTGTGGTCATGGCTCTTTAGTCTTCTCTGGTCTGTGACAATTTTTTGGTCTTTGCTTTTTATGACATTGACAATATTGAAGGGTGCTGGTCAGGTATCCTGCAGAATGTCCTCAGATTTTTTGGGCTTGTCTGATGTTTTGCCCATGATTAGACTGGGTTATAGGCTTGCTAGTTACATCACATCAGGGGTTATAGGACATCACTGCTGATGTTCACCTTCTTTATCCCTTGGTTAAGGTTGTGTTTCCCAGGTTTCTCCACTGGAAAGTTACTAATTTTCCCCCTTTCCTTAATTCTATTCTTTGAAAGCAATTCACTAAGTCTAGCCCACCCATACAAGGGTGGGAGTTAAGCTCTACTTCCTGGAGTAGGGGAGTATCTACATATATTATTTGGAAGTGGGAGTACCTGCATATTTTATTCAGTATTCTTCTGTAAAGATTTCAGATGAAACGATGTTAATGTAATGGAGTCCAAAAAAGTCCGCTGGTACAGTTTCAGATTCTACATTGCAGCTAACCTTTAAGAAATTACTACTTATGGAGTTTTGATGTAGTATCAGAGAAGAATACCCATCACTGTCCAAAAAAGCTATTAAAATACTCCTAGCTTTTCCAAATACATACCTGTGTGAGGCCAGATTCTCCTGATATACTTCAACTAACACAGTATACTGCACAGGCTGAACGCACAAGACTGAACCAGCTGCCTTCCATTTGGCTTCACTAGATAGACATGCAAAAAGTAAAACAATGGCACTCTTCTACCATTTTTGTTTTAGAAATAATTATCTTCATTAAAAACCACTATATTAGCATGTAATGGATTACTGTCCTTTAATTCAACTGTTTTGAATGTCATGTCTCAGTTTTAATTCAAATACAGTAAATATCAAAAGATATAACCCACATAAATAAAAGTTCAAGGATCCTCAATCATTTTTAAGAGTTTCAAGGGATCCTAACCCAAAAAAAGTTTAACCCATTTATGCCAAAGGTTGCAAGTTTTTTGTGTGTGAAAAATCAGACCTTGGTAATGACTTTGAGCAGTGGAATAGAAATAACTTCCACAAGCTTAGCGTTCCAATCATGGAACACTAGGCATACATAGGTTAAAGTCTGGTGCTTTTGGGGATGGATCACTTGAGACCAGGATGGCAAGTGAAGAGCATGAACTCCTAGGTCAAACAGTTCTGGATTTGAACTCCAGCAGGCCACTCATTAGCTATTACTAGCAGAAGACCATGAGCAAACAATGTAACTTTTCTGAGCTTCAGTCTCATCTCTAAAGTCAGCCTCATAATTGCTACTGCACAGGTTGTTGTGCAGAACAGAGATAATGCTGGTACCCAGCAAAGACACTGCCTGGAATCCACTGGGTAATCACTAAGTGGTAATGCTCATTTTTTAATTAATATTTTCCCTAAATTCTAAGGCACCATCAACTTATCACCAGCTTAGAGGGAAAGAACCCCACAATATTATTAAATGTACACAGTGGTTAGAAGATGCACCTTAGGCAGGGCTCGGCAGCTCATGTCTGTAATCCCAGCCATGGCAGGAGGATTGCTTGAGGCCAGGCATTTGGGGCCAGCCTGGGCAACACAGTGAAAACTCATCTCTATAAAAAATAAAAAATAAAAAATAAAAAAGATGCATTTCAGTCTCAGAAAGATCTTTTAAAATATTAACAGCAGCTGGGCGTGATGACTTACGTCTGTAATCCCAGCACTTTGGGAGGCCGAGGCGGGTGGATCACGAGGTCAGGAGTTCCAGACCAACCTGGTCAACATGGTAAAACCCCATCTCTACTAAAAAATACAAAAATTAGCTGGGCGTGGTGGCGGGCGCCTGTAATCCCAGGTACTCAGGAGGCTGAGGCAGGAGAATCGCTTGAATCTGGGAGGTGGAGGTTGCAGTGAGCCAAGATTGTCCCATTGCACTCCAGCCTGGGTGACAGAGCAAGACTCCGTCTCAAAAAAACAAAACAAAACAAAATAAACCAACAAAAAAAGTAAGAGCATCTCTCAAACAATGTTGGTTTTCCCAGTCCAAAGTGTGCAGAGTACCTAAAATATATCCATAAATGAAGCCAAAGTAGGCATAATCTGGAAACTTCATAATCAGCTAATTTTTGTATAATTTATGTTTAATAACAGTGTTTTCTTTGTGGGGGTGTGTGTGCAAGAGCTTTAAATAAGGTTTAGTTAACACTAAGTTGGGTGAGTTCACCCAGACACAGCCAACCACATTATTCTCTGAGGGCAGCATCTGATCAAGTTCCCAGCACTTATGTAGACACTGGTTTTGGCCCCGTGGATCTGTTGGCCCTTTATTAACTTGGCAGTCTAAGTCAGCTTCTGCTCTGCCTCAGAGCCCCTTCTAGGCAGCCGTGTCTACAAGCCTAGAAGTTTAGATTGTTAGACAATTAGGCGTCCGACAATTTTCAACCCTAGCATGCTCACGTTCAAAGAATGAAAATATTTTGGGCAGAGGAGATGAGGAAGGAAACTTATCAGCAATGGATATAAACACTGCATCAGGTCAAGTCAATTCTCATCTCGTTCACTTGGTCTGGTAGGTTTCTCACATCTGCTTTCCCAAGGACCCAACATAAGCAGTTAAAAATTCTTGGTGAATGCTGTCTGTCGAAAGTTAAATTCTTTTGCTATTCCCAGCTTGTGATCATTTAAAAGGAATTTTCCAAAGCAAGGTCTAATATTAGACTCAAAATGAAGTTTCCATTCCACTGAGGCGCTATTCTCACCAAAGTAACTACCGTATAATCAGATTGTCTTGGAGCAACTCGTTTAAATGCAGATGGACATACTTGAAATACCAGCTCAATAGCACCGACAGATTTGGCTGCAAAGGGCCTTACTCTAGGAGAAATTATTTCTGTGAATTAGGCTTCTTAGACTGAAAATTAAGTTGTCCTCCAAGTTCACTTGTTTCAAGGCTGAAACTTCTGCATTTGCCCCAGGGCCACATTCTTTTAGCTCTGGAATTCCTGGTGAGAAGTCCTGTTTTCTGAAACTTCTTCCCTGTGCACAGCACAAAGGAAAAACAATGACACCTCCCTCTCCTTTACTCAGGCTTTTGGAGAACAGTGATTCTATGCACCTTTCCACTTAACCATTCACACAGGGACTTTAGTTCTTGTCAAGGCATCAATCAAAAGGAAAATGTAAACAACCTTTTTTTTTTTTTGCCAGGGTCTCACTCCCTGGGCTGGAGTGCAGTGGCGTGATCACAACCCACTGCAGCCTTGAACTTCTGGTCTCAAGTGATCCTCCCACCTCAACCTCCTGAGTAGCTAGGACTACAGGTGTACACCACCATGCCCAACTAATTTTTAAATTTTTTGTTGAGACAAGGTTTTGCTATATTGCTCAGGCTAGTCTGGAACTCTTGGCCTCAAGTGATCCACATGGGCCTCCCAAATAAATAACTTTTCAATACATAAATTTTCAAAACTGAGCTCAAATAGGACTTTTCTTAACTTGAGCATTGGAGAAATTAAGTCAAGGTTGAAAGCAGAAAAGCAGCTCTGAGAAAACAACGAGAAGAATAAACCAAAAACTTAAAAAGAAGATGATAAACTGATGGATTCTTAGTGAAAATATAGCTGTCAGCAAACTATTTAATTACAGACAAAAAAATACTAAGACTTTTAAATATGCACAGACTAAATAAACTTCACGAAGTGTATTAGATAAAATAAAGCATAAATTGTTGTCATGATCAAGGCTTGGAGAGGGCCCTTTCTGGTAATCTGGAAGAGATCTTGCTGTACACAAGGCAGTTTGAACTGTCCTGATATTTAAATTCCTAGCCCTTCTCCTCTTCTGGTCCTAAGGGAATCTCAACAAGCCTGTTTTCAGAGTCCAGGGCTTTATAAATACATCTCTCCTCAAATTCAGAATCATAAGCAAGTTATTATGAAGTAACAGCCTCGATTGTCCATCTTTCTATAACCACTATGTGCTCAGGGCAGGCCACTGGCACAGGTGAAATTACAAAAACCATGTCTGTACTGGGAAATTGACTAAGCAACTGAAATAATCTATACAAGGTAGAATTGGGATCAAATTTCTACTTCTGCCTCCTTCCACCACTCCACAAATTAAAGTTTATTATTTGCATATTCTCTCTGAATTGGTAAACCAGCCCAGAATGGTAGTGGATTACCACATTTGCATCTTTTAACCTTATCACACTTCCAGGCTCAAATTTTTAATGATAGATACCATTTGTATTTTGATGGTAGTTAACTGTTTCTATTATGATTAAGCCAACACGGCACCTATAACAGCTGGATGAAATATGGACTTGTTTGCTTTCAGACAACATTGATGTCAATGAAGTGAAACGGAACTAGGCAGACTAACTGGAATAACTAAGGAAGAGAGTCGATGGAGTGGATATAGCAGAAGAGAGCTGGGAACAACTTGATAGAGTTGTACTAATGAAAAGTGACAGATAGTAGTCAAGAAGTCCCAATAATGCAGGCACAAGGCCAACCGAGCCTGTGGGATCCTAAAATGCCACTCACACAGCAGGAAGAAAACAGAGACCCAGTCATGAGAAACTCAAGCCAAACGTCTTACATTCGCCATGACATCTGTGTTGCAGAGCTCCGGGGGCACTGTTAGCACAGAATGCAATGCTTCATGTTTCCCTCAAGTTGTGAGATGCTGTGGCCTCCTTACTAAACCAAGGAGAAGGCAAATGAAGCATTGGATATGGTTTTGTTTTTAAATTTCTGATCTACTGGCATAAAATTATAATAATTCAATAAATGGGAATTAAAATTCCAAAGAGGGAGTTCTATAGAACTAGCGACACAAGAGGCAAAAGCTCTCCAAGTCAGAATTTAGGTCCCATGTCACAAAAAATGACATATTTTAATGGCTATACTTACGATCTCCAGAGGAAGTCAATTTGCATATTGGTAGTCAAGGAAGTCAATACACTTTAAGTATAATTACAATTGGATTGAGTCAGATTTACAAAAAGTGAACAAACTGATCAAGTGAGAGAGTGTCTATGAACATAAAATAAAATCTGGGCTATGAATGAACAATGAACTACAGTTGCACAAATTCATTTGTTTGTTCCATAAATATCTGCTAACCGCCTACTATGTGCCAGGCCCATACCACAAAGACCAAAACACAGCACTGACTCTCAAGAGGCATCTGAGCAGGAGAGATGGGCACTAGGGAAGCGGACTCTGGGGAAACTAATAGAAGAATAGACCCTGAAGTGAAAAGGCATGTCGGGCTGTGTTAATGTACTGTGGAGAACAAACCAGTAGGGGCAGGATGACATTTAACACAGGATGGCACAGGAAAGGCGGCCTAACTAGGGGACCCTTGAGCAAAGGTGAAGCACAGGAAGCCAACCTGAGGCAGGGTGTTTTCAGGTAAGAGAACAGTCGGAAGGCCCTGAAAAGGGAGGGGCTTGATGCGCTGTGGTGGGTGAGGAGCCAGGAGGCCACCAAGGGCTAGAAGCGAGTGAGCAGGAGGGTGAGGGCAAAGGTGAGCTGTATGGGGTGGGGCGTGGGCCATGTAACCATCGAAAAGGCTTTAGCTCTCATTCTGAGACAGCAGGTCACTGGAAGGCTCTGGCAGAAGAGTGACATATCTGCATTGTTTTAAGAGTCCATCTGGCTGCAGAGAAAGTTCGGCAGCAGGTGGGAGGAGAATGGCCCTGAGGCAGGGCTGAGGCAGGGAAACCCAGTAGGAAGTTACCGGTGAGCCAAGCGAGCGAGAACGGTGGCTTGGGCCTGGTGGCAACAGTGTGGGTGACAAGAAGTACTTGCATTCTGGATAGACAGGGTTTTAGAAAGAGCCAGCAGGATTTACTTATGGACTGGATAGGGGGCGCAAGAGAATGAGAGGAGTCGGGCTGACTCTACCACTTTATGGCTTGAGCAATGAGAGGAATGGAGCTGCTGATCCCGGCGGAGGACGGCGTGTGGCATCAGTCTAGAAGGCAGAATGCAGCTCAGTTTTGGACAGGGTAAGTTTGACATCCTAGTAGAAATGTCAAATAGATAGATACACAAGTCTAGAATTTAAGAGAGAAAGAGAGAGAGACATGTAAGCTACAGATAAAAACTGGGTAAGTACAGATGGTAGCAGAGCCAGAAACCCACCGAGATAACCTAGGCTGTGGAGGAGGGAAGGGCCAGCACCGAGTGTGGGATGCCCCAGTTTCCTGGGTAAGGAGGCTGAGATAGAACCAAAGAGAGACTGAGAAAGAAGGGCCAGCAGGAAGGGGAGGGGAGAATAAAGGAAATGGGGATTTTGGAAGCCACATTAAAAAACAAAAAATAAAAACTGTTCCAATAAGCAGAGAGCAGTGAAAAATATCAAATGCAGCCAAAAGGTCATGAAAGGTGATTTTGACGACAGAAGATGCTGTCAATAAAGACTATGGTGGAGGAAGGGCCACAGTGTAAGTGACATGCTGAAGACCCCAGAGTCTCTGGCCATTGTGCTTTCCACTCGAGCCCTTCTGGCTTCTAACAGGGAGGCCCAAACTGGTCCGCTTATGCCAAATAGCTTTTATCAAAGAGAAAAAGCCTGTCATTAGGACAGTTTGTCCTCTCCAAAATAACATTTCCCTCTTTAAGTCCCTAGATCTGAACATGCCACCTAGGCTTTTAAAACTCTGCAATCATCTGTATCTTTTCTCTTTTTCCTCCTTTTCAATGAATGAATGAATGAATACATATACACATACAGTCAGCTGCTTAAGATGCACAGCTCAGTGAAACTTGACATTTATGTACTGGAAAACTACCACCAGGAAGTGGGAGTCAGGGTGTTGACAATGGCTACAGGGGTGGGTGAGGCAGGAGATGGGGTTGGAAAGAGGAACAGGGAATAGGTAATGGAGCGGTAAGAGGAGGGGCTAAGTAGGTTCAGCAGACTTCCATTTCCAATGGGACCACCCTCCATGTGGCCCCTTCTGTAGGGTTTCCTTTCCTGCCCCCTCCCTTTATTGACAGCAGGTCCCTGAAGGATAGACAGATCACACACTGATCCAGCAACAGAGCACGTTGTGATAACTGAGTGGCAGCACAACTTCAGAATAAGGGAAGCGGTTCTCCTTCCGTATTTAGATATATCTGGAATCTTGGTTCAGGTCTGGGTCTTGTATTTTACAAGAGGCAAAATGAGGAGAGATGCTATACCATAATACAAACTAGTCAGAAGCCAGAGATGTTTAGCTGGAAGAGACACCTGGGCAGGAATGAGACTGACAGCAGCCTTCAAATATCTGAAATGAAATCAGTCAGCTCCATGCCTCCTCACCCCACAGCTTGTTACCTGCACACCCGTAGCTCAGTGTGCTACAAAGGGGTTCTTCAAGATTAGACCATCAGCTCCGGATCAACTCTGGATCCACCTTTGTGTTAGTCCTCAGCCCCTGCCAAGTCTAGCACAACAGCTAACGCTCCAGTCTGTTCTCTACTCCTGCACTCACAAAGAAGACTTATTCACCATAACATAACCACAGCATTCCATCACGCACAGAGCTCACTTCCTATCAGCTACTGAATTAAGGAGAAAATGTTCCTAGAGCAGGGCTCAAAGGTATCACCATGCTGCAACTTCCACTCTCCCCTTCTTAAGCTTTGTCCACCCAGTCACACAACTTGACTTTTCCCACTCAGGTACTCTATGGTCCTACACTCCCCTTCCTCTGCTTGAGCCCTTTTAATCCTTTGTAATGTGGCTCTTCATGTTTAAGTCCACACATAATGTCACCCATACCAGGAAGCCTGCTCTATTCCCAAAGGTGGAAATTATCCTTCATATTTTTCAGCTCCTATAGCATCATCTGAGTTTCTCTTAAGGCCTTTTTTTTTTTTTTTTTTTTTTTTTGAGATGGAGTCTTACTTCTGTTAACCAGGCTGCAACCTCTGCCTTCCAGGTTCAAGTGATTCTCAGGCTCCCAAGTAGCTGATATTACAGGTGTGCACCACCATACCTAGCTAATTTTTGTATTTTTAGTAGATATGGTGTTTCACTATGTTGGCCAGGGTGGTCTTGAACTCCTGACCTTAGGTAATCCACCCTCCCTGGCCTCCCAGAGTGCTGGGATTACAGGCGTGAGCCACCACGTCTGGCCGCATCTCTTTCTTATACTAAGTTTGTGATGGTTTCCATGCTAGACTGGAAGCTCCTTGTTTCTCACCTTTCTCCCAGAGCACCCAGCTTGATGCCACCCTCTATAAACAGCAGGTGGTGGGAAGGGGTCGGCCCCCACAGTGTCCCAGCCCCTCACTCACTGCCCTAACACAACCCACTGGGGCTGCCCTGCCACAGCTGCACCATACCTAGTCTCTGGGAGTGCCTGGGGCTCTCTACCCACATTACTTTTAATAGTATTTTAGGTAGGTGCTTTCCCTATTCATTTCCCTCTCAATTCAAAAGCGGCAAAACCCAAAGAAAAATAAACCCTGAATTACAAGCCAGATGACACAAACACGTAAAGCCATTCTCTCACAAATTTTTGTAATGAATACATGGATGAATGCTAATATGTGCCTTCCGAGTCTTCTGACTACTATGGCAATCAATCTAGTATTAGAGGCTGCGTGCAGTGGCTCACACCTGTAATCCCAGCACTTTGGGAGGCTGAGGCGGGTAGATCACCTGAGGTTAGGAGTTTGAGACCATCCAGGCCAAAAGGGCGAAATTTCATCTCCACTAAAAATACAAAAATTAGCTGGGCATGGTGGTGCACTCCTGTAGTCCCAGCCACTTCGGAGGCTGAGGCAGGAGAATTGCTTGAACTTGGGAGGTAGAGGCTCCAGTGAGCCAAGATCGTGCCATGCACTCCAGTCTGGTTCACAGAGCGAGAATCCATCTCAAGAAAAAAAAAATCTAGTATTAGAACATGAGCTATAATCGAACCTGCTTAAGGAAAAGTAATACAATTTCATTTAGGAAACTATCACCTAGCTATTTCTGTACTGTTGAAAGCTAAAATAAAAATAAAAACAAACTTGGTGTATCTTTTTTTAAAGTACTTATTTTACCTTACCATCCCCACCAGAGCTAAGTGCATTTTTTCCAGTTGAATTTTCCCACCATAAAATACACTAGAAAAATGTGACACAGATCTTAAAATAGTCCTATATAAACAATACATGAGTATATATATATAGAAGCACTTGCTGTATATAGAAGCCACTGGTTTTAAATGATAACTATTGCTATTCTGGGAGACAAAAGCCTCCTTTTACTACTTCCAAAAATTCCAAAGTCTGACCCGTAAGTGGCTGGCCCAGACCTTGCTAGCAGGACAGCTCCTTCAGTCCAGCCATGAACATCCTCACTCCTGGTTAGGCCTGAACTAATGTGTCTGCCAGTAAGGCTGATTGGTGGAATATGGAATCATGGTTCCTTTAAAAAAATCTAACATTTTTTGGTGAGGATAGAGGCTTATTTGCTACAGGGCCCTCTCCTGGACAGAACCCTGAATTTATCTACTAGTGTAAATGACAGCAGCTGTCAGGGGACAGTGTTGCTGCTGCCCTTTGGCCACCTGAACAACTGACAGTAGGGGGTACCACTCAGTGAGGTGATCAGCCTCTAAAAGATTATATATATATATATATATATATATATATTTTTTTTTTTTTTTTATTTGAGACGGAGTTTCGCTCTTGTTACCCAGGCTGGAGTGCAATGGCGCGATCTCGGCTCACCACAACCTCCGCCTCCCAGGTTCAGGCAATTCTCCTGCCTCAGCCTCCCGAGTGGCTGGGATTACAGGCACACGCCACCATGCCCAGCTAATTTTTTGTATTTTTAGTAGAGACGGGGTTTCACCATGTTGACCGGGATGGTCTCGATCTCTTGACCTCGTGATCCACCCGCCTCGGCCTCCCAAAGTGCTGGGATTACAGGCTTGAGCCACCGCGCCCGGCCTTAAAAGATATTTTTTAAAACCAGCAGAACCAAAGTGGACAAGTCCCCTCCATTAGTGGCTGAACAGTCTTGGGCACAGTGCATGCAGCAGCTAGGAGTGTTACTGGTTGAATTTCACTTCTCCATAAAAATCTCCATGCAGTAAGACCAGGAATATTATACACTGGAAAAAAACTAATCCAGGTGGTTCTCAGATTTTACAGTTTTATCAATGGAGATTTGGGAAAGGTATGAACACCCTCAAGGACATCAACATTTACATGCTAGTAAAGTTCCTGAAATTCACAAAACTGTAGGCCGGGTGCAGTGACTCAACGCCTGTAATCCCAGCACTTTGGGAGGCCAAGGTGGGCGGATCACTTAAGGTCAGGATTTCGAGACCAGCCTGGCCAACATGGTGAAACCCTGTCTCTACTAAAAATACAAAAATCAGCTGGGTATGGTGGCACACACCTGTAATCTCAGCTACTCGGAGGGCTGAGGCAGTAGAATCACTTGAACCCAGGAGGTGGAGGTTGTAGTGTGCCAAGATTGTACCACTGCACTCCAGCCTGGGCAACAGAATCAAGATCTGTTATAACAAAAGAAAAAAACCTGCCTGACACACTGTAGGCATGCAGACCCAGATATTTACTGAGTGGGTGAATCTACAAATCACATTTATCTCAACATTTTGAACATATTTTATTTTCAATATATACAATGTTCTGAGCCAAAAAGATATTTTATATTTGCCCTAAAACTGCCTTCTCCATATTTCTAGAGGTTTTCTTTGGACTTATACTTTATGTTTATGTCTGGCATTACCTTTGAGGCTATGCTATCTATCTCAGTCATTATTACAGAGAGAAGACTCCATCTTCTTACACTATGCACAATATTTCATCTAATAATTTGACCCTGATTTTTACAAAACCTTTTTATATTAAACACTATACTTAACTGTTACCATCAATTTTCCCAGTGTATGCTTTCTTCCACTCAAATACATACTGAGTAGCCAGACATGGTGGTGTGCCTCTGTAGTCCCAGCTACTTGGGAGGCTGAGGGTGGAGGATCACTTTAGCCTACGAGTTCAAGTTTGGCCTGGGTAACATAGTGAGGCCCCCCCTATAAAAATGTATTATATATTATATTAAAATAAAATATATATACTTATTACATAATACCATATAATAAGTATATATAATTCTCAGCACAGGGCTAAATATATACACATGTCTACTTTTTTGCTGGAGTACAATGGCACAATCTTGGCTCACTGCAACCTCCGTCTCCCGGGTTCAAGTGATTCCCTTGCCTCAGCCTCCTGAGTAGCTGGGACTACAAGCACGCACCACCACATCTGGCTAGTATTTTGGTAGAGATGGGGTGTCACCATGTTGGCCAGGATGGTCTCGATCTCCTGACCTCGTGATCCTCTCGCCTCAGCCTCCCAAAGTGCTGGGATCACAGGCGTGAGCCACCGCACCTGGCTTAAATGTCTACTTCTTTAAGAAAATGATTTAAAAGATCAATTAGAAATTATTTGATTTTTTTTTTTTTGCTATTACAAAATAGAGCATTTTAATTTTGAAATGATTGTATATTCCCATGCAGTTATAAGAAACAAGAGAAAGATCCTGTGGATTTTGCCCAAGATTCCATGTACCCAGTTCCCCCGATGGTAACATCTTGCAAAACTACAGCACAGTGTCACAACCAGGATATGAGCATTGACAGGCCATGGCACAGGACACATCTACATCTACAATGACCTCCCTATTGCCCTTTCATAGCCATAACCCCAAACTAATCATTTTAATAGTTTCCTCGGTAAAATAAGAGCTTAGTTTTCTATTGACAGTGGCCCTTATGCTTTAGTGTTTAGTTTAAACAAATATTTAAAAAGCTCACAAAATGGCTATCAATAGAAAAACATTTTTCATCAATAAAAACTTGTTTTACATGCAATGTTTAAAAACCCAAGAGTTGGCCGGGCGCGGTGGCTCAAGCCTGTAATCCCAGCACTTTGGGAGGCCGAGGCGGGTGGATCACGAGGTCAAGAGATCGAGACCATCCTGGTCAACATGGTGAAACCCCGTCTCTACTAAAAAAAAACTACAAAAAAAAAAAAAAAAAAAACCCAAGAGTTGGTCTAATCCTAAGACTAGCCAACCATGCTTCCCTGGGTGAAGTATACAGCAGGTAGTTATATAACTAAGAGAGAAACGTTTTTTTGGGGGAGCAGAGACCCTAGCCTTGATTTAATAAATGCCTGCAGAGACACATCCGTGGCAGGATGATTTTCCAGGCAGTTGCTCTTTGTCTTCTACTAATATGTAGATAGATTTAACAGTGTCTGGTAATTCAATTAAACATGCTGTTGTGAAGAGATTTTGCAGATGCAAATGAAGTCCCTAATGGGACTTCAGGGGTTGACTTTAAGTCAGGGAGGTTACTCTTAGTAGACGTGACTTAATCAGTTGGAAAGCCTTAAAAGCAGGGCAAAGATTTTCTGAAGGAAAGAAGAAATTCCTCCCATAGAAAACAACTTCAGACTGTGCCTCTGGGGTTCCAGCCTGCTCGTTATCTTCTCTTCCTAATGACCTGTCCTATCAATTTGGGCTTTCTTAAACAGCCTCCACAATACATAAGCCAGATCCTTATAATAAACCCCTTGATGAAAGAGTGTGTGAGTATGTGAGTGTCCCCTATTGGTTGTGTTTCTTTGGTTGGACCCTGACTGATAGACTCCGGATCCATACTACAAAGAGATTAATAGAAAGCAGATACCAAAAGACACCTAGAATTAAACTAATTTATCATCACCCGAACCCAATACAACAAATGACTGATTTATATAGGAAGACAAACTAATATGTGTGCACTACGCCAGAGAATCCGCTCCATGAATTTCCTGGTGACACAGCAGACAAAGCAAGTAAAGCAACCCTTCGAAACAACAAAAAAAATAACCTCAAGTGTTTAAAAGACAAGAAGCTAAGTCATTTACTTCTGTCCATCCAAGTGGATGGTCCTATCAAAGCCAGCCCTCCAGCCCTCTCTCCTAAGTTAGGATTCCAGGCAATAAACAATGGATGGGCTCACATTCCCACCACCACCCACTTCTTTTCTCTTTCACTTGTTCTTCAGTCTTGCTGCCAGATACTTTAGCCAGAAACCCAAAGTGAGGCAATTAATAGAAAATTCCAGTCATTATGTGACTTACTTAATGGCTCATCCAAATGATTTGTGAGAAAATCTCATGAACAGAACAGAGACTGAAGAGTTTTTTCCATTATTTCTCTGAGTATTTAAAGACTTGGATTTTCCCATCTTTTGGAGAAATATTTTTTTATAAATAGTGAGGCACGCCGGGCATCTCCACTTCATCTTTTTTGGTGGTCTGTAACACTCACTGTACTCTCACTGGAATGTTTTCCTAGTAAACGATCGGCAATGGAAAACATGGCTAAGACAAAAGATGGCTTTCAGGCTGAGATGATGGGAACCTTCTCATGTTCCCCAAGAGACAGGTAGTTCAGTTCTTCTATAGAACGAAGGCGTTTATTTTAGAATCAATGAGACTATTTCTGTCTTTCCTTTAGGTCTGTAGGCTTTATAAGAATGATAAATGAGGACTGACTAGACTACTTAGTACTCCATTTAGTAGTAGTCCAATATATCTAATAATAGTAGTTTCTTTATTTTTTGAGACAGGGTCCCACTATGTTGCCCAGACTGGTCTCGAATTCCTGGACTCAAGTGATCTTTCCACCTCAGCCTCTCAAAGTGCTGGGATTATAGACATGAGCCACCACGCCCGGCCAATAGTAGGAGATTTTTAAAAGGGATCTATACTTCTGCTGCTAAGACCAAATGTTAACGCTTTGGTTTTATGATTTATTTTTCTGTTCTATTATTAGGTTTTAGTTTTTAGACCAATAATCATTTAGAACTTTGTTTTGTGGTCCAAACTTCTTGATTTCAACTAATTTCTTGCCTGATTTCTACAACACAAGTAAACAAGATCAGTAATTATACAAAAGTCACACATAAAAATGTGGTCCTGTTTTCACAGCCACGGAACAAAAATTACCTAAGCCCAGACAATGTGCTATTTTAAATAACACTGTAGATTAAACCACACCGTACACATTTGCTGCAGTCACAGGCATTTTAAGGAAAGGAATGAGGTGTGTTTTTAAACCTGCTTGATGGGGAAACTAACGTTTTCTTTTCTTTTTTTTAAACAAGAAAGATCTTAACCCCTTTTCTCACTCAAGTCTCTCTCTTCTTTTAAGGAAGTCCTTCTTGATGACCTCAATTTGGAAAGAGAATTGCTATTATATATTATTATACAGTTAATATAAGTTAATAGTAAACATATATATTACATAATTAATAAATATGTGATATAAGGGGAAAAAGCTATCAAAATTATCCCCTCCTTCCCCCCCAAAAATCACTAGATATTAGAATTAGAAGGAAAATTAACCTAGATAAATTTTATCCAATGTATTATCTTCTGCAAATTTTGTGCTTATGATAAACTTAAAAAAAAATGAAATAGTAAAAATATTTAAAGGTCTTCCTCACTGTCCTAAAATCCTAGCATTCTATTCTTTTGTTTCCTGTCCCCAGAAACTTCAAGCACTTCATCTTCATTACAGAGGAGAAAAAAGATGCAAACAACTTTTATTTAAATAAATGAATAAATAAATATTTATTTATTTATTTATTTATTTATTTGTGATGAAGTCTCGCTCTGTCACCAAGGCTGGAGTGCACCGGCACAATATCAGCTCACTTCAACCTCCACCTCCCGGGTTCAAGCGATTCTCCTGCCTCAGCCTCCAGAGCAGCTGGGACTACAGGCGCCTGCCACCACACCTGGCTAATATTTTGTATTTTTAGCAGACACGGTTTCACAGTGTTAGCCAGGATGGTCTCAATCTCCTGCCTCGTGATCCGCCTGCCTCAGCCTCCCAAAGTGCTGGGATTATAGGGGTAAGCCACCATGCCCGGCGCAAACAATTTTTAAAACTGAATGTTCTCTATTATAGAGTCCTTCACAATTCCTACTCACCATTCCCATTATCTACCTTCCCCCAATAGCTCTTAAAAATGTGTAGAAGACGGCCGGGTATGGTGGCTAAGGCCTGTAATCCCAGCACTTTGGGAGGCTGAGGTGGGTGGATCACAAGGTGAGGAGTTTGAGACCAGCCTGACCAACATGGTGAAACCTTGTCTCTCCCAAAAATACAAAAATTAACCAGGCATGGTGACATGTACCTCTAATCTCAGCTACTCAGGAGGCAGTGAGCCAGGATCGCACCACTGTACTCCAGCCTGGGTGAGAGAGCAAGATTCTGTCTCAAAAAAAAAAAAAAAAAAAAAATTGTAGAAGCCAAAAAATTAGTTTTTCTATTTTTCTTTTTTTGGACAGGGTCTCACTCTGTCACTCAGGCTAGAGTACAGTGGCACATAGCTTACTACAACCTCCACCTCCCAGGTTCAAGAGATTCTCCTGCCACAGTCTCACAAGTAGCTGGGATTACAGGCATGTGTCACCATATCCGGCTATCTTTTGTAGAGATGGGGTTTCACCATGTTGCCCCAGCGGTCTCAAACTCTTGGGCTCAAACAATCCATCCACCTCAGCCTCCTAAAGTGTTGGTATTACAGACATGAGCCACCACACTCAGCTACATTTTTATATTTCTATAAGAAAAACGTCACCACCTAACATCCATGAGAGGAGCCTTGTTAAGTAAATTCTACTACATCCACACTAGAATGCTATGTAGCTAGCATGAATGTAGGAGGATTCTATCCAAAATAGAATGCTATGCAGCTATTTAAAAAAAAAAAAAAAAAACAAACCCACAAATTTAGAGCTACATAAATTGTAATGAAAAGTTACTCTAAAGTAAAACCCTGTGGCATATTATATATACTATGATCCCATTTGTATTCATTGCAATTAATTGCATTAATCATAACTATACAGGAAACTCTAGAAATAAATGTTAACAATGGCATTCTGGCTGAAATCTGTAGTACTGTTACAAGTTTTCATTCTACAAGGTAATTCTTTTTTTTTTTTTTTTCTCTTTTGAGACAGAGTCTCACTCTGTCCCCCAGCCTCCACATCCCGGGTTCAAGCAATTCTCCTGCTTCAGCCTCCTGAGTAGCTGGGATTACTGATACTACAGATGTGCACCATTGCACCCGGCTATTTTTTGTATTTTTTAGTAGAGTCTGGGTTTCACCATGTTGGCCAGGCTGGTCTCGAACTCCTGACCTCAGGTGATCTGCCTGCCTCAGCCTCCCAGAGTGCTGGGAGTACAGGCATGAGCCATCGCACCAGGCCCCTGTTATACATATTTCTAACAAGAGAAAATGTTTATTTCAACTAGGGATCAAGGAGAATAGGGTCCCCTGTCAGTGTTGAACACCTCTAAAAGGCCAATTACAACCCTCTGGGCCACAACTGCTCACTCCCTCCATTGCTGCAGCCGCTAGTTCATGCAGGCTTGCAGTGGCTTCACACCCCGTGCATCATTGCAAGCAGATACTGCCTCATTGCTAATGCTCAGTATTTCACTTCCTGCCTTAGGATTTCTCTTGAAACTTACTCTGCAGTTATGCATATGCAAACCAGAAGGAGGGAGAAATCAGTGGGATAAAATACTCCCCCATTTTGTACTTAAGCAGACAGTTTTGAGAGCATTCCATTCCATAGGTTCTTAAAAAGGTCCTAATGGGATTGAACACCTGTTGCCTGTAGGCAAGGTACTATCAGATCCTTGAATTTTCTTTCCCTCCTTCTCATTTCACTTTGCTTGTCCTGAACTTCTGCTTCCTGAGACTGCATTCCATATAAACTTCCCTGCATGCAAGTCATTCTACCAGGCTGATGTTCAGGCTAAGACATCAGATGAGTGGAAAGTTTTTCTACTAGCCACTTTTTGGTTTCACACATTTCATGCTCTTCTAGCTGCAGATTCCAGTGCCAGATGTGTTAGAACACACTCGTATCTCACTATAATGCTGGTCTTATACCTCTGAATGATATCCACGTCGTTGGATTAGCATTCCCACAGTAGGATGGCCACAAATAACTGCACATCAAAGTAACTGGAACCACACAGATACATCCCAGTATATCCAAACAAGTGTATATCCTCAGCTTAACTTTCCCTGAGTTGAATCTCAGAAATGCTTGGGAGCACTCCAACACCGCCATACCAAAGAGTAAGAGAGAATAACTCAGTGTGGAAAGAGTCGTTTTAACCCTCTGTAAACTTTCCAATTTTTCAAAATTTACAAAAACACAAACATGTAAAACACTTGCTAGGTGTCTTCCCAGGGCCTTGGAAGCAACCCACCCATGTGAGAAGCACTTCAGCTTTAGCTTCATTAGGTTTATGCTAATATGGCTTTTCACGATGTACTAATCAAGTAACTACAGCAAAGGGAGGCATAAAGCACAGGCTGAAAACCCTAAAATCTACATACTCCACCATCCTAGTCTCATCTAAACCTCAGACCTAAAAATATCCCATCTGCTCATCTGGTCCTCCTCTTGTCCACTAAGCATCTTAAGTTCAACATGTCCAAAATGAAACCTATCATCTTTTTCACAAAACCTGTTTCCCCACTTCTAATCTTCGTACTAATGACATCTGTAAAGGTCAAATGTGAAACTGTGGGAGTCAACTTAGATGCCACCTTTCCCCCTGGTTTCACCCTGCTATGACACGTTGGTACCCAACATTGTGTTAGGTTCTAAATTTAAGACTGCCTCCTAAATATCGATTATTTATTTTCTATTTTTTTTTCTTTTTTAGACGGAGTCTTGCTCTATCGCCAGGCTGGAGTGGAGTGGCACGATCTCGGCTCACTGCAACCTCTGCCTCCCGGGTTCAAGCAGTTCCCCTCTCTCAGCCTCCCGAGTAGCTGGGACTACAGGCATGCACCACCATGCCCCGCTAGTTTTTTGTATTTTAATAGAGATAGGGTTTCACCACGTTGGCCAGGATGGTCTCGATCTCCTGACCTTGTGATCTACCTGCCTTGGCCTCTCAAGTTGCTGGCCTATTTCTTTCTTTCTGTTTTTTTTTTTTTTTTTTTTTTTTTTTGAGAGGGAGCCTCACTTTATTGCTCAGGCTAGAGTGCAGTGGCACAATCTCAGCTCATGCAGCCTCCATCTCCTGGACTCAAGCGATTCTCCCACCTCAGCCTCCCGAGTAGCTGGGACTACAGGCGTGGCCCACCACGCCTGGCTAATTTTTGTATTTTTAGTACAGATGGGGTTTCACTGAGTTGGCCAGGCTGGTCTAGAACTCCTGACTTCAAGTGATCCACCTGCCTTGGCCTCCCAAAGTACTAGCATTTCAGGCATTAGCCACCACAGCCAGCCAATTATTTCGTAGTCTCCATCCCCATCACCAGTTCATCTAAATTCCAGATCCTCATTACTTCTAACATTATCTAACTTTAATGTACTCTCCTCAAGGCCACCTCACTGATGCCATAGTAATCTTATTAAAGACCCATCTGAACACGTTACTTCCCTGCTTAAAATTCTTCCATAACTTCCCACTGCATTTAGGAACATTTAAGCTCTTCGGGATGGCGTTCAAAGCCCAACATGATGGGAGCCTTCTCTAGCCACATTTCCCATAGCTTTACTCATTCCATGCCAGAACATACGTTTTCAGATTCCCCAAACTAGATATGCTATTTCACTGTTCCCTTTGCCATAAACACTGCCCTCCCCTTTGGCTCCTTTGCTCTTATTCTCCCTCAAAGATTCAATTTAAGCATCATCTCATCTGGAAGTCTTTCTAACCTCACCAAGGCCAACTGGGTTTGGTGCCTGTCTCTGTTCCCATAAATCCTTCACTAGCTCCATTAGGGCACTTATCATCCTGTATTTATAACTGTCTCTCTCCTGAGATTTTTTTAGTCCTCTGTGAGATTCTTGAAGGGAAAAGTTCTCTTTCATATCTAAAGCCTCAGAAACTAGTACACCTAGTATATAATACATTTTTTTCCAGATGGAGTATCACTCTATTGCCCAGGCTGGAGTGCAGTGGTGCCATCTCAGCTCATTGCAACCTCCGTCTCCTGGGTTCAAGCAATTCTCCCTGCCTCAGCCTCCCGAGTAGTTGGAATTACAGGTGCCCACCACCATGCCTGGCTAATTTTTGTATGGTTTTTTTTTTTTTTTTTTTGAGTCGGAGTTTCGTTCTTGTTACCCAGGCTGGTGTGCAATGGCGCGATCTCGGCTCACCGCAACCTCCGCCTCCTGGGTCCAGGCAATTCTCCTGCCTCAGCCTCCTGAGTAGATGGGATTACAGGCACGTGCCACCATGCCCAGCTAATTTTTTGTATTTTTAGTAGAGATGGGGTTTCACCATGTTGACCAGGATGGTCTCAATCTCTTGACTTCGTGATCCACCCGCCTCGGCCTTCCAAAGTACTGGGATTACAGGCATGAGCCACCGCACCCAGCAATTTTTGTATGTTTTTTAAGTAGAGATGAGTTTTCGCCACGTTGGCCAGGCTGGTCTTGAACTCCTGACCTCAGGTGATCTGCCAACCTCAGCCTCCCAAAGTGCTGAGATTACAGATGTGAGCCACCACGCCCGGCCAATACTTTTAATAAACGTTAATTAAATAGCTCAAATTAATCTTAAAAAAGTGGGAGGGTGGCTCAGGTCTGTAACCCCAGCACTTTGGGAGGCTGAGGTGGGTGGATAACTTGAGGCCAGGAGTTCGAAGCCAGCCTGGCCAACATGGTGAAACCCTGTCTCTACTAAAAATACAAAAATTAGCCAGGTATGGTGGCAAGCACCTGTAATCCCAGCTACTCAGGAGGCTGAGATGCGACAGTCACTTGAACCTTGGTTGCAGTGAGCCGATATCGCACCACTGCTCTCCAACCTCGGCGACAGAGTAAGACTGTCTCAAAAAAAGAAGAAAAAAGAAAATGGGGGGGGGGGGTTGAAGATTATGGGGTAAATGGTATTATCTCTCCAAGATCTTATCATAAGAGGAGCTTGTCTTTTTTTCCTGGGACACAATGCAGTAAACAAGGCCGATCAGTGACTGCCAGTTGATTATAATTTTAGTAACCATTTCCCAGAAGAATGACCAATTGTTGTTACCTAATCTAAGGCCTTGTACATAAAAGACACTCATTTCCTATTTAATTGTACTGATTTTATTATTTTAACTCCTATTGGCACCAAATTCTAGAAAAGTTACAATAGAGTTTGTCCTCAGATGAAGCCCACTTGAAAAACAACTAGAAATCAAACCCTGTGCTTCTTCCTGTTGTGCTTGAGAATGTCTTCAAGAATTTTCATTATCTTCTCAAACACAAAACATGAATTTAGCCTCAAATCCAAGACTCTGATATTCAAATATGATGAGCTGTCAAGTAAAAAAAGGTAAGTGTTTACTGAATGACTAGATGAATAAATGAGTGAATGAATGGCCAAAAGAATTCCATATTCATTTGCTTACGTAAAGAACTTTAGAAACAGACAATTCTTTTGATGGATGCGCTCCGTGGTAAAAATGACAACCTGTCTAAAGCTTTCTGTGAGTAGCATTACAACTGCCTCATGGAACATCACCTCAGTTCCTGATACAATGTTCAGAAGACCTAGGCTGTCCTTGGTCACTGATCCCTCATCAAAAAAGGCACAGATTTTAAGAGCTCAAATATGTGACAGGACCCTAGGCATATTATCAGTGATTAAGACCTTAAACTCTAAAATTAGACAAGTAGGGATGTGGATGCTTTGACTCTGCTACATACTACCTGTGTGACAGAGCAAGTCATTTACCTTCTCATGGCTTCTCACTTTGACCATCTGTAAATGGAGATATACCCTATGTTTGCAACAAAAATTGAAAATCAAATGAAAAAAGTAGAATTTAAATAGTGCCCGGCATACAGTAAGTGCTCAATAAATGATAATATTACTGATGAACTTTTTCATGGGTCTGAAAGCTAAAAATCATCTCAAATGTACATGCATAGTACCTGTTAATATCTATAGAAACAGGATCTTGGGATCACTGGAATTATTCAGCTATAAGTAGCTTCTTTCAAAACACAGATTGCAGGCTTCTATCAAAGACCATCATGTGTATCACCTGAACGTCCAATCCTATGTATGCTTATTTTGCTTTAAAGTTCTTCAATATAGCAACTCTACAAATTGTTCGCTCTGTTTCCCAAGACCAAAATTGCAGCTGGGTGGATCAAATGGGTTATGGAGATTGTCCTCCCTCCCCTCTCACCTCTAGAAGTAGTTGCTCCCGCTTACTGGATGAGGCAGTGGGGAGGGCGGCCCATGAAGGAAGCTTGTACAGCCACTGCCTTTGTCATGTTTCCTCTGTGAAGAAACAGAAGACTTCAGTTCCTGGGATTGGTTAAGCTCTAGAATAGAGAACTAAGGAACTACTTTGTATTTTCCTAGGAATCTCATCTCTCTTTGTGCAGAGCGCCATTGCAGCCAAACTGTTACATATTCTTTTTGCATCTTTGTCAGGAAACTGGAATGATAATAAACACAGGTAGCTTGCAATATACAATAAATTGAATGAAGTTGGCACAGAGCAGAGAAAGACTCAAAGACTGAGGGAATGAGAAGGGGAAAAGCCAATGAAAGAATAAATTATGTGCAATGACCATACCAACCTTGACATTTTCAAAGATACTGCAAAGATTTCTATGTTTCTCATTAGAATTCACTTGAGGTCAATATAGCTGGTCATAAATTCATTCAACAAATATTTTTATTGAGCACTCACTATATGCTAAGCATTGTACCATGCACCAGGGATTAAACACAAACAGATATAAGACTGATTTCCTTACTGCCAAGGAACTGGAAGTCAACCAAGGAAGACACGCAAGGAAAGTCACATGGTAGACTCTCTCAACTGACCTCCATGTAACAATGTGCTGACTAATGAATACACTCCATTCTCCCTGTAAAACATACTGACTGAGGCCCACAGCACACTGAATGCTTTTGGCTAATAGACTGCTACCTAGTACCCTGCATTCTAAACTCCCCTAGATTAAGCATAATTTTTACTAAGAATTGATTATTTCTGTTTCCAAACCTTTTTTATTTTTTGAGACAAGGTTTCACTCTTTCTCTTAGGCTAGAGTGCAGTGGTACAATCATCGCTCACTGTAATCTCGACCTCCTGGGCTTAAGCAATTCTCTCACCTCAGCCTCTTGAATAGCTGAGACTACAGGTGTGTGCAACCATGCCAAGCTACATTTTTGTATTTTTTGTAGAGACACAGTTTTGCCATGTTGCCCAGGCTGGTCTCAAACTCCTGGGCTCAAGCGATCTACCTGCCTTGGCCTCCGAAAGTGCTGGGATTACAGGCATGAGCTACCACTCCCAGCCTCCAAAACTATTTATGACACTTGTACTTGATGCCACAATTGTGTAACTGAAGTATTATAAAAACTTAAAAGAGGCCGGGCGCGGTGGCTCAAGCCTGTAATCCCAGCACTTTGGGAGGCCGAGGCGGGTGGATCACGAGGTCAAGAGATCGAGACCATCCTGGTCTACATGGTGAAACCCCGTCTCTACTAAAAATACAAAAAATTAGCTGGGCATGGTGGCGCGTGCCTGTAATCCCAGCTACTCAGGAGGCTGAGGCAGGAGAATTGCCTGAACCCAGGAGGCGGAGGTTGCGGTGAGCCGAGATCGTGCCATTGCACTCCAGCCTGGGTAACAAGAGCGAAACTCCGTCTCAAAAAAAAAAAGAAAAAAAAAAAAAAAAAAAAAAACTTAAAAGAGCAGAAAAGTTGTTTCTATGGACTCTTAGTCAATTTTGTGCTGCTACATCACAATACCTGAGACTGGTTAATTTATGAAGAACAGATTTCTTACAGTTTGGAGGCTGGGAAGTGGAAGATTGAGGGGCTCACGTCTGGCAAGGGCCTTCACGCTGTGCCATCCCATGGCAGAAGGGCAAGAGAACAAGAGGGGACTGAGCTTCCTTCTATAACAAGTCCATTCTCACAATAACTAACCTAACTCCATAATGACACCAATCCATTCATGAGGAACCTGATGACCCAATCACCTCTTATTAGACCCCATCTCCCAATGCTTGCACTGGAGATTAAGTTTTGCAACATGAACTTTGTGAGTCAAATTCAAACCACAGCAAACATTATGATGAATCCTTCGGAAAGCATCAGTAGAAGCAGGTTGTTAAACAAAAAAATCCCTGCTATTGAATTAGAAGTGAGTAAGAGAAAAAAAAAATCTAAAAAGATCCTGTACTTGTATTGCTTTGAAAATGCTTTGTATTGCTTTTTCCACTTTAAATGAAAACTCAGATTTAGAGAAGATTTGGGGAACTTAGAGAAGATATATTATGGATGTGATTCATACATGATTGTATGAAACACCAGTGAGCCCAACTCAAAGAAAATGCCTCGGTTCTACTTCAGAAGAATGGTAATACCATCTTCCAATGCTTGTTGAAATTGATTCAGGCAAAGAACACTAATAGATGCTAAAACCATCAGGGGAAGAGGTTGATGGAGAAAATAATATTTGTGTGGTGCCAAAGTATCACTTCACAGATCACTGCTAATCTCAAAGAAAGCTTATCTTTAGAACAAAGGCAACTACAGTCGACACCTTAATTTGATTTTAATCAAATTTAAAATCATTAACAGTGGATAGTCAGACCTTATGTGCCACCTAAAGTACTGCACACTAAAATACATTTCATTCTTTATATTCTTGACAAAAGTGTTTAATTTAGTCAAGAATTTGGATCTAGCTTCAAGTGTACAGAAAATACATGGGATAGTGAAATGAGTTAAATGATACCATGACAAAACAATCATACAAGCCCTACATGTAGGGCACTCTACAAAACAACTAGCTTGGTTTCTTTAAGAAGCCAATATCAGCTGGGCGTGTTGGCTCATGCCTGTAATCCCAGCACTCTGGGAGGCCAAGGTGGGCAGATCACGAGCAGGAGATCAAGACCAGCCTGGCTAACACGGTGAAACCCCATCTCTACTAAAAATACAAAAAATTAGCCAGGTGTGGTAGCACACACCTGTAGTCCCAACTACTCAGGAGACTGAGGCAGGAGAATCGCTTAAGCCCAGAAGGTGGAGGTTACAGTGAACTGAGATTGCTCCACTGCACTCCAACCTGGGTGAGAGTGAGACTCCGTCTCAAAAAAAAAAAAAAAAAAAAAAAAAAAAAGGCAGTATCATTATCAATTTTGCTTGGTATTATTACAGTACCGTATTTGGTTGCATCACAAAAAGTCTTCATTGCTTAGAATCATGGGGCATGAAACAACATGTCTTGAATCTGTTTTGAAATGTTTTTGCAAAGAAAAAAGATAAATGAAAACAAAACTAATATTTATTGAAGTGGTAATGGGTATATTGTGGTTTATTGCCTATTTTCTCTACTTTTGCATATACTTTAAACTTATTAAAATTAAAAAAACAGTCAATATCATGAAAAAACAATGTCATAAAAGACTGAGGGGTGAAATTATTCTAGCTTTAAAGAGACAAAAAAAGCATAATAACACAATGCAATGCAAAAATCTTGATTGCACCCTTGTTAGAAGAAAACCAACTATAAACGACGTTTGTGGGGCAATTGGGAAAATCTGAATATTGGGAGAACAGTCAATGATTTTAGGGTACAGTAATTTTCTTAAGAGTGATGATGGATTTAGGATTATGTGGAAGAAGTATGAAAACAGCTCAGGATAAAGTATAATGTTTGTAACTTTCTTTGAAATGACTCAAAAAACATTAAAAATTATCAAATCTGGAAGATATAGGTATATTAATTATACTAGTCTCATTTTTTACATTTTTGCACATTTTTATAATCAAAACTTAAGTTTGCCAAATGATTGCAAATTTATTTTGAAATAATGTTTAGGGTATATATGTATAATTTTTAATGATTCCATCCTTTTGTTGGCTTTGTTGTTTAATGAAGTCATATGAATTGGATATGTGTCTCCTCCAAATCTCATGTTGAAATATGATCCCCAGTGTTGAAGATGGGGCCTAGTGGGAGGTACTGGATCATGGGGGTGGATCCCTCATGAATGACTTAGTGCTATTCACTTGGTGTTGGGTGAGTTCTTTTTTGGGGGTGAGGGGACAGAGTGTCACTAGTCACCCAGGCTGGAGTGCAACGGCACAATCTTGGCTCACTGCAACCTCCGCCTGGCAGGTTCAAGTGATTCTCCTGCCTCAGCCTCCTAAGTAACTGGGGTTACAGGCACTCACCACCACGCCCTCTATTTTTAGTAGAGATAGGGTTTCACCATTTTGGTTAGGCTAGTCTTGAACTCCTGACCTCAGGTGATCTGCCTGCCTCAGCTACCCAAAGTGCTGGGATTACAGGCATGAGCCACCAAGCCCGGCCCAGTGTTGGGCAAGTTCTTGCTTGGTTCACTCAAGATCTAGTCATTTAAAAGAGTCTCGGCCAGGCACGGTGGTTCACGCCCATAATCCCAACGACTTTGGGAGGTAGAGGAGGGCGGATCACGAGGTCAAGAGATGGAGACCATCCTGGCTAACATGGTGAAACCGCATCTTTACTAAAAATACAGAAATTAGCTGGGTATGGTAGCATTCACCTATAGTCCCAGCTACTCGGGAGGCTGAGGCAGGAGAATCGCTTGAACCCAGGAGGTGGAGGTTGCAGTGAGCCAAGATCGTACCACTGTACTTCAGCTTGGGCAACAGAGCAAGACTGTCTCAAAAACAAACAAACAAAAGAGTCTGGGACCTCGGCTCGGTGTGGCTAGACAGGGTGGCTCATGCCTGTAATCCCAGCACTCTGAGGCCAAGGCAGGTGAATTACTCGAGTCCAGGAGTTCAAGACCAGCCTGGGCAACATGGCAAACTCCATCTCTACTAAAAAATACAAAAAATTCACCAAATGTGGTAGCCTGTACCTGTAATCCCAGCTACTCAAGAGGCTGAGGTGGAAGAATCACCTGAGCCTGGGAGGTCAAGGCTGCAGTTAACGGAAATCATACCACTGCACTCCAGCCTGGGCAACCACAGTAAGACCCTGTCTCAAAAAGAAAAATAAAAGAGTCTGGACCTCCTCCTCCTTTCTCTTGCTCTACCTCTCACCATCTTATATGTCTGTTCCCTCTTTGCTTTTTGCTATGATCATAAGCTTCCTGAAACCCTCACCAGGAGCAGATGCCGGTGCCATGCTTCCTCTACAGCCTGGAGAACCATAAGCCAAAATAACACCTTCTTTCTTTATAAATTACCTAGTCTCAGATATTCCTTTATAGCAATGCAAATGGACTAACACATGAACCAACTAAGGGTAAGACAGGAGAGGATCCAGATGGTGGCATGCTGCTAAATGTTTAACAGCCAGCTCTCTGGAAAAAACTGATTTGTAGCATTTGCCAATTTCCTTGGTGTAAGTATTCCTACCATGGCTGATTCCAAGTTATTAACACAGTGTCACTAACCAGTTGAAAAGAGATAAGCACAATTAGTTTCTTAAGCCAGTATAGGACCCAGTTCTAACACATCACTTGATCCAGACCATAGCAGGGGGATACTTCATCTATAAGGTCACCAGCTGACAACAGGGAATGAAGAAGAGTTTAAACACAGTAAAAAAAATATGACAGTATCTTCCTCAAAGGGCTGCTTTGAAGATTAATTATATATAAAATACTCAGCACAATGCTTGGCATATAAAATAATGACTAACTTACTAAGAACCTTCTATTACTATCATTTCCTAACCTGATCCAAAATGTAAAAGATCATCTCAACAACTACAAACCCTAAGAAAAGTTCCAAATCAGCATGCCCAACTGATGTGGTAGAAGCTGCAGTTTCACAGGTCTGTTTAGATAAGGAGAAGTCAGAATCATGGCTGCTTCAGTCCCATGATGAAATTCCAATGAGGCTTTCATTGACTAAGAATGCCACGTATCACTTAAATGCATTCACCAAAGATAAACAGAGCTCTCTCTCTGATCTTAAAGAATTCTAACTTAGCCTTCAAAACCTTCTTTACCAGGAATGTAAAGTTACCACAGGCAACTATCTTTGGCTGAGATTACTACATACACATACACCCATATATACACATATATTCACCCACACATGGCAGAAGTAATTCTTATCTAAAGGAACCAATATTTTCTTAAGAATTTGCTAGAAAACATTTTGTTCCATGCGTCCTGTTTTGAAACCATAAATTAGAGTTGTATTCTTCTGGGGAAAAGAGGCCATAGAAAAAGGAGAATACTGACAATGTTATCCTTTAATCTGGATGATTAACACTGAAGTCCAACTGTCCGTAGCACTCTATGCTTCCCATAGCAGGAGTCAAGTCAAGAGTGAACTGCTGGATTAAGACTATCCTCTACAGGTCTCATTGCCAAAAATTGAGTGGGAGCACCAGAACTCTGCCATTTCTGGCAGGACTGCTCCTCCCCCTTTCCCTCCATACTCACAGCCTCCCCATTATTGTCTGTCTTGGCACCATCATGACTAATTTCATCGATTCACAAGAAGCTAGGGACTCCAAGGCCATCCCTTATTTTTCAGCAGTCCTGGTGGTCTCTTTATACACATACTTTCGACGGACTCTGCTGAAGACTCAGGAACCTGCCGCAGTTCTCTGGGAGGTGTGCAGTGCACTATTCCAAGGTTCTAGGAATTCTAGTCTCTTTGGTCTCCTTCCATTCTCTGCTCTGTCAGGGAGGCTGTGGGGCTCCATTTAGGGTGTCCCTCCTTGCCCTGCAACCCCCAGGCAGTCAGCTGGGACAATCACGGGACTCACTTTTCTCCTAAGCGCTGCCTTCTCTCCTGCCTTGCCCGTTGTCTATGTCTGAAAACCAGTTTCAGGATATTCTGCACAGTTTCCTTGTTTAAGGAAAGAGCATAAAATCTGGGCCCTGTTACTCTACCATGGCCAGAAGCAAAGGTCTCTCTTCTCATGTTTTATGTTTTCAATCTTAACTTTGTCACTCTCTTCCATGATCACTCCTTTGACCTTGTCATTCACAATTACTGCAACCTATCCATTATCCCACTTCCAAATACCCCTCTCTAGCCACCACCTCTTATCTTTACAGATACTCCTGCTAGTACCCAATTCCAACAAGCCTTTGCCTTGCTTTCAATCCACTGTTCCCACACCCTCATGCCCTTTGCCCCTTGCTGAAATCTAGCTTTCATTCATTCTGCTGTCAATAATTCTAATCAGACCCTCAACTCCCTTCCCCCTCTCACCTCATCTTATTTGCTTGGCTATACCACAACCCGGCTTAAATCCAACACACTACCTAAGAAAGAGTACGAATTTTATATTTTTCTCTTGTTTATTGTTTTATATCCCACTAGAAGGGAAGTTCTACCAGAGCAGGGATTCTTATCCATTTTGTTTATTGTTGTATTCTCAAAGCTGAAAACAGTTCTCAACCCATGGAAGATATTGACTAAATATTTGTTGAATGGATTAATTAACATAACCCAATGCTCAAAACAAGAATTCAAAAGAGCTCACACTGGTAATCCCAGCACTTTGGGAGGCTGAGGCAGGTGGATCATCTGAGGTCAGGAATTCGAGAACGGCCTGGCCAACATGGTGAAACCCTGTATCTACTAAAAATACAAAAGTTAGCCAGGTGTGGTGGCAGGCACCCAGCTACTTGGGAGGCTGAGGCAGGAGAATTGCTTGAACCCGGGAGGCAGAGGTTACAGAGAGCCGAGCTTGAGCTACTGCACTCCAGCCTGGGTGAGGGAGAGCAAAAATTAAAAGATTGAAAATGGGGTGGGGGGGATGTTAAAAAAAAGAAAGATTGAAAACCTGAAATAAAATGGCTAAGAAAGCAGAAATATAGAAATATTTTATAATTGCCATGAAAGAGTTGAACTGACAATACTAATAACTTTTTATTTATTTATTTTTGAGACCGAGTCTCCTACTGTCACCCAGGCTGTAGTGCAATGGTGCGATCTCGGCTCACTGCAATCTCGGCCTCCTGGGTTCAAGCAGTTCTCCTGCCTCAGCCTCCCAAATAGCTGGGACTACAGGTGTGCATCACCATGCCCAGCTAATTTTTTTGTATTTTTAGTAGAGACGAGGTTTCACCACGTTGGCTAGGATGGTCTTGATCTCCTGACCTAATGATACATGTGCCTTGGCCTCCCAAAGTACTGGGATTAAAGGTGTGAGCCACTGTACCCGGTCCCCTATAACTTTTTTTATTTTTTATTTTTTGAATCAGAGTTTCGCTCTTGCTACCCAGGCTGGAGTGCAATGGCGCGATCTTGGCTCACCGCAACCTCCGCCTCCTGGGTTCAGGCAATTCTCCTGCCTCAGCCTCCTGAGTAGCTGGGATTACAGGCACGCGCCACCATGCCCAGCTAATTTTTTGTATTTTTAGTAGAGACGGGGTTTCACCATTTTGACCAGGATGGTCTCGATCTCTTGACCTTGTGATCCACCTGCCTCGGCCTCCCAAAGTGCTGGGATTACAGGCGTGAGCAACCGCGCCCGGCCAACTTTTTTAAAAACACATGAGTAATACATGTTCATTGTAGAGAATCCATGGGGGAGTAATTTGGAAAACAATGAGAATCTAATGGAGAAACTAAAAATTTATTCATAATGCTACCTTTCAGAATTTTTTTCCAAAACCCTCTGTCTTACATATTTTTTCACAAAAATTACCTTTCACGTCGTAAGTCTTTAAAGTCTTTTCATATCAATATAGAACCTTATTACAATTTTTGGTGGCTGGATAGTTCAATTTATGCATATCTAATAATAATGGCTATAAAACAGTATATTTAATTCCTCTGGGTTAGATACTTCAATTGTTTCCAATGATTCATTCTATCATATATTTGATATTTGCTCTTGGTACAACTCTTCCTTCCCTTAACTGCCCGATTCGGAGGAGGCCACAGAGTGCTACATGGTGAGATGTCTCCATCACCACAGGCTCTCTCTCCTGGATAATCTGCATCAGCACACCTAAAGACTGAAAAATCTCCCATCTTTAAAAATGAAAAACTTTTCCAGGTCCCCTATCTTGTTCCTGCTATCACTCTACTTCTTTACTTCTCTTTACAGCAAAAGCCTTAGAAGAACTGTCTATTCACTGTCCCTAAGTGCTCAACTTTCATTTCTTCTCCACATGCTCCAAATTAGTTTGGTCCAATGGAACCACTCTTATGATCTCCATGACCTATCATTTTTCTAGTACAATGATTCTTAGCCCTCATCTTCTTCAACATTACTCCGTTTTTTTGTTTTTTGTTTTTTTGAGACAGGGTCTCACTGTGTTGCCCAGGCTAGAGTTCAGTGGTCCTATCATGGCTTACTGCAGTCTCTATCTCCCAGGCTTAGATGATCCTCTCACCTCAGCCTCCCAAGTAGCTGGGACTACAGATGCACACACCATGCCTGAATAAGTTTTTTATTTTTAGTAGTGATGGGATCTCGCCATGTTGCCCAGGCTGGTCTCTAAGTCCCGAGCTCAAGTGATCTGCCTGCCTCGGCCTCCCAAAGTGCTGGGATTATAGGTGTGAGCCATTGTACCTGGCCTGTTTACTCCTTTCTAAAAGGATATTTACTTTGCATCCACCACATTTTCCTGGTTTTTCTCCTTAGTGATGATTCCACCTCAATCCCCTTTGTTAGTTCCTCATTCCTGACCTCTAAAAATCAGAGCACTCTTGAATTTCCACTTTTGGATCTCTTCTCTTCTGTCTATGGCTCTTCATTTGAATAATGATCTCATTTAGTCTCAGAGTTTTCATTATCATCTATCTGCTGGTGATCTTTTATGTCTCCCTCCAGATCATTTCTCTGAATTCTGGATTTGGATATCCAATTGCCTAATTACTATCTGCACTGGGCTGTCTACCATTCTTTCTCTAACTCTGTTCCTCCTTTAGGGAGGGAAAGGATTCATTAACATCCACCCAGTTGTTCAAGCCAAAAAGCTAGGCCTCATTCTTACCTCTTCTCTTTTTCTATCCAGGATTTGATTTTTTCTTACCACCCCTCACCTCCACCGTCTTGGTCCAGGTCACTATTCTTTCTCTCCTGAATTACAACAGCTTACTAACTGATCTCTGTCTCACCCTTGCTCTACAAAATAAGTCCTTTGCAGAATAGCCAAAGTAATCTTTCCTAAAGGATAACTAAGATTATGTCACTCCCCTACTGAAAACTCTCCCAAACCTTCCCATCATACCTAGAGCACAACTTGACGATCTTTATGGCACCATAGCCTATCACTCTTGGCCTGTTGGCTTGAATTCTTTTTTTTTTTTTTGAGACAGATTATTGCTCTGTTGCCAAGGCTGGAGAGCAATGGCACGAACTTGGTTCACTGTAAACTCCGCCTTCCAGGTTCAAGTGATTCTCCTGCCTCAGCCTCTCGAGTAGCTGGGATTACAGGTGTTCATCACCAGCTAATCTATATTTTTAGTAGAAATGGGGTTTCACTATGTTGGCCAGGTTGGTATTGAACTCCTGACTTCAGGCGATCCACCTGCCTCAGCCTCCCAAAGGGCTGAGATCGCAGGTGTGAGCCACCATCCCAGCCTGGCTTGCCTTTCTCTAGGCACTTCTTGCTGTTTTGTCAAACACAGTTCTACCCAAGAAGAGTCTTTGCTCTTCCCATACCCACTTCTGGACAGCTCTTCCCCAAATGTTCAAGCTCCTTATCCCTGACTTCGTTCAGGTCTCTGCTCAAGTGTCACCTCCTCACAAGGCCTTTGCTCACCACCATCTAAAACAGTTCACCTGCCTAGTTGCTATGTCCTTCCTCTGCCATACATACCACCTGCCAGCATCTGATGTACTCGTTCATATTTATTTACTTAGTCTGCTCCTTACTTAGATACTGAATCCACGAAGGCAGAGACATGACCCGATTCACTGCTGTCTCCTCCATGCCTAGAATGCTGTCTGCCACAAAGTAGGCACCTAGTGACATCCTCCATCATACGTCTTTTTTTTTTTTTTTTTTTTTTTTTTTTTTGAGACGGAGTTTTGCTCTTGTTATCCAGGCTGGAGTGCAATGGCGCGATCTCGGCTCACCGCAACCTCCGCCTCCTGGGTTCAGGCAATTCTCCTGCCTCAGCCTCCTGAGTAGCTGGGATTACAGGCAGACGCCACCATGCCCAGCTGAATTTTTGTATTTTTTAGTAGAGACGGGGTTTCACCATTTTGACCAGGATGGTCTCGATCTCTTGACCTCGTGATCCACCCGCCTCGGCCTCCCAAAGTGCTGGGATTACAGGCTTGAGCCACCGCGCCCGGCCTCCATCATACGTCTTTATGCTGTTAAGAATCCATCTTTCGCCACTCCTCCAGAAGTTATCAGACAAGAACATTAAAATGTTAAGTTATTACAAAAGATTTCAGACATGACAAACAGTGTAAAAGAAAAACATCCACATGCATACTGCCAAGCTAAAGGAACAGAATAAAACGTTCCAGGTATTGTTGGGCTGCACAAATACCTACCCCACTGAGGCAGCTTAATATCAGGCTTCAAGAGAACCTGAAAAAGAAATGTGTTTGATTCACTTTTTTTTTCTTTTTTCTTTTCTGAGACAGAGTCTCACTCTGTTGCCCAGGCTGGAGTGCAGTGGTGCAATCTCAGCTCATTGCAACCTCTGCCTACCAGGTTCAAGCAATTCTCCTGCCTTAGCCTCCTAAATAGCTGGGATTACAGGCACCTGCCACCACATCTGGCTAATTTTTGTATTATTATTATTTTTGTAGATACTGGGTTTCACCATGTTGGCCAGGCTGGTCTCGAACTCCTGACCTTGTGATCCGCCCCCCTCGGCCTCCCAAAATGCTGTGATTACAGGCATGAGCCTCCACACCTGGCCTGATTCGCCTTTTTTAAACCTGCTTTTAAAAAAAAAGTAAAAAAGGGAAACAAAACTATATGACAAAGTACTATAAGTAACTCCCCCAACAACCAAAAAAAAAAAAAAAAAGCCCTATGTTGCAGTGAGATGGGGTTGTTGGATGGAGGAAACAAAAGGGAGAAACAAACAGGGCAGAGAAGCAGCAGGAGCCGGCGTACTGTCTGCAGAATAATATCTAGAAAAGGAGGCTGCAGGCAAGAGTGAGCCAATGTGAAGAATTGGTCTCCATTCACCTGTCTTCCCTATTGACCACATGATTATAGAAGGATTATCAAGCAGGCATCGAATGATTACAAACGAAGCCTGGCTGCGAGACCAGGATCGAATTGGGTACACGTTCAGTTACATCATAGAAAGTTTAGATGATACTGTAATTTAATCACACCGTTTGGCAAGGCAGCATTTATCAAAATTGTTAAATAAGTGTTGTAAATGACATAGGAAACAAGCTTTCGGCTCAAAAATAAGTGGGGGATAAATGGAAAATCTTTTCATTATTTTTAAAGGACTTATTAAAATTAAACTGGAAACACCATGATCCATTAAAAAGAGATCTTTTAGAGCTTTGTCACTAGAGAACAGTATTAGAAACCCAAGGGAACAATTTGATATGCAGTGAAATCACTAATGTATCTAACTCTATTCTACCACAAAAGTAACTGGCTCCATGGAGAATAGCTGCTTCTAGTTTTCAGCGAAGCAGGGGGAAAAAAACCAAGATGGGACTAGAAGATCTTGTTTCTCTAAGGAAGTCTACAAAGGAGCCAGTTTAAAGGTTCAAATGGCAATTTGACAATTCAGTTAAGACTCATGAGTCTTAATGGTACTTAAAAGAAGAGAAATCTTAAAAGCCATAAGAGGGCAAGTAGAGATTAAAATCCAGCCAGGCATGGGGTAAGCTGAACTTTCAGCTTTTGTAAATTCATCTACCTACAGGGGCACCTTTCTGGGATTTTTTTTTTTTTTTTTTCTTCTCTGAGATGGAGTCTTGCTCTGTTGCCCAGGCTGGAATGCAGTGGCACAATCACAGCTCACTGCAAATTCCACCTCCTGGGTTCAAGCAATTCTCCTGCTTCAGCCTCCTGAGTAGCTGAGATTACAGATGTACACCACTACACCTGGCTAATTTTTGTATCTTTAGTAGAGATGGAGCTTCACCATGTTGGCCAGGCTGATCTCAAATTCTCAACCTCAAGCAATCTGCCAGCTTTGGCCTCCCTAAGTGCTGGGATTACAGGCATGGGCCACCGCACCCAGCCAAGTACCTTTCTGTTAATTCACACAAAGGTGCTATTTGGGATAGAGATGATCCTGGGTATGGAATTATGACATACGTGAGTTTCTAATAATATTTGTGAAAAGTGTTATAAATCAATCAACCCAAATTACTCCACGACTATTAGACACAGTTCTATCAATGCAAATCAACAGGAAGACACAATTTGGGTAGGGTCTGCAGAATTCCATCCCCTCTACAGCTGGTAAGAGATTGTGGTCAAAAATTGGGTAAGCACAAGATATAAAAAGAGGTACAGGCTAGGACAAGCCTGGGCTTGGCCCAATAAACAATTTGGAATGGTTCTTATTTACTGTAGGAATTTCTCAGGTCCTAATTGCCTTAAGGGAATATTATTGGGATTAGATAATAGCTCATCTAAATCTTGACCCTAGATCTAGAATTATACAGATTTAATGTAGAATTTGAGATGCCCCCCCCACCAAGAAATTTAATCTAACACAGTTGACCTAGAATTTAACTTTTTCCAGTCACCAAAACTTGTTTCTGAACTAAAGTATAATACAACCTTAACTCATTCAATACAGGCACCCTTTTTATTTTCCATTGCTCTTGCAATTTTCCAGAAGTTAACTCTCATTTGAGTTAATTACCAGTACTCCAGATGGAAACTTTCCCTAATAGGTTGTTCCATTCACAGCCATTTAGAAAGCACTGCTTGCGTCACAGTGTTTTCAGCTTGAATAAAGGAGCTGTTACTTCAAACCCCAATTCTTCTTGGTGTCCTGCAGTCAGTCACACCTCACTGAGTGTACCCAGCGCCTGTCTTCTACTAACGACCTTTCAAAGCAAAAGGCTACATCTAACCCACCAGGTAGCAGATTTACCCTTCCTTCCAGTGCACAGTAAGCCCATGCAGGCTAGAATTCCTTCAACAGACATCAAATGACTGTAGTAGCAGTAAAAATAATTCACCACTATTGAGGGTGCTCTGCATGCCAATGTGTTTGTATGTCTAAATTATTCCAAGAACTTGTGAGGAAGAGACTATTAATCCCATTTTATAAATCCCAAAACTGAGACTTAAACAGGAACTAACATTCCCTGAGTTTTTATCTTTCCTTTGAAGGTGACTGGATGCCAAAAACAGTTTCCTTTTGTAGAATAGGGCACTATGAACTATTACCCTTATTTCATACAATATTAAAGATCAAAGATTATACAAGCTAAGAGGCACGCCGAACTGTTTGATTCCGAGATCCACACTGTAGCTTATTTTGCTATGTTACCTATTCAATTTTATGAAGGTCTTTCACAGAACACTCTTCTACCCTCAGCTAAGGAATGAAAAATCTGCCTAAAAAGCCTCACTTACTTCATATTGTACTTCTTATGTTTGAAGAAAATTAGGAAAAGGAGGTAAATATACAGAACCAGAAGCAGCGTGTAGTTCTCTTCCCTTTTGCAGCCATCACCAAAGCGGGAGCAGCCAAAACGAAGTTCAGTCCCTTTGTGACTTCCAACCAAAACAAGAATGGCAGAAGGCATTTCGATGCACCTTCCCCTATTCGCAGGAAGATTAGGTCTTACCCTCTTTCCAAAGAGCTGATACAGAGGTACAAATGTGCAATCCATGCCCATCCGAAAGGATGATAAAGTTCAGGTTGTATGAGTACTCTGGAAAGGTCAGCAAATTGGCAAAGTAGTCCAGGTTTACAGGAGGAAATACATTATCTGCATTGAACGGGTGCAGCAGCAAAAGGCTAATGGCACAAATGTCTACATACGCATTCACCTCAGCAAGGTGGTTATCACTAGGCTAAAACTGGACAAAGACCACAAAAAGATCCTTGAAAGGAAAGCCAAATCTAGCCAAGTAGGAAAGGAAAAGGGCAAATAAAAGGAAGAAGCAATTGAGAAGATGCAGGAATAAAATAATCTTATATACAAGCTTTGATTAAAATTTGAAACAAAAAAAGCTAAGAAAAGGAAAGAAAGGCCATGGTAAACTTTCTCTGCAAAGATTTGATAGTACTGAAGAATGTTCAGTATCTCTGGATCTGATAGATTTCAAAAACGGGTTCAGTACTTAACCATATTTCACTGTAACTCTAGCCAGTGTGGTATAGACTATTTTTGTAGAGAAGAATTTATCCACTAAACTATATACTAAAACATTGTTTTTAGAATATGGTTTACAATAAATTGTAGCTCTTATTCCTCTGACAAAAATATGTATACCTTATCCTTGTTCACAATGACTCTCATTTGTCAAGGATTAGATCACTCATATCAGCAATAAGATTTTTTTTTTTTTTTTTTTTTGAGACAGTCTTGCTCTGCTGCCCAAGCTGAAATGCAGTGGTGCGATCTTGGCTCACTGCAACCTCCACTTCCCAGGTTCAAGCAATTCTCCTGCCTCAGTCTCCCAAGTAGCTGGGATTACAGGCACCTACCACCATGCCCAGCTAATTTTTTTGTATTTTTAGTAGAGTCAGGGTTTCACCATGTAGGCCAGGCTGATCTCCTGACCTCAGGTGATCCACTTGCCTTGGCCTCCCAAAGTGCCGGGATTACAGGTGTGAGCCACCATGACTGGCCTGGCAATAAGAAATTCTTAATCAATGATACCTAGGAAATTACATAAAATCTCTCCTACATTGGTAGTGGGGGTGTTAACTAATATAACTTGATTGGAGGGCAAATTGGCCAAATCTACAAAAATTGCAAATGCAGATATTTGCAATGATTCAGCAATTCTGCTTCTAGGAATTTATCCTACAGGGAAACTTACACAAGCATAAAATTTATAAACACTGAACTTCTTTCTTGTACTGTTAAATTCCTGTATTTCTGGAAGGATACACAAGAATAATAATGGTTGCCTCTGAAGAGAGAGTGCTGATCTGATAGCAAGGGGTAGAATTTTCACTATATACCTTTTTGTGTTTTAAAAACTGTATACACTAGATTTACTGCATAGATTTTTTAAAAATTCGGCCAGACGCAGTGGCTCACACCTGTAATTCCAGCATTTTGGGAGGCTGAGGTGGGTGGATTATCTGAAGTTAGGAGTCTGAGACCAGCCTAGCCAACCTAGTGAAACCCCATCTCTACTAAAAATGCAAAATTAGCCAGGCATGGTGGCATGTACCTGCAGTCCCAACTACTCAGGAGGCTGAGGCAGAAGAATCACTTGAACCCAGGAGATAGAGGTTGCAGTGAGCCGAGATCGTGCCATTGCACTCCAGCCTGGGCAACAAGAGCAAAATTTCATCTAAAACACACACACACACACACACACACACACACACACACACACACACACACACACACAGTATTACCTATGCAAAAGAGAGCTAAATAATAAACGTTACCAGTTGCTTTTTGCATTTTCTTTTCCCACTTATCTCTACCTGACAATCATACTTCCTAAGCTTTTCATTTAATTATTGAAGAATTTTTTATAATATATTGTTTCTTAAATAGCTTATTTTACTTTGCCAATGGCCATGGAATGCTTTTATTAAGCAAAGAAGTAACTTACTGATGCACACCTTTCCTCAGTATGTGCAGATATTTACTAGACATCTTCCACATGCCAAGCATTGTGGATGTCTGAAATAAAAAGATATATAGGCCGGGCATGATGGCTCATGCCTGTAATCCCAGCACTCTGGGAGGCAGAGACTGGCGGATCACCTGATGTTAGGAGTTCGAGACCAGCCTGACCAACATGGAGAAACCCCATCTCTATTAAAAATAAAAAATTACTCTGGGAGTGGTGGCGCATGCCTGTAATCCCAGCTACTCAGGAGGCTGAGGCAGAAGAATGGCTTGAATCTGAGAGGCAGAGGTTGCAGTGAACAGAGATCACACCACTGCACTCCAGCCTGGGCAACAAAAGTTGAAATTTTTTTCCTCTGATTATAATAAAGTAATATAAGGTCATTGCTTCGAAAAAAGAAAAGAATAATACAAAACATAAGAATATAAAAATCATGGCCGGGTGTGGTGGCTTACACCTGTAATCCTAGCATTCTGGGAGGCCAAGTGAGGGTGGATCACCTGTGGTGAGGAGTTCAAGACCAGGCTGGCCAACATGGCAAAACTCTGTCTCTATGAAAAATACAGAAATTAACTGGGCATGGTGGTGCACACCTGTAATCCCAGCTACTCAGGAGGCTGAGGCAGGAGAATAGCTTGAACCCAGGAGGTAGAGATTGCAGTGAACCAAGACTGCACCATTGTACTCCAGCCTGGGCAACAGAGGAAGACTCTGTCTCAAAAAAAGAAAATAAAAATCATGTTAAATCCCACTACTCTTTAACATGTCAGTGTTTATCTTTCCAAAATTTTTCATTTCATATATCTTTTTAGAAACAAAAATGAGGCCAGGTGCAATGGCTCATGTCTGTAATCCCAGTACTTTGAGAAGCCAAGGCAGGTGTGTTCTCCACAAGGCAGCTTGTGTTCACAAGTTCAAGATCAGCCCCAGCAACACGGAGAAACTCTTGTCTCTACAAAAAATTACCCAGGCATGGTGGAACACGCCTGTAGCTCCAGCTACCTGGGACGCTGAGATGGGAGGATCACTTGAGCCCAGGAGGTCGAGGCTGCAGTATGCCATGACAGCACCACTGCACTCCAGCCCGGGCAACAGAATAAAATCCTGTCTCTGGGGGAAAAAAAGAAAAAAGAAAAAAAAGATGATCATATTATATATACTATTTTTCCATGTGCATTCTCCTCCTGAATATATATTAACATTTCTTTTTTCCTTTTTTTTTTTTTTTTTTTTTTTTTTTTTGAGATGGAGTCTCGCTCTGTTGCCAGGCTGGAGTGCAGTGGCTCAATCTTGGCTCACTGCAACCTCTACCTCCCAGGGGTTCAAGGGATCCTCCTGCCTCAGCCTCCCAGGTAGCTGGGACTACAGGCACGTGCCACCACACCCGGCTTTTTTTTTTTTTAATACTTAAAGTTCTGGGGTACATGTGTGGAACATGCAGGTTTGCTACATAGGTATACACTTGCCATGGTGGTTTGCTGCATCCATTCCCCGGCCCCCATCATCTACATTAGGTATTTCTCCTAATGTTAGCCCTTCCCAATCCCCTCCACCTTTTTTTTTTTTTTGTATTTTAATAGAGACAGGGTTTCACCATGTTGGCCAGCATGGTCTCAAACTCCTGACCTCAAGATCTGCTCACCTTGGCCTCCCAAAGTGCTCGGATTACAGGCGTGAGCCACTGCGCCCAGCCAAACATTTTTTGATGTTATGTTTTATATTATGTTATTGAAATGTTTTAAATTGTTTCAAATCAAAGTAATATGTATACATAATTAAACATTCCCCAACTTGTTCCACTTCTTTTTAGCAATCTTTTAAAATTATTTCCGTCTCTCTAAATGTTTCTACCATTATTTGACATTTTATGATATTTTAATAAAATAATCTTTGTTAGGGAAGTTCAATGAGTTTTTTCACAATTCTTGTCACTACTAATTATAAAAAAAAGTCTTAAATTTCCTCAATTTGCATGTGACAGCCACAAATCCAGTCTGATACAGGTGTGCTGTATTGATAATATAAATACCTTACGAGGAACAGCAATACACATGGTAATCTTCCAGATGATCAACGGCTCTTGACTACTACTTTTTCTTGATATATCTCATCTCATTTAGACACTGTCTATAGACTTCAATTCACTACAGATCATTGTCAACACCTCCCCATCTCTGGTTCTCTAGTCTCCCAATATAATTTTTTTTTTTTTGAGATGGGGTTTTACCCAGTTGCCCAGGCTGGAATGCAGTGGTATGATCATGGCTCAATGCCTGGGCTCAAGAGATCCACCTGCCTCAGCCTCCCAAGGAGCTGGGGCTATAGGCACACACCACCATGCCCAGCTCATTTTTAAAAATTTTGTAGACAAGTGTCTCACTGTGATGCCCAGGCTGCTCTCAAACTCCCAGGCTCAAGTAATACTCCTCCCATCTTGGCTTCTCAAGGTGCTATGATTAAAGGTGTGAGTCAGACCGGGTGCGGTGGCTCACGCCTGTAATCCCAGCACTTTGGGAGGCCGAGGCGGGTGGATCACAAGGTCAAGAGATCGAGACCATCCTGGTCAACATGGTGAAACCCCGTCTCTACTAAAAATACAAAAAACCAGCTGGGCATGGTGGCGCATGCCTGTAATCCCAGCTACTCAGGAGGCTGAGGCAGGAGAATTGCCTGAACCCAGGAGGCGGAGGTTGCGGTGAGCCGAGATCGCACCATTGCACTCCAGCCTGGGTAACAAGAGCGAAACTCCATCTCAAAAAAAAAAAAAAAAAGGTGTGAGCCATCGTACCCAGCCTAAAATCTAGTTATTGAGCACAATTTTTCTGGTTCAATCCCAATTTTTTAGTCAACTCAAATGTCATAAATCAACATGAAATTCTGCTTACAGAGAATAATTTTTATAAGTTTAATTTTAAGAACTCTCAAGATGTCCCACAGTTGAGTATATTAGGTTGTCTAAACTGACAGGCATTTAGCAATATTGTAAACTGTATTTACAATTATAAATGGGAACTCAAAAAATCTGGTTTTCAAATGCTCGGGAATGTGCATTTTGGAGTCCATATTTGTAAAAGTACAGTATGAGCATTTTAGTTTTTTTGTTTGTTTTGAGATAGGGTCTCGCTCTGTCGCCCAGGGTGGAGTGCAGTGGCATGATGTTGGCTCACAGCAACCTCTGCCTCCCAGTTCAAGTGATTCTCTTGCTTCAGTTTCCTTAGTAGCTGGGACTACAGGTGTATGCCACCGTGTCTGGCAGACGGGGTTTTGCCATGTTGGCCAGGCTGGTCTTGAATTCCTAACCTCAAGTGATTCTCCTACCTTGGTCTCCCAAAGTGCTGAGATTACAGGTTTAAGCCACCACCCCGGCCAAAAGTACAGTATGATCATTTGAAACTCATTTAATTTCTTACAGAGTATTTCTAATCCAAAGCTAGTTTATACACAGTGGTGACAGCAAGGGTGTCTTCTTAAGTATACGACACATGCTGTCACACAAGCCTCATATTTGGAAGGGCCTGCACTTGGTATAAAGCTTTGACGCTGTTTGAAATTCTTGATTTTTGGCCGGGCGCGGTGGCTCAAGCCTGTAATCCCAGCACTTTGGGAGGCAGAGGCGGGTGGATCACGAGGTCAAGAGATCGAGACCATCCTGGTCAACATGGTGAAACCCTGTCTCTACTAAAAATACAAAAAATTAGCTGGGCATGGTGGCGTGTGCCTGTAATCCCAGCTACTCAGGAGGCTGAGGCAGGAGAATTGCCTGAACCCAGGAGGCGGAGGTTGCGGTGAGCCGAGATCGCGCCATTGCACTCCAGCCTGGGTAACAAGAGCGAAACTCCGTCTCAAAAAAAAAAAAAAAAAAAAAAAAAAAGAAATTCTTGATTTTTGAGGAAAGTATTTCACATTTTCATCTTGCCCTGGGTCCTACAAATTACACAGCTGATCCTGAGTGACAGTGAGGTGTCCCCCCACAATAATTTGAAGCTAAGATCAATAAGGTTTCTCTCTCTAATCAAACATGGAAACTGGTTTAAAAAAACAATCCTCCAGCAATCTTCTAACACAAGAAATCATGAATATGTGACTGAAGAGATCCAGAACACATTACTCAGTGGAATTTAGGAGCAATTTCAGAGACACAGAGCAAAAATGTGATTATTTTAGTAAAGAGCAATTTATTGAGTTATCAAACCTTAAGGCTTCAAAAATTAAAATCATATAAATGGGCCAGGCGCAGAGGCTCACACTTGTAATATCAGTGCTTCAGCAGGCTGAGGCAGAGGATTGCTTGAGGCCAGCAATTTCAGACCAGCCTGGGCAACACAGTGAGACCGTATCACTACAAAAATATATATATATTATCTGGGTGTGGTGGTACACACCTGTAGTAACAGCTGCTTGGGAGGCTGAGGTGGGAGGATTGCTTGAGCCAAAGGGGTCAAGGCTGCAGTGAGCTGAGATCACACCAATGCACTCCAGCCTGGGTGACAGAGTGAGACCCTCAGTAAAAGAAGAATCAGCATTTGAAAAAATTCAGTATCTGGCCATGATTTTAAAACCAAAAAACCCAAAACCACCTTTTGGCAAATTTGGAAATACAAGGCCTTTTTCAATCTGATGAAGGGGAGTTAGTTATACAAAATCTAAAGCAGGCCGCGTACTGTGGCTCATGCCTGTAATCCCAACACTTTGAGAGGCTGAGGTGGGTAGATCACCTGAGGTCAGGATTCAAGACCAGCCTGGCCAACATGGTGAAATCCAGTCTCTACTAATAATACAAAAATTAGCTGGGCTTGGCAGCGGGTGCCTATAATCCCAGCTACTTGAGAGGCTGAAGCAGGAACCCAGGTAACAGAGCCCAGGCTCCGTCTCAAAACAAACAAACAAACTAAAACTAAAACTAAAGCAAACATCATACTTAATGGTGAAATACTGAAAGCTTTCCCCCTCCAATGGGAAACAAGACAAATATATCACTATCACAACTGTTCAACTAAAGGTCCCAAACAGTACATTCCAGCAAGAGAAAGAAATAATCTTGGAAAGGAAATACATTAAACTGTCATGATTTGCATATGATATGATTACATTCACAAATACATTCAAAAAGAATCTATATATACAATGAGCTTGAGCCCAGGAGTTTCAGACCAGCCTGGGCAACATGGTAAAACCCTGTCTCTACAAAACATACAAAAATTAGCTGGGCATGGTGATAAAAGCCTGTGGTCCCACTTAGTTGGGAGGCTGAGGCGAGAGGACTCCCTGAACCTAGGAGATCAAGGCTGCAGTGAGCTATAATCATGCCACTGCACTCCAGCCTGGGTGACCAAGTGAGACCCTGTCTCAAAAAAAAAATAAAGTAATATAAACAATGAAAATTGGTAAGTGAATTTACCAATTTGATTGGTATTTACCAATTAGATTAAAGGTTAACATACAAAAATCAACTATTTTTGGGGGAGGGGTTGAAGTTTTGCTCTCGTTGCACTGGCTGGAGTGCAGTGACACGATCTCAGCTCACTGTAACCTCTGCCTCCCACGTTCAAGAGATTCTCCCGCATCAGCCTTCTGTGTAGCTGTGATTACAGGCGTGCACCACCACGCCTGGCTATTTTTTGTATTATTAGTAGAGACGGGGTTTCACCATGTTGGCCAGGCTGGTCTCAAACTCCTGACCTCAGGTGATCCAACCATCTTGGTCTTTCAAAGTGCTGGAATTACAGGTGTGAGCCACCGCATCCGGCCAACTGTATTTCTATATACCAGCAGCCAACAATCATTACATAGAAATTTTAGAATGAAATCATTGACAATAGTATTAACAAATCAAATACTTAACAATGAACTAGCAAAATAAAATCTCTACACAGAAAACTAGAAGTATTATTGAAAGAAATTAAGCCGGGCACAGTAGCTCATGCTTGTAATCCTAGCACTTTGGAAGGCCAAGGCAGGTGGATCCCACTGTGGTCAGTAGTTCAAGACCGGCCTGGTCAACAGGGCAAAAACCCATCTCTACTAAAAACACAAAATTAGCTGGCTGTGGTGGTGCATGCCTATAATCCCAGCTACTCAGGAGGCTGAGGAAGGAGAATCGCTTGAACCCAGGAGTTGGAGGTTGCAGTAAGCCAAGATTGTGCCACTGCACTCCAGCATGGGCAACAGAGTGAGCCTCCCTCTTAAAAAAAAAAAAAAAAGGAAAAGAAAAAGAAAGCAATTAAAGACCACTCAATAATGCCGGTTCTTTCTCAAGTTGATCTACAGACTCCATACAATCCAAATCAAAACTCCAGCAGGTTATATGTGGAAACTGATTGATACCAATTATAAAATTTATGTGAAAACATGAAGGCCCAAGAAAAGCTGAGACAATCTTGAAGAAGATATATAAAGTTTTAGAGAAACAGACTCACATACACCTAAACAAAGGAATCTCAGGCACTGCTGCTGGAGATGTAAACAGACACAGTAAGTTTCTAAAACTGTTTGGCATTCTTTACTAAAACCTAACACAAGCATATCCTAAGGCCTTGCTATACTCAAAGTGTGGTCTACAGCCAGTCCAACTGGCTCCTGACAAATACAGACTCTAAGGCTCTACCCTCGAACTACTAAAGCAGAATCTGCATTTTAACAAGACCCCCAGGCAACTGATGTGCACAGTACAGTTTGAGAAGCCCTGCCCTATGATCCAGCGATTCCACTTCCTGGTACGCACCTATCAGAAATGCAGACAGATGTCCACCAAAAGACATGCTTGAGAATATTTATAGCAATACTATTCAAAATGGCTAAAAACAGAAAACTACCTAAATGCTCAACAACAGAAAGAATAAATTGTGATATAATCACATAATGGGCTGGGTGGGCATGGTGGCTCCCATCTGTAATCCCAGCACTCTGGGCGGCCAAGGCAAGTGGATCACCTGAGGTCAGGAGTTTGAAACCAGCCTGGCCAACATGGAGAAACCCCATCTCTACTAAAAATACAAAAAAAAATTAGCCAAGGATGGTGGCAAGTGCCTGTAATCTCAGCTACTTGGGAGGCTAAACCAGGAGAATCGCTTGAAGGGTGGGGGGGGGGGGGGCGCGAGGGGGGGGGGGGGAGGGGGCAAGAGGTTGCAGTGAGCCAAGATTGCGCCACTGTCTCAAAACACACATACACACATACACACACACACACACACAATGGAGTACTACTCAGTAATGAGAATGCACAGTCCACAATATGATTCACAAATACAATATTGTATTTCACAATACAAATACAAACCACACCAAAAGAATGCATCTTGTATGTTTTCATTTATATAAAGTATGAAAACAGGAAAAACTAATTGATGTTCATGTCAGGACAGTGGTTACCCTGGGGATACTTTAAGAAAGAATAGTGGTTTTTTGTTTTTTTTTTTAAAGATGGAGGTTTGCTCTGGTGCCCAGAGTGGCACGATCTTGGCTCAATGCAACCTCTGCCTCCCGGGTTTAAGTGATTTCGGCTAATTTTTGTATTTTTAGTAGAGACAGGTTTTCACCATGTTAGCCAGGCTGGTCTCCAACTCCTGACCTCAAGAGATCTGCCTGCCTTGGCCACCCAAAGTGCTAGGATTACAGGCATGAGCCACCACATTTGTCATGCATAGTTTTATATGGATGGGAGAACCCAGCAAGCTGTATACTCACAACTTTGTGTACTTTTCTGTATATAATTTAAAAGTTAATTTATAAAGTACTAGAAAGAGGGCTGGGCACGGTGGCTCATGTCTGTAATCTTAGCACTTTGGAAGGCTGGGGCAGGTGGATCATCTGAGGTCAAGAGTTGGAGACCAGCCCGGCCAACATGGTGAAATCCTGTCTCTACTAAAACTACAAAAATAAGCCAGGCATGGTGGCTCATCCATATAATCCCAGCTACTCAGGAGGCTGAGGCATAAGAATCGATTGAACCCAGGAGGCAGAGGTTACAGTGAGCCAAGATCAGGACACTGTACTTCAGCTTGGGTAACAGAGCAAGACTCTGTCTCAAAAACTAACAAGAATAAAAAATAACAAAGGGATGTACAAGTATCTCTTTAAGACCCTGCTATATTTTTGGTATATACTCAGACTTGGAACTGCTGGATCATATGGTAATTCCATTTTTAACTTTTTGAGGAGACACTATACAGGTTTCTACAACAGCTATTCCATTTTATTTATTTTTTTTTGAGACGAAGTTTTGCTCTTGTCGCCTGGGCTGAAGTGCGGCACGATCTTGGCTCACTACATCCTCCACCTCCCAGGTTCAAGCAATTCTCCTGCCTCAGCCTCCTCAGTAGCTAGGATTATAGGCGCCCACCACCACGCCCGGCTAATTTTTCTATTTTTAGTAGAGATGGAGTTTCACCACATTGGCCAGTCTCAAACTCCTGAGCTCAGATGATCCACCTGCCTTGGCCTCCCAAAGTGCTGGGATTACAGGCGTGAGCCACCATGCCCAACCTAGCTACTCCACTTTAAATTACCACTAACAGTGCACAAGGGTTCCAGTGTCCCCCACATCTTTGCTAACACTTGTTATGTTCTGTTTTTTTTGATAGTAGTCATCTGAATGGGTCTGAGGTAACATCTTATGAAAGTTTTAATTTGCATTTCCCTAGTGATTAGTGATGAGAATCTTTTCATGTGCCTGTTGGCCAATAGTAAATTTTTTAGCCAGGTGTGGTGGCTCACGCCTGTAATCCAAGCACTTTGGAGGCCAAGCGGGAGGATCACCTGAGGTTGGGGGTTCAAGACCAGCCTGACCAACATGGTGAAACCCATCTTAAAAATAAATAAATAAAAATTATTTTAAAAAATAGTAAATTTTGAAAGTTTTTCAACATTGTATTAGCTATCCTGTGTCTCTTGTGTTTCCACATGAATTTTGGGATCAATATGCCAACTTCTGGCAGTGGGGGCGGGGGCGGAAAGGCAGACTGGATTTTGATAGGGATTGTATTAAACATGTAGATCAATCTGATAAGTATTGCCATTTTAAAAATAATCCTCTAATTCATGAATCCATGAATCCACGAACACAGCTTTCCATTAGAGACTAATTTCTTTTCATGTTTTGTAGTTTATAGAACATGCGTTTTGCAATTTTTTTTCTTTTTTTTGAGACAGAGTTTTTGCTCTTGTTGCCCAGGCTGGAGTGCAACGGCATGATCTCGCCTCACTGCAACCTCCACCTCCTGGGTTCAAGTGATTCTCCTGCCTCAGCCCCCCAGTAGCTGGGATTACAGGCCTCTGCCACCACACCCAGCTAATTTTTTTTTATTTTTAGTAGAGATGGGGTTTCACTATGTTGACCAGGCTGGTCTCAAACTCCTGACCTCAGGTGATCCAGCCACCTCAGCCTCCCAAAGTGCTCGGATTACAGGCATGAGCCACCACACCTGGCTAAGTTTTGCAGTTTTAAATTAAATTATTCCTAAGTATTTTACTGTATATAAAATTGTTTTCTTAATTTCATTGTCAGATTCAAGTGTATAGAAATATAAGCGATTTTTTTCACCTGTAAACCCAGCTACCTAGGGAGGCTAAGGCATGAGAATCACTTGAAACTAGGAAGCAGAGGCTGCAGTGAGCCGAGATTGTGCCACTGCACTCCAGCCAGGACAACAAAATGAGACAAAGAAAGGAATGAACAGAAGGAACAGAAGCAAAGAAAGAAAATGTAAGTGATTTTTTTAACGTTGCTCTTGTACCCTGTAACCCTGCTGAACTCATTTATTAATTCTAATAGGTTTCTTTTTACTGTTTGTCATTTAGTAGAGGCAGGGTTTCACCATGTTGGCCAGGGTGGTCTCAAACTCCTCATCCCAGGTGATCCGCCTGCCTTTGCCTCCCTCCCAAAGAGCTGGGATTAGGGGAGTGTGCCACCACACCAGCCTAAATCTAATGCTTTTGTAGTGGAGCCCTCAGCATTTTCTATATAGAAGAGCATGTCATCTGTGACTAGATAAAGTTGTACATCTGCCTTTCCAATCTGGGTGTTTACCTTATCCTTCAAAGGGCTATATATTATTTACTCATTATAATCACATTGGTAATTTTAAAGGCCTTGCTCAGAGACAAGCCCGTGTTTTTCTTTTTTTTCTTTTTATTATTTTTTTATTTTTTTGTTTCTTTTTTTTCTTTTTATTTTTTTTTGTACTTTTTTTTTTTAAGCCCGTGTTTTTCAAGTTCCTTAGATCAGTATGTATATCTGTAACAAAATAGTAGCAAAATAATACAATCTAGAATACACTTGAGCTGCATTTGAGAGTTAAAGAATGGAAAGTACTTATCTTTAACAGTATTGAATAACCTGTCAATTATGCATATTGATGTCCTTAGCCAGGCCATTCTAATTTCCTTTGTCACCTACTAAATAAAACAGCGAGGGGCTTCCCTGCTCTAGATGAAGGTAAAACTTCTCTGCAAATACAAGTATGCATTCGCTGAACACCCACCCCCATTGCTTGAAGTAGTTGTTTGCATTATGAGCAAGAAAAACACTAGCGTGGCTTCAGTCTAAGGGACTAATCCTGCTTTTACAAGCCAGAAAATAAATTACTGTAAAATAAATTACAATTTATTATTGTAATTTATTTATTATTGTAAAAATAATGAGGACAATACTGGCATCCTGATCATTAAGACTGGATGCTTGCAGACAATGAAGCAATCCATCAAAATTCTCAGGGAAAATTCTCAACCTAGAATTCCACTCTCATCCCAACTCTCATTAAATGTAGAGCAAAATAAAAGGATTCAGAAAGTGTCCTTTTTCCACACCCTTCTTTTTTTTTCTTTTTTTTCTGAGACGGAGTTTCACTCATGTTACCCAGGTTGGAGTGCAATGGCGCAATCTCGGCTCACCACAACCTCCGCCTCCTGGGTTCAGGCAATTCTCCTGCCTCAACCTCCTGAGTAGCTGGGATTACAGGCACGCACCACCATGCCCAGCTCATTTTTTGTATTTTTAGTAGAGACAGGGTTTCACCATGTTGACCAGGATGGTCTCGATCTCTTGACCTCGTGATCCACCCGCCTCAGCCTCCCAAAGTGCTGGGATTACAGGCTTGAGCCACCGCGCCCGGCCTCCACACCCTTCTTTAGGTCAATCCTTACAGACATGTTTCATCAAAATCAGGGAGCATGTCTAGAAAGGAGGGGATAAGGGATCCAGGAAACAATCTAGGAAAGCAATAATGGGCAGTCATAGGATGTCAGCTATGAAAAGGTCTAGAAAGAAGTCAGTCCAGTTTGGAGCAACAATGAGCTCTGGGAGGAGGTTGGAGACGGGAGGGAATAGAACAAGAGAATACATTATACAATGGAGAATTCAAAAATAATTGAGGATATAACAAAGGCAAGTATCTCACGGAAGAAAGGCCATCAGAAAACAAATGCTATACAAGGAAAGAAAGGCAATCTGTAATCCCAGCTATTCAAGAGGCTGAGGCAGGCAGAATTGCTTGAACCGGGGAAGTGGAGGTTGCAGAGAGCTAAGATGGCACCATTGCACTCCAGCCTGGGTGACAGACTAAGACTCCATCTTAAACAAAAAAAATCCAAACTATCAAAACTCAGCCAAAATAAAGTAGATAACATAAATACTCCTTTAACTAATAATGAAACTAAATTGTAGTTAAAAGCCTTCTGAGAAGAAAAAAAAAAATCTCCAGACTCAGAAGGTTTCACTGGGGAATTCCAAATGTTTAAAAAAGAACCAATTATATACAATCTCTACAGAAAACAGAAGAGGAAAATATACTTCCCAACTTACGAGACCATCATTAACCAGACTCCACAGCCAGACAAAAACTACTACTAATAAGAGACCTATAGACCAGTGCCCCATAAACATATACGCAAAATTCTTCAACAAAATACTAGCAAATCAAATCCAGCTAACACATAAAAATATTAACACACGCTGACCAAAAGGGACTTATCCTGGGAATGTAGGGCTTATTCAATATTTGAAAATCATGTATCTACCATACTAATAATTTGAAGAAAAACCACATAGTTCTATCATAGATGCAGAAAAAACATTTGGCAAAATCCAAAACATTCCTGGTAAAAACTCTCAGCAAACTGAATATAAAAAAACTTGCTCAATTTCATAAAGATTATCTCCAAAACAAACTTACAACATGAAACTTAGTGGTGACAAGACTAAATGCTTTCCCTTTAAGACTGAGAATCAGGCAAGGATGCTCACTCCTATTCAACTCATACTGAAAACTCTTGGTCACTTCAGTAAGAAACAAAAGGCTTACAGATTGGAAAGGAGAAAATAAAACCATCCCTGTCCATAACAACATGATTGTCTTATGAAAATCCCTATTAACAAAACAACTAGAAGAAATAATTGGTGATGGCAGCATGTGACAACAAAGGGAGAACATGAGGAAGTTTCTCAGGGTCAGGGACCTCTCTGTGTCCTGACCATGGTAACGATTAACCAAACCTACACCTATGTTAAAATTCACAGTGGCCAAGCACAGTGGCTCACGCCTGTAATCCTGGCACTTTGGGAAGCCAAGGCGCATTGCTTGAGTGTAGGAGTTTAAGACCAGCCTAGGCAACACAGACCAACCCCTTCTACCAAAAATTAAAAAAAAATTAGCCAGGCATAGTGGTACATGCCTGCAGTCCCAGCTACTCAGGAGGCTGAAGCAGAAGGATCACTTGAATCCACGAGGTTGAGGATGCAGTGTTACCAGGCCACTCTATTCCAGTCTAGGCAACAGAGTAAGGTTCTGTCTCAAAAGAAAAAAAAAATTCTAGTATACCAAATAAAGTCAATTTTATTGCATCTTAATGAAAGCACCAATTACATTCCCTCTTCAATATGCCATTATTCAATTATGCTGTCCTAAAGAGATTCATACAGTGAATTGCGCTCTAAAAACTTTAAATCAATACAGTGTTTACCATCTTTCCCCAACCTCCACCCCCAACAAGATGTAACACATTTTTAATAAGCTAACATGGTTTATTAAATTAGTACTTGTAAGCTAGGGGCATCTAATTCTGTTGTATCTACATAACCAGAAAGCTTTCCTCAAATAATTCTACATAAAATAGAACAATTATTTTAAACACAAAGCTGTTAGCAAGAAAGAGAAACGCCAGGTATGGTGGCTCACGCCTATAATCTCAGCACTTTGGGAGGCCGAGGCAGGTGGATCATTTGAGGTCAGGAGTTCAAAACCAGCCTGGCCAACATGGCGAAACCCCATCTCCACTAAAAATACAAAAATTAGCTGGGCATAGTGGCACATGCCTGTAGTCCTAGCTGCTCGCGAGGCTGAGGCAAGAGAATGGCTTGAACCCGGGAGGTGGAGGTTGCAGTAAGCCATGATCATGCCACTGCGCTCCAGCCTAGGTAACAGAGCAAGACTCTGTCTAAAAAAATAAATTAAAATAAAAATTAAAAAAAAAAAGAAGAAGAAGAAGAAGGGAAAAACTGTAGGAGCCAGAACTAAAAACCAGATGCATGTGAACTACACCTTTCCTGAGCTGGGACGGCAAGCTAAAGATCCATATAGAGGATAGGGTATTAAAAACCAAGCATGAATAAGAAAGAAGCATTTGGTCGGTTGGCATTAAACATTCTCCTTTCCTTGTAGGGTTGTCTGCTCTGTATCATGGAGTCTGAAGAGCCTCTTCCAGCTACAGCTCCTGATGTGATTAGGTTCCATCAATCACATGCACTAACATGGACTTGGAAAGAAAACTGAAGACCTGCTTCTGCTACTTTGCAAATGGGCACAGGCCAAGACATTTGATTTTTCTGCATCACCATTAGTTGAGTGTACAGTGTCTAGTAACTAGTGTCATGGGTATCAGAGACAGGGCATGGGTATTTAGTGTGGATCAAAACAGATGAGCATGATTCTGGAGCCAACAGCTTTAGAGGAGGCTTCCTGATCATTGTGGCTTCCTAACCATGGCAGTGGTCATATGGTTCTGGGTTTTTGGTTTTGTTTTTTTTTTAAGACGGGGTTTCACCATGTTGGTCAGGCTGGTCCTGAACTCCCGACCTCAGGTGATCCACCCACCTTGGCCTCCAAAGTGCCTGGATTACAGGCGTGAGCCACCACGCCCAGCCTGGGTTGGTTTTTAAAACTCCAACCGGCAGCTCTTTTGTTGGCCAGTTTTGTGTGTGGCTTTGAGAATTGTTCCTAAAGACAAAACCCTTTTAGAATGTAAGTTCCTCAAGGACAGTGAGCTTTGTCTGTTTTGCTCACTAATGTGTTCCCCAAGAACCCCAAAAGTAGTTCTTAACACATGGTAGATGCTCAATAAATATCTAATTGAATGAGCAAACTTGGAATCTATTTCTTTAGCCCTTCAGCAACTTTGTCGGTGTTTCATACTTTATGGTAAATCTCTCCTGCTTAAACTAACTAGAGTAAATTATGTGTCTGCAGCTTCACAACTCATATCAAAAGTAGGGAGTAGGAGTTAAGATCTTGACATAAAGCCAGAAGCTCCAAAGGGATGTTCCTTTAGGAAAAGGGTGGACCACAAAGAATCTGCCCATGAAGACAGGTGAGCTGCTAAGGACATTTACCTGCCTCTGCTGAGGCTCTGGGAAGGAGGGAGGGAGAAGTATACCCTCAAAATTTGTAATGACAGACCTACACCTTACATAGGTTTGAAGCTTAAATTTTTACTACCTTAGTGGTCTTGAAACATTTATAAATGTCAGGAAATTAACAACAAAGAATACATCTCGAACCAAAGCCATAAGCTCTTCTTGGGAGAGTAAAACAACAAAAAATCTACTTACAAGCCACAATCACAAACAATAGGGGGAAATAATCTACACTATAAGCAAAAGGCAATAGACCAAAAAAAAAAAACCAAAATTACCAGATAATAGAATTCTCTTTGGAAAAAGTTATACAGAAGTTGCAGCAATCTAAAACTTTTGACTAATTAAAAGGTGAACTCAGATAAATTACCCCCTGCTAGCATACAACTAACGAAAACTTACCTCTCCTGAGTAATAACAAAAGTCTTAACTTTCTTCCCACAAAAATTCAGCTTCAGGAAGTCTAACAGCAATCCTAAAGAAGTCAGGGAATATGTCCAACCAAACTAGATCAATAATCCATTCTGGCCATGGGAAATATATAAGACCTCATACTTACAGCAAACCTTTTATCACTTAAGTTTCTCAATGCACATAAGTAAACATAATGATGGTAAATCCAAATACTATGGTAGGCTCAGAGGAGACCATGCATCATCTAGTCACTCAATTAACATGTACTGAGTATCAAGTTCTATAAGCCAGTTACAAAAACAAGTAAGACAAGGACCAAGAACCTGCAATCCAGTGAGAAAATACAGATATGTATATACTCTTGATCGAAAAGACTTTTGGAAAAACTGATTGTGTTAGGTAGATGATAAACTGACCTACACATTAGTATGCCAGGAACCTCCTGTTTACCACTATCAAAAATCTTTCCTGGATCACAGACACCCTAGTGAAGCTGCAATTATGACCTTCATTTTCTAGATGAGGAAATTAAAGTTTGAAGAGATTAACTTGATTTGCCCAAGATAGATCCCAAAGCTGGAAAATCAGAGCTGAGGTTCAAATCCAGGGCTGACTCCAAAGCCCCTGCTGTGAAATACTGTGGTACCGAGGCAGGCATGGAATCACATTCCATTCACAAGCAGGTAGACTGCACAAAGATCAACCTCCCTGTCACCCAGTCCCCTTTATCACACACTCCTTTCTCACTCACTTACAAACCAAATAGAAAGGAACTAGAGGCCAGGCATGGTGGCTCACACCTGTAATCCCAGCACTTTGGGAGGCCGAAGGCAGGCAGATCACCTTGAGGTCAGGAGCTTGAGACCAGCGTGGCCAATATGGTGAAACCCTGTCTCTACTAAAAATACAAAAATTAGCCAGGCGTGGGGGCGGGTGCCTGCTGTCCCAGCTATTTGGAAGGCTGAGGCAGGAGAACCTAATGAACCCAAGAGGCAGAGGTTGCAGTGAGCCGAGATGGCACTGCACTCCAGCCTGGGCAACAGAGCAAGACTCTGTCAAGAAAAGGAAAAGGAAAGAAAAGAAAGGAACTGGGTTCCAGTAAAACACTGCTCCCACTAACGTGTGTACCTGGGCAAAGTTTCTGGCAAATATATTTACTTTGGAATCAAGTAGAATGTGAAAGTATGTGATTCCTGCACTCAGAAAGCTTAGTTTAAGTTTATACTCATAATATTATTTGCTCAAATTGTCCACAAGTATGTAGCTTGCTCAGGGATTGTAATACATCAGCATGTACATATCATTTTGTATGTATAGTGACTACAAGTCATGTAAATGTGTTTATAGAGAGAAAAGCTATATTTGCTCTTAAAAATTAACATAATAGCCGGACGCGGTGGTTCAAGCCTGTAATCCCAGCACTTTGGGAGGCTGAGGCGGGTGGATCACAAGGTCAAGAGATGGAGACCATCCTGGTCAACATGGTGAAACCCCGTCTCTTCTAAAAATACAAAACATTAGCTGGGCATGGTGGTGTGTGCCTGTAATCCCAGCTACTCAGGAGGCTGAGGCAGGAGAATTGCCTGAACCCAGGAGGCGGAGGTTGCGGTGAGCTGAGATTGTACCATCGCACTCCAGCCTGGCTAACAAGAGCGAAACTCCGTCTCAAAAAAAAAAAAGAAAAAAAAAAAAATTAACATAATAGTTCATACAGCTGTGCTAAATTTCCTTTACCTTATCTACGGAGGAAAAAAATAAAATGTTTACTAAATAAGAGTATAACCAAGACCCTAAAGTGTTACTGGTTAAACTATGAAGAACTCTTTCAAAGAAGCCTCAAACACTTAGAAGCATCTATGTACATGCAAAACCAAGACTCAGGCAATTGCAAATTCCTTAAGGACCAATACTAGGTAATATATTGTGGTTCTAGTCTTTAATGTGTAAGTTTAAATGGTAATACAACATTCCTTGAAAAATGCTCTGTATTTAAGATCTTATGCTAGTTCTGTGTGGCCTTCCCTCTACTCCTTCAGATATTCCAAATTATAGCTTTACTGTGGACTATGGAATTTAAGAAATAAAAGAATCAAAATTCTGAGAGTTAAGCCAAATACGAAAAAGCAGGAGAGCAGTGTAATGGAGGAAAGCAGATGGAACAGTTCAAATCCTGAGATAAGATATTACAATCTTAAAATGAGGCAAGGAAGAAATCCAAGAGAAACATTACTAAAAATAAATATCCATTTTAATCAATGTCTTATTTTCTTCCATTAATTATTTTCATCCCTTTTGAAGTTGGAAGAATTTTATGAGGAGGATCAAGAGAAAGGGGTACACAATTCCAAAATTTAAAATTTCTGGCCAGGTTCGGTAGCTCACACACCTGTAATCCCAGCACTTTGGGAGGCCAAGGCAGGTGGATCACTTGAGGTCAGGAGTTTGAGACCAGCCTGGCCAACATGATGAAACCCTGTCTACTAAAATTACAAAATACTAGCCAGGCACGGTGGCGTCCACCTGTAATTCCAGCTACTCAGGAGGCTGAAGCAGAATTGCTTGAAACTGGAGGCGGAGGTTGCAGTGAGCCACGATTTTTCCACTGGACTCCAGCCTGGGCGACAGAGCAAGGCTCTGTATCAAAATAAAATAAAATTTCCTACAGCCCAATGGAAAATTAAGAATAGACAGACAACTCTATTCCTACCCTCCAAATAACAATGAAAGTTCTTCATGTAGACTGAGGAACAGGGGGTAAAATAAATTGGAAGATAAATTTACACAAAGATCTTTAAAGTTCCACACCCTCAACCATTCAAGGCACTGTACATTAAGGAAGGGACAGATACACTCTCCCCACACACCTTAAAGAGCAAAACGGAGTAGATGGAGAGAATATCAAAACTGCATTAAAGATTGCTTCACTCTGTTACAAAACTCTAAATATAGACAGTCAGTGATAAATGAGTGTTCTGGTTAGGGAAAAGGCTCATTCTATGTCCACCCCTTTCCCTTTTAGTTCCAAGAACCTTGTACACATAATGACTTATAGCCATTGCTAGAGCTTAAAAGTTAGAATTCTCCTACTTAATGCCTATTGGGAACTACAATAATAGTTTCTGATTCTATTCATCTACACTACTTTCTAAAGCTATCTTGCTCTTCAGTTTTCTTAAACTAGCCAATTTAACCTTAGCTATTCCACACTTGTATACCCACGCAAAACCCCTATAATCACGCTTATCCAGCTTCTGTTGCATCCCCATCCCTAGTAGCATAATTCTATACATCTGGGGGCACACAAATAGCCAGTATGTCCCGCCTACTTGAAAGTTGAAGGTCAGGTGCGGTGCCTTAGGCCAGGCATGATGGCTCATGCCTGTAATCCCAGCCCTTTGGGAGGCTGAGGTGGGTGGATCACCAGAGGTCAGGAGTTCAAGATCAGCCTGGCCAACATGGTGAAACCCTGTCTCTACTAAAAATACAAAACATAAGCCAGGTATGGTGGTGCGCACCTGTAATCCCAGCTACTTGGGAGTCTGAGGCACGAGAATCACTTGAACCCGGGAGGCAGAGGCTACAGTGAGACGAGATTGCACCACTGCACTATAGCCTGGTGACAGAGCCAAACTCCATCTCAAAAAAAAAAGTTTAATGATATGAAAGGCAAGAAGCTGTTGTAATTTTTATACCTTTTGTATAATCACTGATCATCTTTAAAGAACCAGAAGCCTTATAGTTAAACAAAGGAGTGTAGACACTAAGAAACCCCAAACTATATTTTTTTGAGATGAAGTCTCACTCTGTCACCCAGGCTGAAGTGCAGTGGTTCCATCTCAGCTCACTGCAACCTCCACCTCCCAGGTTCAACAATTCTCCTGCCTCAGCCTCCCAAGTAGCTGGGACTATAGGCGTGCACCACCATGCCTGGCTAATTTTTGTATTTTTAGTAGCGATGGGGTTTCTCCATGTTGGCCAGGCTTATCTCAAACTCCTGACCTCAGGTGATGCTCCCACCTCAGCCTCCCAAAGTACTGGAATTATAGGCATGAGTCACCGTAACTGGCCCCAAACTATCTTTAAATGTACCATTTCTTAACTCATTTTAATTAAGAACACATAAAGCAATAACTTCCCTAATACAAGGAAAGCCTAAATAAAAACTATCTGCTGATGTAACCTCCAAAAAATAAGAAGAATGAAATAAATAAGACCCCTGATAAGTCTTTAGACAAAAGCTACTCACTGAACAGTGAGTAATTTAACCTTAACTAGCTAAGGCTCAAAAATGTTGCCCGGTTCCTCAGTGTTCGGATCGCTGAAAAGATAGTGAAAGTTTCCCCTGCCCATCCTGACATTTTGCCAGGGTTTTAGCAGCAGTCGTTGGCTTATCTATATAGACATATGTTACTCAGTGAAGGTGAACTGTTTAGCTTATTCCTGTTTGCATAGAACTCAATATTTAGAATTGTAATTGGATCTGTCTAGTGTTTAAGGAAACCAGAAGAGCAACAACAAAACCGTTCAAATCATATAAGCCTACGTAGTTAGACAACCAGGGTTACTACTGGGTACTTCTTATTCTAAATCCTATACTCAAGGCCCCTAATCTGCTTAAGTTTTTATAAGTCAAAATCATTCCCTTTGAAAGGGCTCATTCACAGGTGACTTCAAGAGCAACTGAGGAGAAAGTCAGTCACCTAAGTCATTAAGCCTCACGTCTGTGGAGCACAAACTCATTGATCAAAGCACCATAATGATTTTGATGCTGGACTCAAGAATCTTCACTAATTGTAGATGGAATGGCTGCTTTTCTCAATCCTATTTTTAGTTATAATTAAGTGCCCAAAAGGTAGGGGGTGGGCACAATTTTACCAAGGAAGAGAATTTTAACCCATCATTTGGTAAAGTTAGCAAATGATGAGCTGAGTTCCCTGGACGCTCTAGGGCGGCTGCAGAACTAGACATTCCCTTAAATTGTATGCCAAAGTATGTGTGTATGTGCATATTTCTGGGGAAAAGGTCTGTACTTTGTATAAGATTCTTAAGTGACATGTAAACAAAACTTTACGAATCACAGACCTATAGGATTTCTTTGCAGTCATACAAAAGCACTTTCATAGTATGCGTGCCAGTCACTTTCATTCGCACCTGTGAGCATTCACAGGTTTCAGTCCAAAACATATTAACATCCCTGACTACAGTAAAGGTCTTGGGGCCCTATCTATGTCCCATACCTTTTTACTGTTTCTAAATCAATTAAGTAGCGTGGTGCATACAGTGGGTTAATAGGTCTCCAGAATTATCTGCTGAGAGTTCAGGTCTTCACACTGAGGCCTCAGAGAGAAGACAGACAGTAGACTCTGACCTTTGGCTCTTATCTCATTCTCTTTGGAACCTTAGTTTCCAAAGGAAAATATTGATAATTATCTGCCCCACATTTCACACAATTGTTGAGAGTGACAATCTTGAACCAAAGATGATGTAGGGTATCTTATTTTTGTTAGAGCAGAGGTTGCAAACCATTTTTGACTACGTATTCTATGAAAATGTTGAGCATACCTCCCCTAATTTATATTTACTTATAAATTATATATATTACTAAAAATATACATGAAATGCATATAAAAGTAAATTTAAGTATATGCATATTCAGTCATATATATGCATCAATTAAAGAATATATATATGCATATTCAGTCATATACATATATATGTGTGTGTGTGTGTGTGTGCACGCACGTATGTGTGTCTGTATAAGTCCTGCTGCATCCCAGCGCATGGCTACATGCAGTTTACCTTGAGGACTACCACTTTAGAATATATAATTTTCAGCCAGCCATGGTGGCTCATGCCTGTAATACCAGCACTTTGGGAGGCCGAGGCAGGCGGATCACGAGGTCAAGAGATCAAGACCATCCTGGCCAACATGATGAGACCCCGTCTCTGCTAAAAATACAAAACTTAGCTGGGTGTAATGGCACGCGCCTGTAGTCCCAGCTACTTGGGAGGTTGCGGCAAGAGAATCACTGGAACCCAGGAGGCGGCGGTTGCAGTGAGCTGAGATTGTACCACTGCACTCCAGCTTAGCAACAGGGCAAGACTCTATCTCAAAAAATAAAAATAAAAAATATAATTTTCTTTGTGGTTCTCTAATTTCTTCTTCCTTCAAACACTCCACCCTCAGTCTTTGTACTCTAAACCTTCTGGTTTTCTTCCTCTGAACATTCTCTTTCAGCAGTTTACTTCCTGCTTCCATCTTTTAAATATGAGCTTTCATATTCAGTTTTCTGCTCTTCTGGGGACACCCTCCCGTGGCAATGTCATCTTACCCACTGACCCACAGCAGAAATCTGTGCTTGTTCCTTCTGTGTTCATCTGCAACTACCAAAATTTATGTTTGAATCAAAAGAGCTCACTATTATTAGCAAATCACCTAGTCCACCCTACTCACACGTCAACACCCATACAAAATCCCTATCATTGCTTATCCAGCTTCTGCTGAATCACAACCTCTAGTAATATAATTCTAAACATCTGGAGGATACAGAACATTTTCAAATGGCTCTACTTTTTGGAAATTCTACTTCTATTAAGCTGAAACTACTTTCTTATAACTTCCACATTGATTCCAGTTCGTCTTCTGAGGCTTTACAAATGGTCCATCATCTCCCACACTAAGACGAAATCAGATGCATCATCTTTGTAACCTTGAAATTCAGTGGCATGATGACTTTAAGTACAATAGCGCAAGTGAACATCGGAGCTAGTCCATGCCCTATAAATCAAAACAGACACTGAACATGACAGGTTCATGTCAGGGCAAGCACAGACGTTGTCTGGGGTAAGGTGTAATTTATTAGATAGGATATATAATTATATAATTGCAAAAACCACAATCACTTTTGCACCAACCTAATAAACAGATAATACCAGATATTTTAAAAGTGTGTGGGTCTCAAGCTGATGGATAATACTCCAAAGTCTGAACATGCCAACCATTTGGGAGATCGCTCCTCAGTTGCCAGGGCCTGTTCACTCTGTGTTTGGAATGCCCCCCCTCCCAGTCCTTTTACTACTCTTAATCAGCTGTCATTAACTGATTACACTGATGCTAAAATACAGTTATTCTATCAATCCGAGCTAGTCATGTAAACAAAACAAAAACATTCTGCTGTAGAATAAGACATAAAGTGCTTATCTAGCCCCTAGGAACTTCCGTGTACTCAAGTGTTTGGCCATGTAGTTGGGAGAGTTGATGGCCAGAAAGAACACGACTAAGAGTACCCAGTAAAAAGCCAAGGAAGACCCTGAAGGAGAACATAAGTGAGACTAGGTCTGCTGGCTAGTTTAGAGCCACTCCCTTGTAATGAGTGGACCATAAAAACTTCCTGTATCTAGCTTTGATGAGGAAGAGCTTGGTATGTAAAGAAGCTTTGAGAGTTCTTAACGATGTTGACACAGGAATTCTCTCAGCCCCTTTGCTGGATTCACAGCAGGGGCACCCCTTCTACTCAGCCGGCTGTGCTCAGCCCCTTAGGGGAGGGAGCATGTGAGTGAACAAGTACGGGACACTCTAGGGCCGACACAAGAGCAACCTCTGTGCAGGGCCCATGGCCAGATGGCCAGACCAGGCCTGTCACCTCAAGGGGAACATGGCAGTACCCAGGCAAGGGTGCCCGTTACCCTGAAACCACAGAGCGGGTGTTCGTGTGCTAATTAGTGTGCCTTTAGTTCCACCGTCTACAGCCCGATGGACAGCAGTGTGTTAGCTCGGCTGGCCCCTGGTCCTATTGCATGGGGCAGCTGCCTTCTGCCGGCAAGGGCAAAAAGTCAGTATGACAGCCTTTCTGGGTACTCACAACTCAGTGGGTCCCGAGCTCTTGTCCAGCATCCAAGAAGAATGATAATATGTTGACAATCAAACAGTGAGCAAGGCGGGGAGTTTTATTGAGTGATGAAACAGCTTTCTGTAGAGAGGGGACAAAAGGGTGGTCCTCCAAACCAAAGGCAGGAAAGTCCCCTCAGTGTGGCTGAGCCCCAGTGTGGGGCTTTTATGGGCTCAGAATAGGGGAGGGACAGGTTGTGGGTAGTACTGGGAAAAGCAACATTCAATTGGTTAAAAGGCATTATTGAGAAAGAATCAGGAAAGGGAAGGCAAACAGTTACAGAAATTCACACTCTGGGCAACAGGTTTCATCCAGGATCAGTAGTGCAGTCTTTTAGCCTTCAGGTTGATTTTTGGTTTGAAAGTGGGGTTTCACTGTGGACCGATCCCTATCTGCCTAGGCATGTGGCTGCCTGTCACTATCAATGTTTAAAGAATTTTGGCTATATCAGACAAAATAGGAATATACAGAGGAGGATTGCTAATTACATGAAACAAGAGGGTGAGAAGGGGAAAAACATGTTTCAGACAGCAAGAAATCAGCTATTCAAATTGTTCTGGGGAAAAAAAGATAAAACAATCTTCAGCAATTTAGAATTCTCAAGGTCTGCCAGGGTTTCCTACACAAAGCAGGAATTTTGCCCAACTCCTGCAGAAAGTTTATAAAAAAAAAAAAAAAAAAAAGGCTTTCCCTTCCTTATTTCCTTTAGCAAAATTCAGTCTTTTTCTGTCCTTAACAGACTGAAGTTCAAAATAAGAGTAAAAGCCAGGCACAGTGGTCACACCTATAATACCAGCACTTTGAAAGGCTGAAGTGGGTGGATCATTTGAGGTCAGCAGTTTAAGACCATCCTGGCCAACATGGTGAAACACCGCCTTTACTAAAAATACAAAAATCAGCCAGGCATAGTGGTAGGTGCCTGTAGTCCCACCTACTTGGGAGGTTGAGGCAGGAGAATCATTTGAACCCAGGAGGCAGAGGTTGTAGTGAGCCAAGATCACACCACTGTACTCCAGCCTGAGTAACAGAGTAAGACTCCACTGACAAGAAAAAAAAAAGATAAAAGGACAAGATCATCACACAATTATATTTTAGTTATAATCTAGGCTTAATTGTCAAATATCTAGTTATACAGAAAATACTACCTAAGCCTTTTACACATATTTCTTTAAAATTGCTATTAACATCAAAAATCTTTCCTGCAAGAATCCTGTACATATAGTAAAGACCTGTAGACATCACTTAAAAATTAAAATTCCCCAATTTAATGGCTACTGGGAACTATGATAAAAGAAATTATTTCTATTATTATTTCTCTCATTCTATTAATATATAACACTTCCTAAAGCCATTTTATTCCAGCTTTAATTGGCCAATTTAACTTTGGCTATTCTACGTGTCAACACCCACATAAAAACCCTATAACTGTTTATCCAGCTTCTGCTGAATCCTCATCCCTAGTAAAATAATTCCACACATCCATCTGGGGAAAATACAGAACATTCCCAAATAGCTTTATTTATTGTCTTGGATGATCACGTAAGTTTTTTTTTTTTGTTTTGAGACTAAGTCTGGCTCTGTAGCCCAGGCTGGAGTGCAATGGTGTGATCTCGGCTCACTCCAACCTCTGCCTCCCAGGTTCAAACGATTCTCCTGCCTCGGCCTCCTGAATAGCTGGGATTACATGTGTGTACCACCACATCCAGCTAATTTTTTTTTTTTTTTAAGTAGAAATGGGGTTTCACCAAGTTGGTCAGGCTGGTCTCAAACTCCTGACCTTGTGATCCACCCCCGCCTCTGCCTCCCAAAGTGCTAGGATCGTAAGCGTCACCACATCCAGCCAATCACAGAAGTTTTAACCTCTCTGGGCTTCAGTTTTTATCCACATGATCTTCATCCATAACCACATGCATTCATTTATTCTACTGCCAACTAACAGTAGCCTCCTAAAATTTACAATCTCGCTGGACACAGTGGCTCATGCCTATAATCCCAGCACTTCAGGAGGCTGAGGCAAGTGGGTCACCTGAGATCAGGAGTTCAAGACCAGTCTGACCAATATGGTGAAACCTCATCTGTACTAAAAATACAATATTAGCCAGGTGTGGTGACCGGCACCTTTAATCCTAGCTACTTGGGAGGCTGAGGCAGGAGGACTACTTGAGCCTGGGAGGCAGAAGTTGCAGTGAGCCAAGATCGAGCCACTGCACTCCAGTGACACAGCAAGACTCTGTGTCCCAAAAAAAAAAAAAAAAATTTAACAATTTAAGTGCGATGTCAAATGAAATGAACTAGGCCAGGTGGCTCATGCCTGTAATCCCAGCGCTTTGTGAGGCCAAGGCAGGAGTAGCACTTGAGCCCATGAGTTCCAGACCAGCCTGAGCAACACAGAAAGACCCCATCTCTACCCAAAAATTTAAAAAATTAGCTGAGTATGGTGGTGTGCACCTATGATCCCATCTACTTGGGAGGCTGAGGTGGCAGGATCACTTGAGGCTGGGTGGTCAAGGCTGCAGTAAGCCATGATCACACCACTGCCCTCCAGCCTAGGCAATAGGCATGTCTAAAAAAAAAAAATTAAAGACAGCTAGGCTAAGTTGATATGGTCCATTTAAGACCTAAAATTCCACAGTTATGTAATATATAGCATATATTTTACTCCTTAATTAAAATATCAAAAAAGCAAAACAAAAAACTTGTCATTAATAAGAAATTTAATATTTAGATCACACCTGAGCAAGGGCTTTTTTCAATCCCGGGAGGAAATTTCTAGTTCCATCACAATTTCCTGTTCTAACAATTAAAATCAGTATCAAAGTTGAACAACAGGACACAAAATATGGGTCTCTTTTCAAATTATGAAAAGAGCTGGAATTATTAAGTAGAACTAAATACCATAGAGTGGATGAAGTAAGCTCATGTTTAAGGAATAGTTTTTAATATTCAGTTGTGTTCATTTGTCAGCTTTCTATAACTTAGCTTAATTTTCCATACATTCCAAGATTTAGACTGCAATATAAGTTTACCAAATGCAGTACCAGTCACAAAACTGTATTGCAACTCTATCCATTTAAGAAAATGTGTTCTCCAACCACTCCTTTGAAACAGCAATGAAAGTACTGTCATCCAATTCAGAACTCAACAACAGACATTCACATATACAAGTAGGAACAGTCTGGTTTCCAATTGCTTACAAGTTCCAGAGTTAAATTAATACACTCATGAAAACAATTACTTATATCTGAAAGCCCTAAAGCCACAAAGAACTAAGTACCCATCAAAGCTTTACAGTCTTGATTACACAGGGGAATGCAGCTAGGCCCAGCAAATAGCCCAGAGCGGGCCAGCTTCTCTCGCCTGCAAATTAGTAATGGTCTATGTTTTTCCTCTCTTCTCTGCCAAATCCTTGAAGAAGGAACACACTTCACATACAAAGAGCCAATAAACAGAACCCTAAAAATACTTTCTATTCCTAAGATCTAATCATTTCATGCATTTATCTGACAAAGTTTATTATGTACTCACTACTGCAAGCACCAGCTAACCCTATGCTGGCCTGGGTTGCTGTCTTCAATGGAGGTTAAGGACTAGGGTGACAGACCAGTATGAACCAAATAATACAGCCATTGTGATCAATATTATGAAAGAATAACCAAGTGCTAATAGGGAGATTTAAAGGGCACTCTTACCTAACATAAAAAGGCAAAGAACACCTCCCTGAGAAAGTGACATCTAAACAGTCATCTGAAGAATACTAAATATCTTAAATTTTTTCTCTGCATATTTGCACAGATAATTTTTCTAGTCACCAAATAACTTGACTATAGTTCCAAAACAGATGTTTCTAAATATGTAGTGGATATATTTCAAATGTAATAAAAGCACTTATGCATTTCTGTTTGCCCTCCACTGTTACCAGGAGAAAAGCACACCTTGGCTAGACCACTGGTCCTCCCAGAAAGATGAAACGAATGAAGAGGAGGTAATCACCCTACTCATTCCAACCAAGGTCATCCTAGATCAGCCAATAGTTGCCCAACCCTCCAGATCAGCAGAGCCTCTCAGCCAACTATCCCAGATGTGCGGCCAATAAACACTTACTATTATGTACAACTGAGGTCTCTCAGTGATCCGTTACATAGCATTGCTATGGCAATAGATAACGGATATACACGACAAAAAAAAAAAATTTACTATCCCTGCCAGGTGTGGTGGTGTATCCCTGAATTCCCAGCACTTTGGGAGGCCAAGGCAGGTGGATCGCTTGAGCTCAGGAGTTCAAAACCAGCCTAGGCAACATGGTGAACCCTGCCTCTAAAAAAACAGTACAAAAGTTAGCCAGGAGTGGTGGCATGTACCTGTAGTCCCAGTTACTTGGGAGGCTGAAGTGGGAGGATCACTTTTCTCTAGGAACTACTGGAGTATATGTTCTCCCAAGATAAGTGAATAAACCAACAAAGATCCTGATGTGGGGATCCAGAGGTAAAAAATTTAATATAGGAAAAAAGATGAAGGGAATTTTTCCATTTGTTTTTGGGGTTTTGAGACTGGGTCTTGCTCTGTCATCCAGGCTGGAGTACACTGGCATGATCACAGCTCAATGCAGCGTCAATCTCCTGGACTCAGGTGATCCTCCCATCTCAGCCTCTCAAGAAGCTAGGACCACAGGCATGCACCACCACACCTAATTTTTTAATTTTTTTATACAGCTAGGATTATGCCATGTTGCCCAGGCTGGTCTCAAAGTCCTGGACTCAAATCATCCACCTGCTTCAGCCTCCCAAAGTGCTGGGATTACAGGTGTGAGCCACCACACCTGGCGATGGTAATTTTTGAAGTTAAGATTCAGGGCAACAGCAGCACAAAGCTAGCACAGGTTGTCAGTTCTAGGAGAAATGCTCCCAAAACCACCTAAAGAACTCGTGCATAACCTGATATATTTACTTTAGAATTCCAGCAAAGTGTATCCGGATAAGCTGGTGATGTGAAGAAAAGTATGCAAAGAAAAAAAGATTTATGAAGAATTCCGGAGGAAGGGGGAAAAAAAAAAAAGCATGTGATTACAATATGTTGCTTGCTTCACACAAACAATTTTTTTTTTTTTGGAGATGGAGTCTTGCTCTGTCGCACAAGGTGGAGCGCCAGGGGGATGATCTCAGCTCACTGCAACCTCTGCCTCCCGGGTTCAAGTGATTCTTCTGCCTCAACCTCCCGAGTGGCTGGGACTACAGTCATGAACCACCACACCTGGCTAATTTTTGTATTTTCGGTAAAGATGAGGTTTCACCATGTTGGTCAGGCTGGTCTCCAACTCCTGACCTCGTGATCCGCCCGCTTTGGCCTCCCAAAGTGCTGGGATTCCAGGCATACGCCACCATGCCCAGCCATATGAACAATCTTTACATAGTCATAATAATGTAAACATTGAACACATTAGTTTAAGAAGAAGGCTGGGCACAGTGGCTCAAGCCTGTAATCCCAGCACTTTGGGAGGCCGAGGTGGGTGGATCACGATCAAGAGATCGAGACCATCCTGGTCAACATGGTGAAACCCCGTCTCTACTAAAACTACAAAAAATTAGCTGGGCATGGTGGTGCGTGCCTGTAATCCCAGCTACTCAGGAGGCTGAGGCAGGAGAATTGCCTGAACCCAGGAGGCGGAGGTTGCGGTGAGCCGAGATCGCGCCATTGCACTCCAGTCTGGGTAACAAGAGCGAAACTCCGTCTCAAAAAAAAAAAAAAAAAAAGAAGAAGAAGAAAAGTCAGGGAACATTTCCCTAAGGAAGTGACATCTAAAGCACATCTTTAAATTTGATAATTATAGTGATAGGACAGGGGAAAAGAAATATGAATGTGTGGTGTGGGGAGAGGGGAAATACAGAAAAGGGAAGTCCCTATCTTTCAGTGTAAGAGCCAACAAAGAAGATCTAAAACTGGGTTGGGCATGGCAGCTCACACCTCTAATCCCAGCACTTTGAAGGCCAAGGTAGGCAGATCACTTGAGCCCAGGAGTTTGAGACTAGCCTGGGTAACATGGTGATACCCTGTCTCTACAAAAAAATACAAAAATTAGCCAGGTGTAGTGGTACATGCCTGTAGTCCAGCTACTCAGGAGGCAGAGGTGAGAGTATCATCTGAGCCCAGAAAGTCGAGGCTACAGTGAGCTATGGGGAAAAAAAAAAAAACCTAAAATTGAAATAAAATAAATAGCAATTTAACTAAAAGTTTAGAAATATCAAGTTTAATGGTGTAAGAAAAAGATGGAAGATTAGAAAATAGTTGGCCGGGCGCTGTGGCTCACGCCTGTAATCCTAACACTTTGGGAGGCCGAGGTGGGTGGATCACCTGAGGTCAGGAGTTCAAGACCAGCCTGGCCATCATGGTGAAACTCCACCTTAAAAAAAAAAAAGAAAAGAAAATAGTTAACTTTGGAGAGTAGGAATTAGAATGTGATAAGCAGTTGCTATTTTAAGCCCTGTGTCTTTCAGCTTTGTATTAATAAGATTAAAATTAATTTTTACCCATTTTTAACCTCATTTGTCCTATTTCCATTCTCCCCAAATTTCTATTTTCATCCCTTATGTCTATTACAACTATTTGTTTTATGTATTCATTTACTCATTCAACTATTTATTGGGCAACTACTAATGTCTACTGCTTTTGATGATAATGGATACAACGATTAACAAAAAACAAAGTCCCTGGTGGGCGGCCAGGGAGACAGATGTTACCCATATTAAACATAAATATGCTCAGTAGTAAGTACTAAGGGGAAAAATAATGCAAAATAAACGGTCAGAGATGAAGAGAATGGACTATTTTACATGTTAGTGACCTGTGAGCAGACATCCAAATTTAAGCAGGCAATGTAGCTAGGTGGTACAACAAATGAGGGAGAGGGGGCAGCTAGCACAAAGGCCCGAAGATACATGCACTCGGCATGTTGAAAGAGAAGTAGGAAGACGAGTGATACACTATTTTAAGAATTTCAGCTATTCAGAGTGAGTTGATAAACCACTGAAAGGCTTTCAAACAATGAGTAATAGAAGTTAACTTAAATGTTTTAAAAGATCACTTTCTGGGGTACAAGCACTTTGGAAAATTATTTGGTAATACATACTAAGGCTGAACCCTTAGTATGAACACATACCTCATGAACTAGAGATCTTACTCCTAGGCATATACCCAACATAAATACATATGTTAAGCAACATGATTCAAAATAGCCTGAGGCAGGGAGCTATCTGAATGCCCATCAGCAAAATGGAAGAATGGATAAATTGCGGTAAAGTAACACAATGGAATAGCACACCGCAATGAGAAGAAACCATTTACAATTTCATGTAACATCATGGATAATTCACACATATAAGGCTGCATAAAAGCCAGTCTCAAAACAGTACATATTGTATGATTCCATTTATTATAGATAAAGTACAAAAACGATGAAACTGACCTATGTTCTACAAGTCTAGGCAGTGATTACCCTTGGGACAGGGACTGGAAGGCAGCATGAGGAATTGCTGGTCACATTCCGTTTCTTGCTCTGGGCGCTGGTCACACACAGGTATAACCAGTTTGCAAAAATTCACTGAAAACTCATAACGTACATTTTTCTGTGTGTTTATAAACATCAGTGAATTTTATTTTTGAAAGATCACTCTGACTGCTGTGTAGAAAATAATTACAAGGAGGCAAAGATAAAACAGCATGGAGACAGCAAGGAGGCTAATGGTACAGCTATAATCTGCTATAAAATGACAGGGGCTCGGGCGGTAGATGTAGAGATGGTACGGAGTGGCCACATTCTGGAAATATTCTCAAGCTAGAGTCAGTAAGATTTCCTAACAGATTACACCTAAGGTTAAGAGAATCAAAGTCATAAAGGATAACATTAAGATTTTACCCTGACAACTGAAAAACAGAACTGCCATTAATTAAAATAAGGATGATGGCAGCAAGTATAGATTTGGAGAGGGAAGGGAGAAGAAAAAAAAGAAAAATCTTGATATGTCCAGTTTTGAATATCTTATGTTTGAGATGGCTCTAAGTAGAGCTATTGAACATATAGCTGGATATATAAACCTGGAGTTCAGAAAAGTCTGAGCTGAAAAATAAATTTGGGAATTGCTGGTAAAAGCAAATACCGTGGAGTGCAGTGGCGCAATCTCGGCTCACTGCAACCTCCACCTTCCGGGTTCAAGCAATTCTCCTTCCTCAGCCCCACCAAGTAGCTAGGACTACAGGTGTGTGCCACCACACCTGGCTAATTTTTACATTTTTAGTAAAGATTGGGTTTCGTTATGTTGGCCAGGCTGGTCTCAAACTCCTGACCTCAGGTGATCCACCCGCCTCAACCTCCCAAAGTGCTAGGATTACAGGAGTGAGCCACCGCACCCAGACAATAAACACAATTTTCAAACATTTTTTCACAAGAAAACTAAAGGATCCTTAGAGTAAGTCCTCAAATCATCAGGGAACTACAGTTTGAGAAACAAATGATTCCCAGTTCAGTATCCCAAATTCGAAATCTGAAATACTCCCAAATCCAAAACTTTTTGAGCACAAACATGATGCTCAAAGGAAACGTTCACTGGAGCATTTCAGATTTTGGATTTTTGCATTTGAGATGCTCAACCATTAAACATAATGCAAATATACCAAAATCTTAAGAAAATCCAAAATGCTTGTTCCCAAACATACATACAAGGGATATGCAACCATACAAACAGCCATTAGAGAGTAAATAATAAGAGCTTGTCACAATTTAGCTATCACATGCTTTCCACTCTGCAGTCAGATGGGAACAGCTCTTTAGAAAATCAGTTTTACAGATGTTAATGACTTTGTTTAAAAACCTTCTTATTATGGAAAGAATACAATGGAGGCTCCCTGTACCCAATACCCAGCTTGACCAATTATCAGTACATAAAGGTAAAGTGTTAATAGCCAAGTTGCAAGATGTTACCAGCAACAACTCAGAAGTGCCAAAACAAGGAAGTAGCATAATGAAAGAAAGGTGAAGGGGTTCCTGTTTATTCAATCAACGAACATTTATTAAGCCCTTAAGGTACATCCAACCCTGAGAGTCCAAAGACACAAGCATGGTCCTTGTCTTCCTGAAGCTTACAGTAGAGGGTTTGAAAACAACCAATTAGAAAGCAGTGGAACAAGGGCAGGTGTGGTGGCTCATGCCTGTAATCTCGGCACTTTGGGAGGCCAAGGCGGGTGGATCACTTGAGCTCAGGAGTTCAAGACTAGCCTGGTCAACATGGTGAAACCCCATCTCCACTAAAGATACAAAAAAAAAAAACAAAAAAAACCCTAGCTGGGTGTGGTGGCACACACCTGTAATTTCAGCTACTCAGGAGGCTGAGGCAGGAGAATTGCTTGAACCCAGGAGCCAGAGGCTGCAGTAAGTCGTGATCATACCCCTGCAGTCCAGCCTGGGTGACAGAACGAGAATCCATCTCAAAAAAAAAAAAAAAAAAAAAAAAAAAAAAAAAAAAAAA